>NC_135668.1:36797861-37107186 GCF_964188315.1 Podarcis muralis
TATCTGGCTCTCGTCTGCATGCAGGTGAACTCTCAAGGGCCTTTTAACCCAGCAAAAGACGTATCTGCTTTTCTTTACAGTAGTGTGAGTATGTTAGGTGGAGGGTTTCAAGGAGGCGCTCAATGGAAACAGGTACTCAACCATTCTGATGCCCAAGCTTAACATGGTTCATCTGTGTATCTTTTTTGGGGGGTGGGAATCCTCAAATATTTAACTGGTAAATGAATGGGTCCAAGGATGCTATTTATCAAAACAGAAATGTGGGGGGGGGGGGAGTGGTGTCAACCCCCCCAACATCATTTGCCTTTTGTTTGCCTCTATCCGCAAGTTGACAACTAACAAGTACTTCATTGGGGAGTAGTGTTTCTCTGCTGTCCATTCTTTTTCTTAACCCATAATTAAACCCTTTGCAGTTTCTTGCAACTGCAATAGTGTTGTAAAAGATCAGCTTACTGTGGACTGCTTCCTTCTTCTTCTTCAGGGTGGAAGGCAGCTGGAGGCAGAACAATCCTACAAATATGCTGTCAAGGTTTGTCACCCTATTCTCTCTTTCACGATTGTTAGATTTGTGGAAAGGCGTTACACTTTGGTTCGGAAGCAACCAGCAGGTGTGACTAGCAAGTCACACATTCTTTAAGCCAGGATTAATTTAGTCATCATTTATATATATATATTAGAAAGCACATCCCTCCTTTCTATTTCTTGAAAAAATGCAAGGAGGCTAAGAACAAGAAGAATGATGAAGCAGTAACAAAACCATTACAGTACAAATAAATGAAGGCGACACAAACATGAGTATCAAGTAAAATCAAGTGGAAAAACCTTTTGGGATGAGCACTAACTCACATAGTACTCTCTGTGACCAAAGTGCTTTTCTGTACACTGGTTGTATTTTAAAGTCAATGCAAAAAGGGCTGTTCAACGTCCGTGTGTAGATTTATGTTATATTTATATTATATATCAGGCATCATTGCGGGTTCCGAATGTTCCCATGATGAAAAGTGAGACACACACTGAAAATGGCATTGAATTAAATGTGGCATTTCTCAATCAGCTGCTGTTGCATGCTGCTATCTCACCATCCTGACTTGTTCTATCACATCTGATGCCAGCTTTTGGCAGGCCGACAGTGAAAGTATTTCTGGTTGTCTTGTGTGGCCTTGAAGTAGGGATTAACTGGCCCAGCCTTCCTCCTTGAACCAAAGCATACATGACAGATCTTTAAATAGGCACTTGATTTAGTCTCGTCTCATCCCTACTCCTTCCATTGCAGCTGGAGCTGGCCAACGAAGAACTGCTCCAGGAGATCCATCAGGTGCAGTTAGATGTTGGCTTTGGCGATCCGTCTTTCTGAACTCTTCCAGTTTATGGACACTTCGACTGTATTGAGCAGGGGGTGAACAAAGAGTTGGGTGTTATGCAGTAGGAAGATATGCCAGATTTCTACCACTGGACAGACCAATCCACAATGCCCTGACATTTTTTGCTGACATTTTTTGTATAAAGCAGAGATGGAGAACTCTGTGGCCCCTTCCCTTGATGTTGCCTGGATTCCAACTCCCATCAACCCCATCTATCATAACCAACAGTTAGGGATTGATGGGAACTGGAGTCCAGCAAAATCTGAAGGTTCACCCTTGGTATAAGGAACCTGGAATTTTCAGGTGGCAGCTTTCTAAGCATCTGGGAGCAAAGTGTGATGTCTTAAGAAATGCAGGTATCTTCTTCCTTGGGACAACCCCATGCACATGACAAGGATTTTAATGCGCAGAGTGCAAAGGCCATGCCATCGTTGTCACCTACATTGTTACAACTGCACATTCTGTTCAGGAGATGCTACATCTCACAGCTGAAGCAAAAGAACACAGAGGAGATTGGGTGTGATGCAGTATTTTGTACCCGTGGCTTCTGAAACAATGTCCATGGGTGCAAGCACACATACAGATTTGGATTGGACTGGATTGGCTCAGCCACACAAATTGGTCATAGAAGGATCCTGCGAGTGGAGGCTAAATCCTTGGAGACTTGCAGTTCACAAGATTGTCTAGGGATAAGTGGTGCAAATGATCCATTTTTTCTTTTTCTTTTACAATAGCGTCATTGTATTTTACGCTTTGTATTTTTGTATTTTTACTTTTTGTTGACATGTTGATGGGCTGCGTTTGTTTTGTGAATTGCATTGGGTGCTAAGTAAGGAGGTCAAAAGCTGCAGAGAGAAATTATTTTACACACACAGAGAGAGAGACACCAAAAGCAGCCGCATGGCTTTAGGCAACAAAAATGTCATTTTGATTACATTCCCAGGCTGTAATCCTTTGCATGCTTTCCTGTATGCCCCATTGAATCCCATGGGACTTACTTCCAAGGAAGCACACACAGGATTGGCTTGCTCATGCTACTGTTAATGTTATGTGCATTTTATGATTAATGCCTATGAACTCTAATTGTTTCACTTTTATTTTGTAAATTGCCTTAAATACAAAGTTAGAAGGGTATACACTATATAGATATAAATATTTTTCTGTGTGTGTGTTTTTTAAAAATGCATATCTTGTTCTCACACCTGCATCTTTGTCAGGAAAAGCAAGTGAAACAGAATTCAACAATGGTCACACAGATACTCACGCATCTGCTTCGCTTCTAGGCATGCTTTTATCAGAAATGACACTTGTGTGGCAGTTGGGGTTTTTGTGACCTAAGTTGTTAGGTTTGGATCCCCAAAAGTCATATGCAGCAATCCTGAGTTTCTCTATATGATTTATTTTGATGTTTTGTTTGTTAAGACTCTTCAGGTGACATGTGGTTAGTTCGGGAAGGGCACAGTTGGCAGAAAAATTCTCTCTTACATCAGTTCTTTGAGCTCTTGTGTAATTTCTTTTCTGAGGCTTTTGGACTCCTTCCCAACAGATTGTGCCCTTTTCATTTTCTCTATAACTATCAGCCCTATCAAAGTCTGTGTGTGAGTTCTGAAGTTTAAGCTGGGTTCTTTCTGAGTCCTTGTCCATCCTAGGGAATAGTGTACAAATGGAATGGGATTGCAATTGTGTTGCAGATGTATCAACCAGAAGAATTGGACATTTTTTTCATCTGATTTTGGAAATTTCCCAAGGAAAGGCAAGAGGAGCGTACCGTTTGAAAATAACTACCGTACTGAAGCTAGCTCATTTCTGTTTTTAAAATAAATAAATATATATATTTATGTTTATTAATTTACAAAATGTGTGAGCTGTTTGTCTTATTTTTTCTTTAAAAATGCCTGTAACAACACACAGCTGTTAAAAATCTACATGGAGTTGGGATTTAAAATTTACAGCTTGTTATACCCTGAAAGAAAACTTCATGACAATGATAGTACCTTACACCAAGTAAATTAGCAAAAATGTATAAATCAGTCAGGTACTTGCTGGAAGTTTCAATAAATGGAGGGCACTTTTAATCATATGTGGTAGACTTGTAAAAATGCGAAGGAATTCTGGGAGATGGTATATAATGAAATGGGGAAAAAATGTTTAAGTGGACTTTTACAAAAAGACCAGAAAGCTTCCTGTCAGGTATATTAGGAACGGAAGTCCCCACAGACCAAATAATTTATTTCTTTACACAATTACAGTAGCCTGAATGGCATATGCTCAGAAATGGAAAGAGAGAATGACTTCAACAAAGGAGAAGTGGCAGATAAAATTAATGGAATATGTAGAAATGGCAAATTAACAGTAAGAGTGGAAAATCTTTGCAGAATATCTGAAGAATTGTGTAAAGCAGGACAAAGTGTTAGCAGGATTAGTTTAAATTCAGTTTAAACTTTTAAAACTATAGGGGGAAGGGGAAGTTTGAATAAAAGGGGAAATGAGAATATGCAGTTTTAATGGATAAACAAATGAAACCATGGGAGGAGGGCAAGAGAAGTCAATGATTGAATATTCAGTGATATTCAGTGAGAGGGGAATTGTAATGAAAACTATAAAAAAATATGTAAAAAAAAGGGGGCGGGAATAAAAATTATAAAATAAAAAACCCTACACATCCATTATATGATATAGTGGCTAACATGTTGACTTTAGACCAAGAAGACTCGTGTACAAATCCCTGTTCAGATGATCTGGGTCAGCCAGTGCCACCCCCCAACATAAACGTCGTTTAGTCGTGTCCGACTCTTCGTGACCCCATGGGTCACGCCTGTCTTCCACTGCCTCCCGCAGTTTGGTCAAACTCATGCTGGTAGCTTCGATACCACTGTCCAACCATCTTGTCCTCTGTCGTCCCCTTCTCCTTGTGCCCTCAGTCTTTCCCAGCATCAGGGTCTTTTCCAGGGAGTCTTCTCTTCTCATGAGGTGGCCAAAGTATTGGAGCCTCAGCTTCAGGATCTGTCCTTTCAGTGAGCACTCAGGGCTGATTTCCTTAAGAATGGATAGGTTTGATCTTCTTGCAGTCCATGGGACTCTCAAGAGTCTCCTCCAGCACCATAATTCAAAAGCATCAATTCTTCGGCGATCAGCCTTCTTGATGGTCCAGCTCTCACTTCCATATATCACTACTGGGAAAACCATACACACATGCATATTTGAGTTCCCTCCATCATCATCATCATCATTTATTTATTTACCCTCTTTTCTCTGTCAGGGTTCAAGGCAGATAAAAATAAGAACTGCTAAAATCTGGCGACATGCCAAGATAATGCCTGCCTCCTCATTCTGTAAACATCTTTACCAGAATGTTTACAAAAATGCTGAATCTCACACCTGTGCTTAGTTGATTGGCAGAATATATCACGTTATTCAATAATCCTAGCACATTAAACACACAATATTACTACAGCTGCCGCTCTCCAAACGCCGATTACCTGCGCAGGCGGTATTACCACTGGGATTCGGGGCTGAATCCCAGCAGGCTCCGTGGCCTCTAGGTGGCGCTACGCTCCCGCCCACCTGCAGCCTTCACACTAGTCCAGTTCGCTCGTCAAGAGCAAGAGGCGCTGCACTTTGCCCGCCGGCCGAGAGGTGCCGCTGCTGTCACTGACGCCCTTCTGTCCTGGCGGCTCTATGGTCGCAAACGGAAGGAAGCCGGAACCGGAAGTGGGAGAGGAGGCGGCGGGCTGGGAAGCCGCTGCTGTCCTGTGGGTGGGGCGCTGTCAGGAGGCGGGGAGCGTCGTGGTGGCTCCTGAAGCGACGGCGATGAGGCGGGATGTGCGCATCCTCCTGCTGGGGGAGGGTAAGCAATGGGGAAGCCCCCCCTCCCCATGGCTGGAGGAGGTGCAGTGAAATGAGGGGTGGATTTAGGGGAGGGGGTCAAAGGTCATGGAGGTTGCAGGTGAGGGGGGGTCAGAGGTCGGGGAGGGTGGAGTTGGGGAGGGGGTCAGAGGTCATGGGGTAGTCTCTGAGGGTTGCAACTGGGGGATATGGATGCCTGAGATGGATTTATAATGCTGGAAGGCAGGTTTTCAGAATGGGGGGGGGGGGGCGAGCCTTTTAGAGGCAGTTTTGACAGAAGCGGAGGGAATGAAAGCTGGTAGACGAAACATGGGGGGAACACAATCCCAAGTGCCCCCCAGGCGCCCTTTGCTTTCGCTGAAACAGTCTGACATTTTGGAACAACCCTAAGGGTTCAGCTTGGAGAAAAGGAGAATTATCATCATCACCATCATCATCATAAATAGGTTATTCAGATTACAAAATAATAACTAAGGGTTATCAATACCATACTGTTGCGTGCATCTATATACATCTGACATATTGGTCTCTGGCTTTTGAGAACTCAAGCCCTGGTGGGTTTGTTGTTAAGATGCTTTCGGGCTCTTGGGTAATATTTAATCTTTTGCCGAAATCCGTTGGCAATCGAAACTGTAGGCAGATTGGGAAATACGTGGAAAGCAGCTTAAAATAAAGTCAACAGCACTATATTGTATTTTTGGATACATACACAGAATGCAAATATTTTAAATAGAATGTTTTAAGAGACCGCAAAGTGCAGAAATTAACAAGCTCAGCTGCAGTCCTTTCCCAATGACTGGGGGGGGGGGGGAACCAGTGGGATATTGGTAAAGATTTAACAGCAATTGCTGTTTATGGAAATTCTGAATGAAAATTAAAAGGGCAAATCTTGTGGGGTGGATCATAGCTGGGAGGAGTATGAAAGGATCAGAAGGAAGCAGCCTGTGACTTCATCTAAAGTCTCAGTCACCAGCATTGTTTCAGGAAAAAGTATAGGCTTGGAGAAAGGAGTTTGCAGCTGCTTTGCTGCTCCCTGTCATGTTTTGCTCCTGGTCCACGCTGGGTTTACTGTGTCGTTCAAACCAGGACTTGTGGTTAATCTCTTGCCTCACTAGGTTGGCTTTAGCTCAGGTTAATGAGGAGAGAGCTTAACCATGATTGTTGGTTCTCCATCTTCCCTGGCTATTGGCCATGCTTGCTGGGGGCTGGAGTCCAGTGATGTCTGGAAAGCCACAGGTTCTCCACCCTTGGTCTAACCTACTATGTTTGAATGATGGTGGCCCCTTTAATACTGCAGTCCATCGTTTGATGAGCATCATGTTCAAGTTGAGAGGCACTGTTACCAACTCAGTGACAGAGGGCGGATTTTGCATCCACCCCTAGTTAAAAAGAGGAGGTGGTTGCTGATGAGAGAGAAAGGCTGCTCTCTGTCTGCCAGCTGATGGTGGTCAGAGTTCATAATCGTGGGCTAGATGGCCACACAGTCTGACCCGAAATATGGCAACTTCCTAAGTTCCTATAACATGTGTGAGTGACCTAAGTATGTATGCCCAACTGTTGAGGTGGAATATAACTTGGTCTCAGAAGTAGAACTGAGCTTGCCTTTGTTGCAAGCTGGTGAAGTCCACATGAGGGGCAACCTTGTCTCTGGAGAGTCTCATGTGGCTGTAGACCATATAGGCAGCACCTTTCCACAAATCACAACTGGGGAATGTGTGGCCCTCCAGCTGTTATTGGGCCACAACGTCCGTCGTCTTTAACTATTGGCCAGAGCAGATGTGAGTGTGTTATATTAGCAGTATAAACTCTGTTAACTCCACAGAGCACATGAAAGGCAACATGTTCTCCATCTCTGGCCTAAATGTAAAGAAAGCTCTTTGCAGTTCCAAAAGTGTGTGTGACTGTCCACTGCATGTCAGTGTCCTCGTTTTGCTCTATCCTTCTTTGCTATTCTTCCCTTTGGGATTTTTTGGCAGTAGATTTTATTTTTTTGGAGAGAATAGCCCTCAGGCATTGGAACAGAGTCACTCTGCCGCTGGGCCTCAGTGTCTTCCTTGCATCCAGCCATCCCCGAATGTTTTTTTTCACCCCAGAGAGTCATTGTGGGCTTTGTTATTGCCTTAAGGAAGTCCCTTACCCAAAGTATTTATGTAATCAGAAAAAGGGGGTGGGGGAAGCAAAGGGTTAGATTCATTTTTTCCTAAATTTAATGGGAGAATTTTCCCACTCTCAATTTTTGTATGCATTAAGATGTTTTAGCCTGGATAATGTAGAGCTCAGAATTTGGGTTGAATTTGCTAGAGTCCAAGCATTCTTACACAGAAACTATTTGGTGTATTCTGGTGGTATTGGTTTTCCTGCAGCCCACAAATTAAAGTATTAGAAGAGTCTTTACGGATCAGATCAAATTCCACCAAGTCCAGCATTTTGTTTCAGGATGCCATCTAGCAGCCTACAGAAGCTCACAGGAAGAGGGCATGATGGTACTGATGGTTGCCCGCTTTATTATCCTTTCTCAGTCGGTTTAAGACATGTTTATTCTCTCAGCCATTTTTAAGAGATTGCCCTTTAAAACACCCTCCTTGTTTGTTTCTGTCTCTTTCTGGTGCCCCCTTTCCATTTCCCCCCCTTTTGCCACCCCCATGAAATTAGGCCAAAAGCCACAGCTTGCCCATCTCTAGTTTAAACATTGAAGTTGCAAGGGAAGGATGAAGGCCTTCTTTTCAATTTTGCCTCACTATCTTGTCCCAATCCCCCCCCCCACTTTTATTTATTATTACATTTATCCCACCTTTTCTCCAAGGAGCTCAAGGTGGGGTACACGCTTCTCCACCTCTGCATTTTATCCTCACAACAACCCTGTGAGGTAGGTTTGGTTGAAAGGTAGTGACTGGCTCAAGATGGGATTCAGGGCTCGGTGGGGATTTGAACCCTGGTCTGCCAAGTCATAGTTGGACACTCTAACCACTATGCCACACAGACTTGCAAGTTTTACAGAGGGATGACAATAATGGGATATAAAACAAACAGGCAAGGTGATTGAGCGGGTGGTCGCTGAACAACCCCATGCCTGGAGGATGCGGTCCACTTGGATCCCTTCCAGTCGGGATTCAGGCCTCATCATGGGACTGAAACTGCTTTGGTTGTGCTTGTCGATGATGTCCGGTGGGACAGGGACTGAGGTGAAAGCTGTTTCCTGGTCCTGCTGGATCTCTCAGTGGCCTTTGACACCATTGATCATGACATCCTTCTGGACCGTCTATAGGAGTTGGGAGCACTGTTATACAGTGGTTCCGCTCCTTCCTCCTGGGTCATGTCCAGAAAGTGGTGTTGGGGGATAAGTGTTCCGACCCCTGGGCTCTCACTTGTGGGGTGCCTCAGGGCTCCGTCCTCTCCCCCATGCTTTTTAATATCAATATAAAGCTGCTGGGAGAAATCATCGGGGGGTTGGGCTGGGCATTCACCAGTATGCGGATGACCCAGAAACTACAACTAATCCAGAATGTGGCAGCGAGATTGGTGACATGGAGTGGCCGCCGAGACCATATGACACCAGTCCTAAAGGTTCTTCACTAGCTCCCATTACATTTTTGAGCACAATTCAAAGTGTTGGTGCTGACCTTTAAAGCCCTAAATGGCCTTGGCCCAATATACCTGAAGGAGCGTCTTCACCCCCACTGCTCAGCCCTTACACTGAGGTCCAGCTCCGAGGGCCTTCTGGCGGTTCCCTCACTGCAAGAAGTGAGGTTACAGGGAACCAGACAGAGGGCCTTCTCCCTCCTTTCAGTTGTCAAGGAAATAAACAACTATCTGACTTTTAGAAGACATCTGAAGGCAGCCCTGTTTAAGGAAGTTTTTAATGTTTGATGTTTTAATATGTTCTGATATATGCTGTGAGCAGCCCAGAGTGGCTGGGGAAACCTATCCAGACAGGTGGGGTATATATAATAAAATTATTATTATTATTTGTAGGTTGGTCACCCAATGTTGTAAGGTGCAAATGAGAAGGAGGAACTCTAGTCAGGGTCTCCCTTCTCAAGTTAACTGTGTCTTGGAAAACAGCATTAGGAGCTGCCATGGTCTCTCTGGGAGCATACAGCTAAAACAAACTGAATTTTTCCTATTTGTGTGGGCTGCAAACAACATTTTCAAATATTAATAACTTTAAAAAGCTTCCTCTTTGCTGAGAGTAGTTACTATTCTAAATCTTGGCTCGGGGCACTGTGTATAATTAATTATCTGAGTTTTTTCTGAAATATATATGTGTGTATAGGAGGCAATTTATTGGGGGCTTTGTGGATTTAAACCTGAAATAGCAGATTCACTAACAGATAACTGTCTATGCTTTGGGGATGAAGGATTGGGAGGTAACCCTAACCCCCTGCACCCCAGTGTCTTTTCTTATGTCCTGTTGGTGCTATCCCTTGACTCTTAACCGGACTCTTGCAGTTTCTTGTCTGCTTTAATCTTCAACTACTGGCTTATGCATACTCCTGGCTTGTAACCGAGTCCACAAAAGTTACTAGCCAGATACCTTAGCCAGGCCTTGCATCTATGTTAGTAATTTTTTTAAAAATGACAATTTCCTATTCCTAGGTGACAGTTGTATTCTTTACTGGCTTTTACCCTCTCACCAGCTGGCACAAGGCTTTCTCCTTTCCCTCTGTCTCCCTTTCCCTTCTGTTGCATGCCTTTTCTTTTTAAGGGTGAGCCTGTAAGCAGGAACTAGCGTTTTTTCTATTTCTGCTCAGCGTCTTCTGCAATTGAGTGTCTTTGGGGAAGGGTTGTAGCTCAGGGCCAAGAATCTGCTTTGCATGGAGGAGGTCCCACGTTCAATCCACAGGTAGGGCTGGGAATGTCTCCTGCCTGGAACCCCAAAGAGATGCTGCCAGTCAATTTAGAAAGTACTGAACTAAACGGACCAATCACTGCCTGGCAATTTCTGCTGATCCTCTTATTTGAGCCAGTGTGGTGTTGTGATTAGATGTTAGACTAGGAACTGGGAGACCGGGGTTCAAATCTCTGCTCAACTGTGAAGCTTACTGGGTGACTTTGGGCCAGGCACAGTCCCTCAGCCCAATTTACCTCACAGGGTTGTTGTGGAGATACAGGGGGATAAGGAAATGTATATCACCTTGAGCTTCTTGGAGGAAAGGTGGGAGATAAATGTGATAAATAACAAGCAATGTTGATGAACTGATGGCACATGGCTGTCCTGTTATTGGGTGGGGGAGTGGGCAGATGGGACGGGACAGGCTCTGAGGCCATTTTGGCCAAGCCATGCCCCTCTATTTTACACCTTATATGAGTCAGGTGCACGACAGGTAAGGAGCTGACTCATCTGAAATCATATTTGCAGAGGCACCAACCATGAGCTGGTTGTCAGGTCTTGCAAAGCATGTGCATGGAGCTTCTTGAGATCCAACAATCAGCTGTCAAGTCTGTGCAAAGTGGGTGGAAGGGATTGTCACCTGGTGTCACTATGACACCAGAGAAATCACAAATCCACTTCTCTGTGAAAGAGAGAACAAGCTCTCCAAGTTTGCACCATTAAAATAAACAAATCTTTACTTGTGTCATTTGCATGTCTGCCTTTTCTCCAGAGAGCCCAAGTGTGACATATGAAAGGGGCTGCTCCATGTTTATCCTCTCAAAATCCCTGTGATAGTGTTGAACAATATCTGGAGGGCCACAGGTTCTCCATCTCTGGCCTAGATGTCACTCTGTCATCTCAGCTCTGCTGTATCTAACCATGGACCCGCCATGTCTCTGTCATACAGAAGTTGGTTTCCTTGATTCAGCTCAGGAAATGTTTGTGCAGAAGCAGTATCCCCTAGCTGCAAATATGCGCCCAACCCCAGTGAAATTGTCAGATTTGTCTTTTGATATGAATGGGGATGCCATCACCCACCCAGTTCCTCTAGTCATTGACAGAACCAAAACTGGGGACGGTGCATTCTGTCTGTTGGATACCTGTCTCTCAGGTGACCTGCAAAGCTGTAAGCTTTTTTGAAGTGATGCACATCTGTCCCCAACATAATCATCCGCATTTCAGAGATCCAGTGTGCTATAGTGGATAGATGGTTGGATTTGGGCCAGAGATCACTGGATGGCCTTCTGCAAGGGTTTGTGCACTCTCTCTCTCCCTCCCTCTCTCAAAATTAACATGCACAGCTGTTGAGAAGATAAAATGGAATAACCACCATGTTGCTCACTACTACATTCCTTAACTTGGTAAGAGTTCCTGTAATGATCTTCTTGTTTCTTCTTCTCTCCACCCCACCTCTCTCCCTCCCTCCTTCCTTCCTTCCCTCTCATAGCCCAGGTGGGGAAGACCTCCTTGATCATGGCCCTGGTAGGCGAGGAGTTCCCTGAAGAGGTGAGTGGAAGATGGTTTTCTTTCATGTTGGTGTGTAAAAAAATCATAGACTCATCATAGACCTGCAGCCAAGAGATTTGGCTGATAATATCAACTCAGCATGTGAATTTACACCATCGCCTGCCTGCTGTGTGGCTGCCTTGGTGCTCTCTGCTCCTTTGCTCAAAGTCCACAAAACTCCCTTGCCAGACCACTCCCTGCCTGCCTATTAGCCAGCCAAGTGGCATTCTGCCCTTGAGATATCAGAAGTCCCCCCCCCCCCCGGCCTCTTTTCTTTCTTGGACTTTTCTCCTGCCTTCTGGTCTCATCCTTCTCCTACAGCAGATGGGGAACCTGTGGCCCTCTAGCTGCTGTGACCTGCAACTCCCATCATCCCTGACTGCTGGCCATGCTGCCTGGGGCCTGTGAAGTCCCCAAACCTGCAAGGGGCCACAGGTTCCCCACCCCAGGTCCGACAGGTTTTCACTTTGAAGTCCCGCTACCTGCACTGCCTTCTTCCCTTCTCTTTCTAAGCCAGGAATCCACAGATTTGGTTAAGTCTATGAGGACATAAAAAGAACCCTTCTGTGTCAGGCCTGAGGCCCTATCTGGTCCAGCTTCCTGTTCTCATAGTGTCCAACCAAATGCCCCAATGCAAAGCAGGACCTGAGCACAACAGCGCTCTCACCAGTTGTGATTCCCAGCAGATGGTGTTTAGAAGCATACTGCCTTCCACAGTGAAGGGAGAACCATTGGCAAGTAGCCACCGAGAGCCTCATTCTCTATGAATTTGCCTAATTCTCCTTTAAAGCCATTCAGTTTTTTTTGCCATCATGACACCTCGGGGTTCCCTCCTTCTTGCTTAGGCACATGCAAAGTGGGATGCAAAGGAATAAGCCCTTGCCCTCCTTGCAAGCTTGGAAGTTGGGGAGGTTCCTTCTTTGCACTTGTGCTGCAAATCCCTCTGGAGCTCTGTGTGATGTCAGCGATGAGAGAGAGACACACACTTGGCAAGGACCCGTTTGGGCTACTTACTAAGGCCTGTGATAGGCCCTCTTCCCATAATCGCCATCCCTTATGCAAACGTTTATGCAACTGATCCTGCCATGGTCCCTTGTGAAGTTTTTCTCCCATGCAAACAACAAAAGCAAAACAGCACTTTGATTCCTCCATAAAAGCTGCATGGTTTCACACCTTTTGCTCTGAGCAGTTTTAATTGTTAACATCTTTCATGGCACTGGAGCAGCTCAGTCAGTGGCTATGAGCAGCTTGCAAGAAATGGCAAGCAGTGCTCTGGTGTGTACATGAGAGTTGGAAGGAATCATTCTTTTCCCGTACTCCACTTCAAGCCAGAGCCATCTTCGGTAGCCTAGTGACAGAGCACCTGGTTTGCATGCAGGAGGTTCCAGGTTCAATCCCTGGAATCTCCAAGCAGCACTGGGAATGCCCCACATCCCTGATCCTGGAGATCCACCGCAAACTTGTGGGGACAGTACTGAACTTGATGGACCAATGGCCTGACTCTGTATAAGGCAGCTTCTTAAGTTACTAAGCGCAGAATCTGGGGGGAAGGGCCATAACTCCATGGTGGAACCTCCGCTTTGCTTGTAGAAGGTCCCAGGTTCAATCCCCAGCAGCTCCAGATAGGGCTGGGAATGTCCTGCATCTCAAATCCTGGAGAGCCACTGCCAGTCAGTGTAAACAGTACTGAATGAGATGGGTCAATGGTCTACAGCAGTTTCCTACATCACTAACACAGGCTTGTAAATTAGCCTGCTAAGGAGGAGGAAGCTGGCAGGCAATGCCTCTCCCTGGATTGGTTGTAAGGATAAAGGCAGGTCCCATGGGGGCTTGCTGAGAGCAGACTGAGGCTGGTGGGACAGCGCCCACCTAATGGACCCTGCTCCCTGCTGGATGGACTTCTGGTCTGATCCAATGAGGCTGTTCTTATGCTGTGTTTTTATTATTATCATTTCTCCATTGATTTGATTTGATATCTGCCCTTCCTCATAAAGTCTCAGGGCAGGTTATGAGAATGTGAAAATTCAATATGGAAAAAAACACTGCTTCAGCTGCTGGTTCCTTCTCTCCTTTCCAGCATCTGGCCAGGACGGTTCCTCTAGAGCGGTTACTGCTGCGGACGTCTATGCAACGCCCCCAGCATTGCCCATCTGTTCGAAAGCTCTCAAGAACAGCCACCCTCCCTGCCATTTGCCTCATGTTCTGGGAAGGGCTGTCTTGATTAACTCTGGTGGCCGCACTTCCCCTCTGCTTCCCAGCCTCTGATCGGCAGCAGGCAGATGGCATTGGTGCCTGCCCCCCTGTTGACCCCTCTGACCCTTGCGCCACTGGTGCAGTAAGTCTCCTAATCAGGTGCTGGGATCATTCTAAATACCATTCCCACATTTCTGCTCCAGCCCCAGGCAAGTGGCTTAATGCTACCCCAGCCCCAATCCCCAGGACGCTGTCAGGTCAGTGGATCAGGTCACTGCTTGCCGAGACTTAAGGGGCTGCAGGAGTGCTTGAAAGGGGATTTGCAGGGAAGCAGTTCAGTGCCATTTCTCAGGAGGGGTGAGTGGGCTGTGCCTATTCCATGCTTCTGCTTTCACACTGTGCAGGCCTGAAATGTGTAGTTCGTTCTAAAATTCTGTTTTCATCTAATCCACCTACACAAGGGAGCTTCTCTCTCTAAACTCTGGGCATCTGGGGCACTGCCATCCTCCCCCCCCCCCATTGGCAATGGAAATATCTGTTCTTCATCAGTTCTCAGCACACTGAGAATGTGCCCTGCTTACAACTGCAAGATAGACCCGCTTATATTAACAGTGTAGCATTGGAAGAGCTTGGCTGCTGGATCAGGCCAAAGGCCCCTCTAGTCCTCCAGCAACCTGTTCTCACAGTGGCCAGTCAGATGCCCCAATGGGAAACCTGCAGGCAAGACTGAGAGCAGCTGTACTCTCCCCTCTTGAGAGCCTCAGCAACTGGTATTCAGAGACATACTGTATCCGACATTAGAAGTTGTGTGTGGCCAAATCCACGAAGGATAAGGCTGTCTTGGGCACAATGTGGAAATGATCATCTCCCTTTCCCCCCTCCCAGGTGCCGTCTCGTGCAGAAGAGATCACAATTCCGGCAGATGTCACACCTGAGAAAGTCCCCACCCACATTGTGGACTACTCAGGTAGGCACCCACCCCCCAATGGATTTAAAAGGGCTCATCCGGGAGGAATGGCACAATATGAACTGAATAAGTAATAATAAAACAATAGATAAAAGTCACATAAGGCAGTCCAAGATAGCGGCTGTCACCATGTCTTGTGGTAGCAAATTCTGTTTATAAAACTCTGCCTGGCACAGAGAAAGCAGATAGGGCGGTGTTAGAGTGGTGTTTTTCTCCCTTTCTGATAACACTAGGAGTTGGGGGGCATCAGTGAAATTGAATGTGGGAAGATTCAGAACAGGCAAAATAAAGTACTTTCACACCCAGCATATAGTTGAACTTTGAGACCCCTGATGGGGCACTTCTGCTGGTTCCCTACGCTCTGGAAGTTCGGTTGGTCTTCACCAGGGATTGAGTCTCTAGTTTGGCAGGTCCTGCCCCATGGAACTCCCAGGCCTTTATTACTTTTTCCCTCTTTAACCAACTAGCCTCTATTGCTATGTTCTATGTCTTTAATTATGTTTTGCAGATATCTATTGATTTATTGTATATACAGTGGTGCCTTGCAAGACGAAATTAATTCGTTCCGCAAGTCTCTTCGTCTTGCGGTTTTTTCGTCTTGCGATGCACGGTTTCCCATAGGAATGCATTGAAGCGTTCCGAAGCGGGGTGGCTGGGGCAGGTGTTCCCGCCCCCGCCCGGCTTCGCAGCAGCGCTACGAAGCCCGGCGGCTGGGGCAGGTGTTTCCCATAGGAATGCTGGGGGTGGGAAGAAAAGCCCTTGTCCCCCCCCCCAGCCTTCAGAAGAGGTCCCCGGACCTCTTCTGAAGGCTGGGGGGGGGGGGACAAGGGCTTTTCTTCCCACCCCCAGCATTTTAAAAAACCCTGGGACAGCGGAGGACTTCTCCGCTGTCCGGGCGATCTTAAAATGCTGGCGGGCGGCATTTTAAAATCGCCCCGGGACAGCGGAGGACTTCTCCGCTGTCCGGGGCGATTTAAAAGCCCCTGGGAAGGCAGGCAGGGGGGACAAAGACTTTCGCCCCCCGCCCGCCTTCAGAAGGTGTTCCCGCCCCCCCCCCGGCCCGGCTTCGCAGCAGCGCTACGAAGCCCGGCGGCTGGGGCAGGTGTTCCCGCCCCCTCCCCCGCTTCAGAGCAGCGTTCCGAAGCGGGGTGGCTGGGGCAGGTGTTCCCGCCCCCCGCCCGGCTTCGCAGCAGCGCTACGAAGCCCGGCGGCTGGGGCAAGTGTTCCCGCCCCCTCCCCCGCTTCGGAGCAGCGTTCCGAAGTGGGGTGGCTGGGGCAGGTGTTCCCGCCCCCCGCCCGGCTTCGCAGCGGGCGGCATTTTAAAATCGCCCCGGGACAGCGGAGGACTTCTCCGCTGTCCGGGGCGATTTAAAAGCCCCTGGGAAGACAGGCAGGGGGGACAAAGACTTTCGCCCCCCGCCCGCCTTCAGAAGGTGTTCCCGTCCCCCCCCCCGGCCCGGCTTCGCAGCAGCGCTATGAAGCCCGGCGGCTGGGGCAGGTGTTCCCGTCCCCCACCCGGCTTCGCAGCAGCGCTACGAAGCCCGGCGGCTGGGGCAGGTGTTCCCGCCCCCCCACCCCGCTTCGGAGCAGCGTTCCGAAGCGGGGTGGCTGGGGCAGGTGTTCCCGCCCCCCGCCCGGCTTCGCAGCAGCGCTACGAAGCCCGGCGGCTGGGGCAGGTGTTTCCGCTCCCCCCCCCCCCGCTTCGGAGCAGCGTTCCGAAGCGGGGTGGCTGGGGCAGGTGTTCCCGCCCCCCGCCCGGCTTCGCAGCAGCGCTACGAAGCCCGGCGGCTGGGGCAAGTGTTCCCGCCCCCCCACCCCGCTTCGGAGCAGCGTTCCGAAGCGGGGTGGCTGGGGCAGGTGTTCCCGCCCCCCGCCCGGCTTCGCAGCAGCGCTACGAAGCCCGGCGGCTGGGGCAGGTATTCCCGCCCCCCGCCCGGCTTCGCAGCAGCGCTACGAAGCCCGGCGGCTGGGGCAGGTGTTCCCGCCCCCCCACCCCGCTTCGGAGCAGCGTTCCGAAGCGGGGTGGCTGGGGCAGGTGTTCCCGCCCCCCGCCCGGCTTCGCAGCAGCGCTACGAAGCCCGGCGGCTGGGGCAGGTGTTCCCGCCCCCCCCCCACCCCGCTTCGGAGCAGCGTTCCGAAGCGGGGTGGCTGGGGCAGGTGTTCCCGCCCCCCGCCCGGCTTCGCAGCAGCGCTACGAAGCCCAGCGGCTGGGGCAGGTGTTCCCGCCCCCCCACCCCGCTTCGGAGCACCGGGAGAAGCGATCTCCCCGCAGCCCCTTGCTTCAAAAGAGGTCCGGGGGCAGACCTCTTTTGAAGCAAGGGGCGGTGGGGAGAAGCGATCTCCCCGCCGCCCCTTGCTTCAAAAGAGAAGACCCGCTGTCCCCGGGGCAAGCTTCGTTTTGCGAAGCAAGCCCATAGGGAAATTCGTCTTGCGAGGCAACTCGAAAACGAAAAAACCTTTCGTTTTGCGAGTTTTTCGTCTCGCGAGGCGTTCGTCTTGCGGGGTACCACTGTATGTTGTAAGCTGCCTTGATATATGTTATGAAAGTGCAGATCATAAATATTCGAATGGCTAAATAAATAAATAAATAAGCCAAAGAAGCAGAAGTCCCAGCAAAGGAAGAATGGATACAAAAACTTACGGAATATGCAGAAATGGTGAAACTTACCGGAAGAATAAGAATTCAAGATAACAAACTTTGTATAAAAGAATGGAAATGGTTTATTGAATATTTACAGATAAATTGTAAACAGATAAGAGCATTGGTGAGATTATTGTAATAACCTGCAGTTTTATAAGAGTATATATTTAAAGTAGACGGATAAATGAGCAAATTACGTTAATTTGGATATGCAGAAGATATAAGGAACCACAGAAAGAGGGGGAAGGAAGTCAAGTTTTGAAACGTTAAAATGATTGTAAAATTGGTGAAATGTATAAACCTGAAAAGCATAAATAAAATTTAAAAATAAATAAATTAGCAAGCAAACAAGCAAGCAAGCTAGTGATGGCCACCAGTTTGGATGACTTTGTAAGGGGATTAGACAGATTCATAGAGGACAAGGCTATGAGTTGCTACTAGCCAGAATGGCTAGGTTCTCCCTCTGCTGTTGGAGGCAGTAAGTCTCTGGACACCAGTTGTTGGGAATCACAAGTGGAGAGAGTTCTTGCTGCTGTGCTCAAGTCATACTTGAGCATCTGGTTGTCCACAGGATGCTGGTGTCTGGATGGGCCACTGGCCTGAAATAACAAGGCTTTTCTTTCGTTCTTCACATTCCGGCCACATCCCTGAGTGTCTTTTTAGGGCACAGTAAAGATCCCCGACAGCAATGTACAGCCTTTCCTTTGCCTTTCAGAATCGGAGCAGACGGACGAGGAGCTCCAAGAGGAGATTGCCAAGGTGAGCAAGGAAAACTTTGGATGCAGGGGAGGCTTGTTGTAGCAGCTCCACCAGCCTCTTCCCTACAGCCTGTGCTCTGAATTTTGCTCTTCAGGCTCATCTTGAGCCCACCACTTTCCCTGTTAACTCTGCAAGAATCCCAAATAGTCGAATTTGGAGATTAGCGTCATCAGTTTTGTTAACCGTTTGCCTAACCCTTTGGTTGCTTGTAAACTGCTATATGCCATCTCCTTCCTCTCCTGACCCCCCACAATGGTGTGTGTGTGTGTGTGTGTGTGTGTGTGTGTGTGTGTAGGTACATACATACATATGTACATACTGGGGGCTTAGAGCTGCCATGCTGAATCCCATCCGAATCCCCCTAAATTGGGGGATTAAGTGATAAGCTCACTTCCCCAAAGGGCAAGTGATCCTGCCATCTGCTTTTTCCTAAAAGCCATTTGCGTTGGCACTGTCTGAGCTGAGCTGGTGGTCGGATTTGAGCAGAGCATGGGGAGCCCAGCAGGCAGATGTCCTCCTTGAGCAGGGAGGCTCAGATGTTGGGACTTTTGTTACTGAAAAGTGAGGGCTTTTCTAACCCTCTTGGTGGTTTTGAGATGCCACCTCTCAGTTGGCAGCCTGGCATATTGGTTCATGCAATGGGCAGAATCAAGCAGTAAAAAAAAATTCCTGGACATGAGCTACCTTGTTTTACCTTTTTGCTCCTTTGCAGGCAAATGTGGTCTGCATGGTGTACGATGTCACGGAGGAATCCACCATTGACAAGGTAAGGGCTGGGATTTCCTGCCCCTCTTTCACAAGGGCCTGGCAAAAGTGCAGCTGTGCTTCTGCCTGACGCTCTGCTGATTATCACCATTGCACACAGCAGTCTGAGGGGTGGCAAGACATAATGAACTTCGATCCATTCACAGATTATGGGGTTATCACTGGCTCCTAGTCATAAGGGCTCTATATGCTGCTTACAGAATAGGAGGCCGTATGCCTCTCAATACCAGCTACTGGGTATTGCAGTTGGGAGACAGCTGTGGCCTTCATTGTGCCTGTGAGCTTCCCAGGGGCAGGAAATGGGATACTGGGCCAGGAAGGCCTTTGCTCTGCTCCAACAGGACTATTCTTACATTCTTGACTGGCATTGACTCTGTTGGGCATCTTCTTGAGGTGCACCTATTCTCTTATCATGCTCACAGTGGCCTGGATCGCATGGGTTGATTGACAGGGGCAGGTCTGGCATTTTTTTACAGGGCCGAACTGCGTAGCATTTAGGTGCCTGCCAACCTGTTAATCCCATGGGACCCTGCCATGCCCAAGATTCTCTTTCTGTGGCTGCATTGCTGTTAGTTTCCCACTTCACTTACTTGCTTTTTCCTTCTGTTTCCCCCCACCTAGATTCGGACAAAATGGATCCCAATGGTGAATGGTGGAGCTGAAAAATGTTCCAGGTAGTGTATCACCCAACAAGATGGGATGCTACATTTTGCCCATGTCTGGGTCTCAGTTGCTGCCCCTGTTTTTAAAGCAGGGCTGGGGGACCTCGGCCCGCCAGATGTTGCTGAACTACAATTCCTATCAGCCTCAGCCAACATAGCCAATGGCTCTAGATGATGGGAGTTGCAGACTAGCAACATATGGAGGGCCAGAGGTTCCCCACACCTGTTTTAAAGGCTTCAGTTATTCAATGCTGGAAGCAGGCTAAGGTCTGATTCCTGAAAGCAGAAGATGTGGTGGGCAAACTGTTCCTAGATTATACATTTCAGTGAGGAATTCAGAGAGAAATGAAGAAGAAGCAGATCCTGGACCAGGTGTGAAAGACCCAAGTTTTAGGTCCTGCTAACTGAGTAGACCTAGCCTCTTTGCGTCTTCCCTGAGGTTTGGGGCCCCTTAATAACTCTTCTGCCAGGAACAGTTGTCCCCTTCATCTGTTGTCGGTGGAAGCCCCTGCCTAAATTGGACAAAGCAAATTAAGAAATGCAGATCTCCATTTACTTCTCCCCTCCCCTCCAGTTGTTGCATTTGCCTTGACACGCAGACTGCTCCAAACTCTTCAGCCAGTGCTTGTGTGCCCATTCTTGTTTCCGACACCTTTTCTCTCTCCTCACCCCACCCCCTTTCTCCCTCTTTTCTAGGATCCCCATCATCCTTGTAGGAAACAAGTCCGACTTGCAGACTGGGAGCTCCATGGAAACCATCTTGCCCATCATGAACCAGTTCTCGGAAATTGAGACCTGCGTGGAGGTGGGGATCTGCTTGGGCATATGAGGTGGAGCAGGGGGAGAATTCTCTGATTGGCAGCCTCCGTGGTTGTCTCACATCATGGTTTTTCTTTCCCAGCAACCTCTTCCCCCATGCCACCCTGGGCAGTTGTGTATATAAGGCTCACAGCTATGGCCAGAACCATGGCAAAACTGCTGCAGCCAAAGTGAACTGTCTAGTTCACATGTTAACTTTGTCTGTTCATGTGCATACCTTGGGAAATGACTGGGGTCTTTCACATGGCTGGGAAACTTACGACACCAGTCAAACCAGCCCTTATGACTGATCTGATAGTAGAAGGAAGGCCAAACGCAGCCAGTGGATAGAAAGGACTTCCTCACCCTTGCCATGGTCATCAACAGAACTGATTGGCAGAATTGTTATTATTTTATTTATTCATTGAATTTGCATGCCCCACTTCCACTTAAAGCCCGGTAGACACAGACTGAGTTCAGTGGACTCAGGACAGATTTTTTTAAAAATCCTGTACAAATTTAAGAAGAACTTACTGGGTTAGGCCAATGGCTCATCTAGACCAGCTTCCTGTTCTCCCAATGGCCAAGCAGATGTTTGTGGGAAGCCTGAAAGCCTTACCTGTATGAATTTGTCTAGTCTTTTAAAGCTATACAAGACATTGCAGATCTGTCAAGATCTTTGTTTTAAATGTCATGTATGCATTTATTTATATTGCCCATGGAGGTCATCTAAACTACTTGAAGGACTAATGGTCTCTCGCTCCCCCACTGCCACCCCAATGCATTATGGGAATTGTAGTACTCTGATATATGTGACCATAATTGAAAGGGAATGCACAGACAGGTGGTCTTTCCTCTGCTGAGTTACCCTCCAGAGTGGAAATTAAACAGGAAGCTTCCCTGTTTATAACATCATCTAGTCCTGGGCTTCTTCCTCCGTGGCCTGCCTGAAAAAGAGATCTTGAAGCATTTCTTTCCAGCCTGTGCTGTTTGTGTTGGTTCAGCATTCCTTTCTACCTCTCTCAAATTGCCTCTCTCTCCCTCCCCTCCCCTCTTTGTGCTCCAAGTGTTCTGCAAAGAACCTGAAGAACATCTCTGAGCTGTTCTATTACGCCCAGAAGGCTGTTCTGCACCCAACAGCCCCTCTCTACGACCCAGAGGAGAAGCAGGTAGGATACATCGTCTCAGAGCCGCAAATAGGTTTTGTACCCAGAGAGGACCCCAGCTGTCTTCTAAAGTTCTTTAGATTGGAGAGTTCCATCACTTCCAGGCAAATCCTACAATGCCAGCTCAAGCTGCCTTGCAGCTGCACCTTTGAACCACTTTGGCTCAGGAACCTGTGGCCCTCCAGATGTTGCTGGACTACAACTCCCATCATCCCTCACCACTGGCCTTGCTGGCTGGGGCTTATGGGAGCTGTAGTCCAATGACATCTGGACAGATGTGGGTTCTCCATTCCCGATGTAATACTACATTGAACACCAGCCCTCTCTGTTGTTCCTAGATTGCCTGGACAATGGCTTTGATTTTGTCGTCCTTTCTGCCTGTAATCAGGGCATTCTGTGCAATGAAGAGGAGTGGAGAACCAGTGCTTCCTATGGCCTGCTTTTATAAATCGTGTTCTTTTTCTACCACCAGCTGAGGCCAGCATGCGCACGGGCCCTCACTCGGATCTTCAATATGTCTGACCAGGATAACAACCAGATCCTAAGCGATGACGAGCTGAACTATTTCCAGGTATGTTCCCATGTAACAAAACAATGCAGAACATACTTTTGGGTAACTCCATGCAGCTTCTGGTAAATATCAGCTTTCCTCTTTTGCTTTTGCTACCAGTTGCTGGAAACCACAGGAGAGCAGAGTTTTCTTGTGCTCAAGTCCTGCTTGCATCTGAATGGCCACTGTGAGAACAGGATACTGGTTTATGTAGACCATTTAATATAGTTTTTGTGTGTGTGTGTATACAGTTTTTCATCATTAACATCATTCAAACTTAAATTCAGCAATATTTATACAATTGTGGGATTCCTTGAACCCCTGGACTTCCCTCCTCCTCAGTTTTCCACAGATACATTTTTAAATTTTAACCGCATCTAATTACATATATCCAACTTCAATTAAATCCTTATTTAATCCTTTACCTGTTAAAAATTACAGTCAACCCTATATCAATCTTACTAACATCTTTAAATCTTTACATTGTTCCTTAATGTGCTCTATAAATTTATACCATTCTTTTTAAAATTTACTGTCATCTTGGTGTCTGAGCTTCCCAGTTATTTTCACCATTTCAGCATAGTCCATCATTTTCACTATCCACTTGGTTGGTGTTTCCTCTTCCTTCCATCTCTGGGCAAAAAGCATTCTTGCAGCTGTCGTTGCATACATGTAAACAGTCTTTTTAAGTCCTTTGGTATTTCTTCTCCTGTGGTGACTATTAAAAAAGCTTCCATTTTTTTTACAAAAGTTTTCTTAAACATTTTTTTCAGTTCATTATATATCATTTCCCAGAATGCTCTAGCCTTCTTGCACATCCACCATATGTGGTAGAATGAGCGTTCATTCTCTTTACACTTCCAACATACGTTGGTAGTGTGGAAGTCAAATACCATCTGTACATCATTTTCATATAATTTTATTTCAATGTACAGCATGCTGTGAATTTCAAATCCTCCCTCTATAATCTTTCCCAATCTGATTGGTTTATGTAGACCATTGGCCTAATCCAGCAATCTCTTCTTATCACCCCCCCCCCTTTTTTTTTAACCTAAACAAGTTTCTCACCCATACAGGCACAATTAATATACCTTCCTATTTGGGGGCTGCAGTTGCCAAAGCCTCAGCAGCCAGGTGGGATAGCTGAATAAGAATGTATTTTGTCTGCCTCACTTACAAACTGTCCTTCATTACATTGCAATCCCGCGGCAATAAAATGGGTTAAAGGCAGGCTGTAATAAGTACATCAGAACACGAACAAGATAAAAAATAGGAAACAAATTAGAGCAGTTAATCATCAGGCTGAGGCCCGACACCAAGTTAAAGCAAAGAAATCAAAAAGCGCAGACGGTGAGCAATGCTACGCGTTCCTGATTGCACCTCCTTATGACAAGAGAAATTAGAATAAATTTTATGGACAGGAAGCATGACAATTCACATAAATCACATGATTGAGTTGCTGGATGTGTTTTAGTGCCAGGTATGCAGAGTCCTGTTTGCAGACAGCAGCTGATGCCCATCCTTTAAAATTTAGACCTTTAAGTTTTTGAAGTCTTTTGATCATAAGCCTCTTATTGCTCTGCTTGAAGTTTAACCAATCCAGCACTTTTCCAGTTCCCTTCATTTTCTCCACATCTATGTTCATTTTTCCTGCTATTCTATGGATTAAAACACCCACAAAATATATTTTTTAAAGTCACGTTAACTGTCACACTGTTTCTTTTCCTTGGTGAAAATTAAGTTTTGCATTCTCATCATTTCCTGCCACCGAAATTTGAAATTTTAGCATGGTCTAAGATCTTAAAGCAAGCCTTCTACTGCTTCCAGATTGTTTCTCTGGGCAGGGTTTTATTTGACAATGATTTCAGTTCACATAATCTGCCTCCTTGATTCTTGAGGCAGATTTTTAAAAAGAACCCCCAAATTTGGCAGAAGGTTATTGAAAGGTGTTTAATCACTTTGATGTGGAGGCTATGGAGCATAACTAGTACTTGTCCTACTCAGAGTAGACCTATTGAAATTAATGCACACAACTAACTTAGGTTCGCTAATTTCAGTGGGTGTATTCTAACTTAGTTGGATACAGCCCTATGGCCCAAATTTTACATCATTCTCTGCTGTTAGTGGACCTTGAAAGCCCTCAAGTATAGGCAGCTCCTACACTTTGGAACTCCCTGCCGATTGATATCAGGTGCCTTCACTGTACCCTTTTCGGTGCCTGCTTAAAACATTTTTATTTTGGCAAAACTATCCAGACTTGCTGAAGTTACATGTGTTTGGTTTCTTATTAGCTACTGATGGTTTTAATCAGCTTTTGTATATTTTAAAATACCTGTTTTTAATCAATAATTTTAATGTTTTGTTTTATATTTTTGTAAACCACTTAGTTTTTATGAACAAGCAGAATATAAATTTTGATAAATAAAAATGGCTTCCGGGCTAGACTTTTGATTGGTGAAGGACTCTATTTTTTTCTTAATTCGATTCAAGATAGCTCCAATACTGGATATTTTGTCAAGGGTCTGTGGCCAGCCATCCAGGTCTTCCTGACTTTGTGACCTACTCCAGCATTTGATCCCCATCCTACTTTGTCCTGGCTTTGCTGCAGATTTATCCTCTTGGGCATCAGCCTCAATGTTTCCCGTTCAAGAGGCAACAGAATTTGTTCTGCGCCCCCAGACATATGGGGAGGACAAATGTTGCTGATCCAGTTAATTTGCCATCAGGTTAAGTCCTGACTTCTTAGGAATTTATTCTGACAATCAGCCGCTGGCAATCAACAGTCTTGGTTGCATACAACTAAGTTATACACAGAGTAGACCCACTGAAATTCATGGCCATTGAATCATGTCCATTGTTTTCAGTGGGTCTGCTTTGAGCAGGAGTAGGATTGGCTAGTATTGCCAACAACCTGCTTTCCCCAACTGTATAACGTTGCAGACGTGAATTCCCCTGGTTCCTCTTCCATGAAGGAGGTGAGAGGAGGAAAATCACATTTTCCAGTCAATGGAAAAGGAACTGTAGTGTTTACCTGAGTTAGCAGCTCCATTCTTCTCGCAAGGTGAAAGCTTGAGTCAGCAGCTATTTGCACAAGGCTGTCAAATTTGGTTTCTTAGCTCCAGCTTTCCTGAAAGACCCAGATTCTAAAGCTTATATGCAAATTTGTGCATACTGGATAATTTAATTTTGGGTGGGGAGGCAAGCTGCAACAGCAGAGGGTTAGCAAGTCTCTTTTTTCTCAGTTTCTGAGATTTTACTGGGACCTGTATTGAATCTGCAATTGTTTTTATTGGGTTGTAGCCGGTGCTAGATCTACTCAGAGCAGACCCATTGAAATTAATGGGCATGAAGTCACTTGGGTCCATCAATTTCAGTGGGTCTACTCTTGAGTAAAAGGCAGTTGGCGGCAACCCATTGTGGTGGTGTTTTTACTGTTAAATCCTATTAGGATGTTTCTTTAGAAGTGAAATAGGATGTTTCTTTAGAAGTGAAATAAATAAATGCAATTGTCTTCCCAAAGGCTAGAAGTGCTGGCTTCCCCACCCCAAATGCTGTGATTCTAAAATCGTTGAATGTCAGATCCCATGAACTGACTTTACCTAACTTGGGATATTGTTGAATATAGGATGTAATAACCTTACAGTAGCTACTAAAGTGGTATGGTTCTTCCTTTTGGCTCCAGTGGAATAGGTTTAAAAATAAATAAACTGGAACTGCCTATTTTCCTGATTTGGCCCCCTCTTTCTTCTCTTGGGAGGTAGAAGTCCTGCTTCGGAAATCCTTTGGCACCCCAGGCTCTGGAAGATGTGAAAATGGTCGTCTGGAAAAACACAACAGACGGAGTCCAGGACAACGGACTGACCCTCAATGGTAACTCCAGCAGAAAACTTGCATGCCTGGCTCTGGGGATCATCTTAGAGCCCATCTCTGCGGATCAGAAAGAGGGACAGCAGCACTGCAGAGTTGCACAGATAGCCCAGGGGCATCCTTTGAAGCCAGGGCTGCTCAGCCAGTTTAGAGCACATATCCCAAGGGCAAAATTGATGTTGGCTTGAAACAGGCTGCAGGCAGTTGCTTTGCGTGTTTTCCTGCTTGAATGAGCTTTCATTTTAACAGAGCTTCCTTGTTCACTGCTGCAACTCTCTGCGTTCGTTTGATTCTGATTGAACAAGCTGGGGAACGATTTAGCAGTTGCGCCAGGAGAGGAAAAGTATCAGACAAGAGAACATGGGGAGTGCTTTTACTGCTACACATGGGAATAAATTGAACGACTGAGAAGGCAGGGAAGACTCATTGGGTTAACTCAGGGGGTGAGGAACCTTTTTCAGCCTGGGCAGCCTTTCCCTTCTGGACAGCCGTCTGGAAGCCACCTGCCAATAGTGGGCGGAGCCAGAGGTAAAAGTGGGCAGAGCAATAAGTCTGAATGTCACGTTTTGTCACACTGAGATTTCCATCCATTAATTAAATATTGTATAGGAGAGTTTGGGATTTAACTTGTCCAGAATCTCCTGTGCCAAGATCTTCTAGCTGGCAACTCCAGCTGCAGAAATCTCACTCATGGCCTAGTTGCGACCCTGTTACAGAGTGTGGGTCTGTCAATAGAAACAAAGGATATGTGGTGCCTATGATGGAAGCAGTTGGAAAAGTCAGATACAGTGTCCTAGACGAGGTCAGGGCAAACCAGTCAGAGGCACACGGTCTCACCTGTGTCATGTGACTTTCAGTGTGCACCAGGAAGAGGCACCCAGCAGCTGAATCTCGCGAAGATTCAGAGCTGCTGCCTGTGTGGTGCAAGATCACTACAGATCAGCTTTTCTGGCATCTCTGTTGCCATTGCCTGCTGATCATGCTATGCACTTGGGACCCAAAATCCTTTCCTCTCTTCCAGGCTTCCTTTTCCTCAATACGCTCTTCATCCAAAGGGGGCGTCATGAGACTACGTGGACCATTCTGCGTCGCTTTGGCTATGATGATGCCCTGGAGCTGACAGACGACTATCTCTGCCCGCCGTGCGTAAATTGTTGCCCTCTTGAATGTTAAGGGGAAGGAGAAAGAGGGGACCACTGACATATGGGACAATGGGAAGACATGATTCTGAACTCGCACACAGGAAGCTGCCTTATACTGAGTCAGACTATTGGTCCATCTGGCTCAGTATTGTCCACACTGGCTGGCAGCAACTCTCCAGGATTTGGGACAGGATACATTCCCAGCCCTACCTGGAAGTGCTGGGGATTGAACCTGAGACCTTCTGCATGTTGAGCAGGTGCTCATTCTGTGTTCACCCACCATGCTTGTTCCTTAGCATTTGCAAGTTTAGTTGCCATCTGGAAAGTCCTTTACTGGTTTCCATTCCTAAGTCTTGGTTTCCCCTCCTTTTGGGGTCAGTTCCAGCCATGGGTTTCAGAGAGTGGCCATTATTCACCTGTTGGGGAGGTATTACAGTGGTACTTCGGGTTAAGAACTTAATTATTTCTGGGACTTCCGGAGGCGGCGCGAAACGGCAATGGCGGTCCTCTTCAGCTGTTGAAGAGGGGCTCCGCGGAAAAGGGTCGTGCGCTGCGGCACAGCGACGACCCATTCAGAAAATCCACGGGTAGAGTGAGCCCGTGGCCGTGGGATTCGGCGGGCACCAGGAGCGACCTCGGAAACGCAGAAGGGACCCCGTAAGGGGCTCCGGAACGTGGAGGGGGTAGCGGTGCTGTGAATCCATCGCTCTTTCCGCGGAAGTGAAGCCGTGCGGCTGCTGCTGATGAGCGCTGACCTTTCTTCTTTGAACATTTGATTCGAAACAACATACTCGTGAGTAAGAAATTTGAGACTCTATTTGAACAGTAATTCGTGAATTTCGGCTGAAAGCGGGAGACGCTAAAAAGGAAGTCAGTCTTCCGTCTCTGTTTAAAGTGCTGAGCAAAGTCTTTCTAAAACGGAAGCGTTGAAAGGAGTTCAAAAGAACTTGGAATTTACCCTGCAAATTCGGACTTGATTGCTAAAAAGTTAAGGAAAAATTAAAACTGTATTATAAGTGGACAGAGACTGTGTTATTCCTCTTTATCTTTTGTGGATTACAAAGTTATGAGACCCAGCTCTCGGGCTGTCTGGATACAAAGTAACATCAGACTGTGGTGACTGTGTATAGGGATACAAAGTTTCATTGGGCTATTTTGCAAGTTACAAGAAAGGAACTGTTGCAAGCACCTTTGCAAGGAACTTTTACTCTCTGCAGTTTAAAGGGAATTTAGAGGGTTCCCCCCTCTGTTTTGGATTTTACTTTACTTGGGAACTTAATGGAAAATTTTCATCTTTCTCTCTAACCTCTGGGGTGCTCCCCCTGCTGGATTGTGGAATTATCAGTCTCTGAGAACTGCTGGTTGTTTTGGAATTTTTTATGTCTGGATGTTTACTTTTTGGATTGCTTTTCCCATGGGATTTACAATTTGACCTTGAAACATAGACAGCTGTGGAATGAGTGGTGCAGGAAAAACAAGGGCTGGCAAGAAAGCAAAACAAGCCGAACTAGTGCAATTAACTTTGCCTGTGCAGCAACGCAGGTCATCTGTTCCAATTGTGACAGGTTTGCAAGAAGGACAACTTAAACAGCCAGTTTTGGAGGATATGGCTGCAGGAGGGCTAGACCCTATCTCTAAAGAAATATTGGACCAACTGGCAGCTTTAAATAAGAAAGCTGATGAACAAGCGGCTAAATTTGACCAGGTGACAGCTACAATTAATAAATTGACAGACCAAGTTGCTCAAAATACACAGGCGATAGGAAATATTGAAAAGACTACAACAGAGAGTCGAAAATTAGCCGAGGAAGCAAGTGCAAAAGCAGACCAAAATAAAAAAAGGATAGAGGAACTAAGAGGAGAAGTAAGACCACTGAGCAGACAGGTTACTGAACAGCAGGCCTACCTGTCTATGGCGGAGCTGAAAAACAGAGAAAGCAATCTTAGGCTTAGAAATATCCCAGAATTAGAAAAGGAAGATCTGACCGGCTTTTTGACAGCAGAAATATCCAAGTTCTGGGGCTTGGCAGAAGAGAAGGACTTCAAAATTGTCACCGCCTTTAGACTGGGAAGAGTGGCTAAGAAGGATAAACCAAGAGACTGCTTGATCATATTGAGATCTAAGCAAGAAAAAGATAATATACTCGGCCTACACTTCAAAAATTCATTGGTGATACAGGGAAAGACAGCAGAAATCTTCAGAGATATACCAAAACAGTTGTTGGACTTAAGAATTACATATAAAGATCTGGCAAGATTACTGAGAAACAACACAATTCCTTACAGGTGGGAATTCCCCCAAGGACTATCTTTTACCTGGAAAGAGAAGAAGGTAAGAATTAGAACAGCAGAGGAGCAAGAAAAGTTCCTGAACGACCACGGGGAGGACCTTCGGAAAGGAACAGCAGGTACTTGGCCACCCCCCCCCCCCCGCCTGGTGAAAAAGACCCACCTCCAGGAATAGACGACAAGGGAGACAACCCTATTGGCTGACAAACTGATCCAGGATGTCTCTGCAGCTCTTCAGTTGGAACATTCATGGTGCAAATTCCCCCGAAAAAAGGAAAAGGATTTTTCATATATTGAGGAAAGAACAACTAGACGTCATTTGTCTTCAAGAAACTCACGTGACCAGGCTCCACAGAAGAGTATTAATTAACAAGAGACTAGGCCAAGAATTTATTTCATCAGACAAAGTAAAGAAAAGAGGAGTAGTGATATATGCAAAGGAGAGCCTAGCACCAAAATTTGTGTTCAAAGATGAACAAGGAAGAATTCTGGCGATTGAAATACAATCACAAGGAGAAAAATTTCTGATAGTAGGAATTTATGCACCGAACGAGGGGAAATCGGAATTTTACAAGAAGCTGCATGAGATAATGCTGGACCATGTTGACTATAATAACATCATCCTGATGGGAGATATGAATGGGGTTGTCTCCACACACATGGATAAGTCACAAAACCAAAACTTGACTAAAGATGGCAGACTACCAAAGACTTTTTTTGAACTTACAGACAATATGGACTTGATTGACATTTGGAGGATAAAGAACCCTCTAGGTAAAGAGGGAACATTCTTTTCTGAGGCCCACCTATCTTGGACACGAATCGACCAAATCTGGATATCTAGAGGACTGGCACCTAAGACTAAAAAAATAGAGATCTGCCCCAAAACTTGCTCCGACCATAACGCCTTGAAAATAGACTTGAGACTTACACCAGCTGGATCCTTCAGATGGAGAATGAATGACTCTTTGTTCAGAGATCAGGAGATTGTAAAGAAGGCCCAAAAAATGATGAAAGACTATTTTGAAATAAATTTGAACACTTCGGTGGAAAAGAAAACAATCTGGGACGCAAGTAAAGCTGTTATGAGAGGGTTCCTGATACAACAGAATACTATTAGGAAAAAACTCTGGAATGGTAAAAAGGACAAGATTTTGGAAAAGATAAAGGACGGAGAGAGAAGGTTGAGACTTAATCCAAAATCAAAAGAAGTTTTAAGAGAAATAAAATTCCACCAAGCACAATATGCGAAACTGATAAATCAAGAAGTTGAATGGAAAATTAAACAGATGAGACAAAGATCATTTGAATCAGCAAATAAATGTGGGAAGCTGCTTTCATGGCAGCTGAAAAGGAGACAAAAATTGAACTTTGTTACCAATCTAGAGGTTGAAGGAGAATGTATTCAGAAACCAGAAGAAATTAGAAAGTGTTTCCAGAGATATTTCAAAAAATTATTCACTCAAGGACCCCAAGTGGAGACTGAGATAAATAAATTTTTAAAAAGCTACGGCCTGGAAAAACTAACACAAGATAAACAAACAGCCCTGAATTATAAAATAACACAACAGGAAATTGAAAGTTCCATTCAGAACATGCAATTAGGCAAATCCCCGGGCCCAGATGGACTTACCTCCAAGTATTATAAGACATTGAAGGAATATTTGACTCAACCATTGATGGAGGTATGCAACCAAATTATGGAGGGGAAGGGGGCACCAGAATCGTGGAAAGAGGCATTCATTACTTTGATACCAAAATTGGAATCTGAAAAGACTCAACTTAAGAACTATCGTCCTATCTCACTCCTAAACGTGGATTACAAGATTTTTGCTGATATTTTGGCAAACAGATTGAAAAAAGTTTTAAACGAAGTAATTCATAAAGACCAAGCAGGCTTCCTCCCTGGCAGGCATTTGTCTGACAACACTAGGAACATTGTGGATGTCCTGGAACTACTACAGACAAACTTGAATACGAAAGCAGTTTTGATATTTATAGATGCGGAGAAGGCCTTTGACAACATATCTTGGAAATTTATGAAGAAAAATTTGGAAGGGATGGGAGTGGGAAGGGCGTTCCAAAACGGTATTGAAGCAATCTATTCAGAACAAAAAGCTAAATTGATAGTAAACAATGTGGTGACAGAGGAGTTTAAAATTGAAAAAGGAACACGACAGGGGTGCCCCCTATCACCCTTGTTATTTATTTCTGTTCTGGAGGTTTTGCTGAACTTGATTAGGAAGGACCAGCGGGTGGAAGGAATACAGGTCGGAGGAAAACAATATAAACTGAAGGCCTTTGCAGATGATTTGGTTTTGACACTACAGGAGCCAGAACCCAGTACAAAAAGAGCGGGATTCAAGTTAAATAAACAAAAAACTAAGGTCCTGGCGAAAAACTTGACACCTTTAGAAATAGAGGGGTTCCAGAAGGAAACGGAACTAAATGTGGTTAAAAAAGTGAAATACCTGGGGGTTAATTTGACTGGGAAAAATTTGAATTTGTTTAAAGATAATTATGAAAAATGTTGGTCTGAAATTAAAAAGGACCTAGAAATCTGGTCAAGACTGAAACTTTCCTTGTTGGGAAGAATCGCAGCAGTTAAGATGAATGTATTGCCAAGAATGTTGTTTCTGTTTCAGGCCCTGCAGATCGTGGACAGGGTGGAGTGTTTTGGAAAGTGGCAGAGGGACATTATGAAGTTTGTCTGGCAGGGCAAAAAGCCCCGAATAAAATTTAAAATACTAACAGATGCGAAGGAAAGAGGGGGATTTGCCCTGCCGGACTTAAGGCTGTATTATGAAGCTGCATCCTTCTGCTGGATGAAAGATTGGTTCTTGCTAGAAAACACTGATGTCCTAGATCTGGAAGGATTTAACAATGCTTTTGGGTGGCATGCATATTTGTGGTACGACAAGGTAAAGTCTCATAAGTTATTTAAAAACCATATTGTCAGGAAATCTTTGTTTAATGTCTAGATTAAATACAAGGACTTACTCGAAAACAAGACTCCGAGGTGGCTGTCACCGATGGAGGCTAAGGCCACAAAAATACTTAATATGGGGGGTGGCTGGGCAAAATACTGTGAAATAATAGAAAAAGTGGGTGACACTTGGAGGTTGCAGAGTTTTGAAAAATTGAAAGGAAAGGTGCGAGACTGGTTTCATTACGCCCAAATTTTAGAGATCTTTAAAAAGGACAAAAAAATTGGTTTCCAGGTGGAAAAATCAAAATTAGAGTCAGAACTACTTGAACCTAAGACGAAAGTGCTTTCAAGAATGTATAACTTGTTGCTTAAATGGAATACTCAAGACGAGACAGTTAAATCAGCCATGATAAAATGGGCACAAGATATTGGGTACAACATTATGTTTGAAGACTGGGAAAGGTTATGGACCACCGGTATGAAATTCACGGCATGTAGTGCCTTAAAAGAAAACATTATGAAAATGATGTACAGGTGGTACATGACCCCAGTCAAACTTGCAAAGATATATCATTTGTCTGACAATAAATGTTGGAAATGTAAGGAAGCTGAAGGAACATTCTTTCACCTTTGGTGGACATGCCCGAGGGTGAAGGCTTTTTGGGAAATGATTTATAATGAGTTGAAAAAGGTATTTAAGTATACCTTTCATAAGAAACCAGAAGCCTTCCTCCTGGGCATTGTGGGCCAGAGAGTGCTAAAGAAAGATAGAACTTTCTTTTTATATGCAACTACAGCAGCAAGAATCCTTATAGCCAAATACTGGAAGGCACAGGAGTTACCCACACTGGAAGAGTGGCACACGCAACTGATGGACTACATGGAATTGGCTGAAATGACTGGCAGAATCCGAGACCTGGGAGAAGAGGCAGTGGAAGAGGACTGGAAAAAATTTAAGGACTATTTACAAAAACATTTTAAGTTATATGAATGTTGAGAATTTGCTAAATTTTGAGAAAAACATGCTTCAGTATTGAGATTCGGAAATGAATGAAACTAAGTTATGACTGAGAAAAGCTTAACTTTCAGAGTAAATATTTAGATGAAAATACAAAAACACATGAAACAAGGTATTAATTTGCTGTTGATTTTTATTGTAAAGAATGCAGGGATGGAAGATGTGGGGAAGTCCAGTTGATGATGGAAAAAAAAGATTTGGAAAAGTGTATTTTTTTTTGTTTTTTTTTCATTTTGTAAAAAAAAAAAAAAGCTTTTGTTGTGTTATCGACGATGCATTGACGTTGTACTTTGACCCTGGAAAACAAAGCAATAAAAATATATAAAAAAAATAATAATTATTATTTCTGGAGGTCTGTTCTTAACCTGAAACTGTTCTTAACCTGAAGTACCACTTTAGCTAATAGGGCCTTCTGCTGCTGCCACGCCACCACCGCATGATTTCTGTTCTCATCCTGAAGCAAAGTTCTTAACCTGAGGTACTATTTCTGGGTTAGTGGAGTCTGTAACCTGAAGCGTCTGTAACCCGAGGTACCACTGTACTTGGTTTTTAAAAGTCCCAGGCTTCTTGAGGACCTGCCTTGACCAGTGCTGCCCTCCTTTCTTTCAGGATCCGGGTGCCTCATGACAGCTCCACGGAGCTGAATCACTTTGGTTACCAGTTCCTGCAGAAGATGTTTGAGAAGCATGACAAGGTGAGCTGCACAGAAGCACACACGCCTTGGTTGTGCAGAACAGTGCTGCTGCCAGTGCCACACCCCCCCCCCAGGGGTTGCAGTTCTTTGATCTCCGCTGCATGATTGCCATTGGCACTCGAGTCGCGTCTGGCTGTATTGTGCCCTGCTTTCCCCTAAATAGGCTTGTAGGCCATTCCAGAGTTGAGCAAAGGGATGTCACTTGAACAACAGCAGTGCCCAAACATTCCCACCCACCCTGCAGACCACTTGGACATAGCTGGTGGTCTTGACCAGTGGTCGTGGCGGGCCATTAAATGATTTTTCCCTGGCTTCTGTAGCGATCATATTGTGCTATGCTAGATGCTGTATTGATTGTGTTTCTATATTGCTTATTTTCGTAAAATCGTAGAACTGTAGAGTTGGAAGGGACCCCAAGGGTCATCTAGTCCAACCCCCTGCAATGCAGGAATCACAGCTAAAGAATCCCTGACAAATGGCCATCCAACCTCTGTTTAAAAACCTCCAGTGAAGGAGAGTCCATCCCCTTCTGAAGTACAGGCAGTGACCAATCTGACGTGTCTAAAATGGTTGCCGCCTGTAGTCCATTTCACTGCTGAACAGCTCTTACTGCTTACAGCTGTTACAACTCTCTTATCTCTTACATATTGTACTTCATTGTATCACAATTTGCATTCTGTAGAATTCAGATCGCAATGCAATATTAGAAATTGAAGGAGTAATTAAAAAAACCTGCAATTTAAAATCAATGTGAATATTTAACACGGACATTTCAGAGACCGCCTGTTTGAATCTTGCTAACCACGCATGGTCCCACCCTGTGTGACAATGGGTAGACTTCCATTTGATGGAGAGCTGCTACTCAGGTGCCCATTTCTTTCTTCCCTTCCGTGTCTCTAGGATGGTGATGGAGCCCTCTCTCCCGCCGAGCTGCACAGCTTCTTTAGTGTATTCCCCTACATGCCCTGGGGGCCTGAGCTCTACCACACGGTATGCACCACTGATAAAGGCCTGCTTTCCCTGCATGGATTCCTCTGCCAGTGGACGTAAGCGCAGCCCTTCTCTGCCTCCTCCCTCAATCACCCTGTCCGCTTCACACGCAGCGGGCCCTCCCAGCCATCCCAGTAATGGGCAACCTCCTCTCTCTTTGGATTTCCCCTAGGCTGGTTGCCTACCTGGATGTCCATCGCTGCCTGGAGCACCTGGCTTACCTTGGCTACCCCATCTTCTCTGAGCAGGACTCTCAGATCCACGCCATCACAGGTGGGCCCCACTCCTGCTTCAGTGCCCCTTGGAATCGGGAGGAGAGGGGACTCCTCTGTCCTGGCACAGCTATTGCCCTTTCTGCTTGCTGCCCTCCTCTGTCGAGAGCTATCGAGCACCTGCTTCCATGTTGAATGGAGAATGAGCCTGAGCATTGTGGGTTTTCTGTCCCCTCCAATGGTTATGAAGGGCGGTGGAAGCGGCTGCATTTCAGTGTTGCCTTTGTAGAACTCGGCAGGGAGGAGGTGGGAACGAAACCAGAATTAGTTGGCTCCGCCTGCGATTGGCTCTGGATCTGCCTACCGTTGCGCGCCCGCCCCCCCCCCCCCCCGCCTTCCACCCCACCAGTCCCAATGGGCATCAGCTCCCAGTGATCAATGGATAATAATAATAATAATTTATTATTTGTACCCCGCCCATCTGGCTGGGTCTCCCCAGCCACTCTGGGCGGCTTCCAACAAAGACCAAAAATACACTAAAATGTCACACATTAAAAACTTCCCTGAACAGGGCTGCCTTCAGATGTCTTCTGAATGACCGGTAGTTGTTTATCTCTTTGACATCTGATGGGAGGGCGTTCCACAAGGCGGGCGCCACTACCGAGAAGGCTCTCTGCCTGGTTGCCTGTAACTTGGCTTTTCGCAGTGAGGGAACCGCCAGAAGGCCCTCGGCACTGGACCTCAGTGTCCAGGCTGAACGATGGGGGTGGAGATGCTCCTTCAGGTATACTGGGCCGAGGCCATTTAGGGCTTTAAAGGTCAACACCAACACTTTGAATTGTGCTCGGAAACATACTGGGAGCCAATGTAGGTCTTTCAAGACCGGTGTTATGTGGTCTCGGCGGCCGCCCCCAGTCACCATTCTAGCTGCCGCATTCTGGATTAGTTGTATTTTCCAGGTCACCTTCAAAGGTAGCCCCACGTAGAGCGCCTTGCAGTAGCATTGCACCCATAAAATCATAGCTGCCTCCTGTCCAGCAAAGACAACACTTGCTTGGAGGCTGTGTCCCCAGCAGCAGGAAAGAAGGGAAGGCTTCATCCTTTCACCCAGCCCCTCTTTTCTTCTGCTCCAGTTACACGGGAGAAAAGGATTGACTTGGAGAAGGGCCAGACACATCGGAATGTTTTCCTGTGCAAAGTGATTGGATCCCGAGGTGCTGGCAAATCTGCATTCCTGCAAGCCTTCCTTGGGAAGAACTTGGCTGTGAGTCTAGAAGTCTCTCTTCTTGTCCTCTGCTGCCTGTTCTTTCCTGAGTGATGAACCTGTGGGTAATAAATAAAATACAAATAACCCCTGCTCCTCCTTCCTTTTCCAGGCCCAAAGGGAATCCGAGGGGAAGGAGTCCTTCTATTCCATTAACACAGTGCAAGTCAATGGGCAGGAAAAGCATCTGATAGTAAGTTTGCTCAGTTACAGTGATCTTAAGTCCTAAATACGGAAGTAAATTTTTAGTCAATTGACATAAAAATGTCAACGCTTCTTTTCCCCGCCTTTAACCTAAGAGACTTAGGTACATCATCATTCACATATCCATACACACAAACATCACTTCTGTGGCGATTCTCTCTCTGTGACACTTGGGGAACGTCTGATCCATGGGCCGGTCTTGGCCAGCTAGATGTTCCAATTTGGCCCATTTTCTCAAAACCATGCCCACCTGGGTCAGCGACATCAGCTGGTGGGTGGGGTGGGTGTGAGGTTCAACTGCAGTGGCTGTTCACACCAGTTCCCTGCAGCCAGTGCAGCAACATTTAATCTCCTGCCCATCAACTAAGGGGAGAGTGGGGTGTTAAATCCTGCGTGGTGTGGCTGCTTAAGCCAGTATGTTCCACTTACCTCTCATATTTGGCCCGTAGGGCCTTATGCTGATAAGGATCTGGCCTGTGGCGCCAAAAAGGTTGCCTACCCCTAGCTCTGTGATACAAAGTGGGTTTGCCCATCTGGACCAGAGAGGGCTGTTGATAGCCGTTTCTTGAATTACTGTTTCTAAGGAGGTCTATATATAGTACACCACTTTTGAAAGAAAGGGGGGGGGGGGTCCCAGAACAGGTTGATGGTATTACTTCCAATGTTTTCTCTTAAATGTGGGCGGGGGGGGGGCATGTCAATTTTGATACCCAGAGTAGCTCTTCAGAGAGCACAGTGAGTCGTCTGGGAGCAGCTAATGTGGCAGGCACAGATCTGACCAGGAACCAGGGACTTCTGGTAGACTCTCATCCATGCAGAAGCAGGTTGTGAGTGCAGTAAATAAAATACTTTGCCCTTGGCTCCTGCTAACTATTTTTAAAATATATATACTTTACCATATTCATAGCTATTATAATTATTTATTGTCATTAATGTATATGGCATTTTAACAAGTGACATAGAAAACAGGTCCCTGCCCCAAGGAGCTTCCAGTCTACATTCTAGTGTGGGGGAGAGAGAGAAGTAGGGGGGAAATGATAGGGGCAGCAGAAGCTGGAAGAACATTGCCTATTCATCATTAAGTGTACAAGTTGCCTGTGCATCTGTTACCTGAAGTCTGTGTGTTTCTTTTGGTAAGAAGAATGAACAATGCCATTCCTTGTTCAGAAGAAGCGACATGAGAGATATTTTTTAAGTTAAAAGAAAGACTGTCCTGAAATGCTTCAGATATACTTTCCTCCCTGTATTTCTTGCCAGCTGCACGAGATTAATGTGGAGACAGAGTTTGCGAAGGCGTCTGATGCAGCTTGCGACGTTGCCTGCTTATTGTACGATGTGACAGACCACAAGTCTTTCAACTATTGTGCCAGCATTTATAAGGTACTCCTTCCCTTGTCCCTGCTCCCCCCTTGGATGAGGAGCAGCTGTTCAGACTGACGGCTAGCAGTGCAAATCCTAACTGTGTCTCCTCAGAAAGTAAGTCCTATTGAATTCAGTGGCGCTTACTCCCAGGGAAGTGGGGTTAGGAGCACACTTTGCTTGGCCAGTGCTTTCAAGAACATCCAAGTAGGTTTACAGGTGGGAGACAAGTCTACAAGCAGGGGTGAACAAGAAGTAGATTGGGATCTGCTGGTACAGTGGTGCCCCGCAAGACGAATGCCTCGCAAGACGAAAAACTTGCTAGACGAAAGAGTTTTCCGTTTTTTGAGTCGTTCCGCAAGACAAATTTCCCTATGGGCTTGCTTCGCAAGACGAAACGTCTTGCGAGTTCTTGCGAGTTTGTTTCCTTTTTCTTAAAGCCGCTAAGCCGTTAATAGCCACTAAGCCGCTAATAGCCGTGCTTCGCAAGACGAAAAAACCGCAAGACGAAGAGACTCGCGGAACGGATTAATTTCGCCTTGCGAGGCACCACTGTAGATCTCTGGATAATTGCAGTTGATCAGCAAGGGTTACTTGGCAGCAGCAAAGCAACTTTATTCCCCTTATAATCGAGTTGTTGTGTGGTGTCGCTTGAGACCTGCTTGCAGGCTTGCCATTGAGGCATCTGGTGAGATCAGAGCGCAGGGCCAGATCCAGTGGCCTGATCCAGCAGAAAAGCCTCTCTTGATATTCGTTTGTTAACTGTCTCCTCTGCAGCAGCACTACATGGACGGGCAGATCCCTTGCCTCTTCGTGGCCTGCAAGGCAGACCTGCCAGAGACGTCGCCACAACATGGCCTCTCGCCGGCCGAGTTCTGCTACAAGCACCGCCTGCCGCCCCCATTTTACTTCACCTGCAGTGGGCAGGGCCCACCCAGCCTCGCCGCCTTCGCCAAACTGGCCACGGCTGCCACCTTCCCGTTAGTAATGTTCTCCTTCTAGTTATAGTCCTCCTCAGTGGGCAGCTGGGCCTTGGTTGGGTGAATTTTTGCCTCTGGCCTCAGCCATCACCTGCGTGCAACCCTCAGGACTACCCAGAATACAATGTGGCCCTCGGGCTGAAAGAGTTTCCCTAACCCTGTTTTTCAATGCACACCCTGAAGAGGATTTCTGTGTGACTCAAAAGCTTGCCGTCCCAACATCGTGAACGTTATTTGGCCCTGGCGAACAGCAATGTTGTTCTTACCCTGCAGCCGGCATCTTCTGGGAGCAACGCTGCGATGGCGGCTTTGGGCCTAGTCAGTTATTTTAACAAGCCAGGAGCTTGCGAGGGAACGCGCTGCTTTTTGCCCGCTGGTATTAGATGTAAGCTTCTCCCCAAGGAGTATGATAAATCCATTATTTATAGCCAGTTAAACCAAAAAGGGCAGGGGAGATAGAGCCAGTCTCGGGCTCTGCATTAAGAGCTTTATTTATTTATGCCACAATTCTTAAATCTTCCTAATATGCCTGTGAAGAAGAAAAGGGAGGCAGTGCAATAAAATTAATGTTATGTTGAAGGGAAGTTAGGAACGAAATGCTCTGGGTGACTGATGATATCCTTTTGTTTACAAGGACCTTTTTTTAAAAAAAAAAAAAAAACTTCTTTCCTTTTACCAACCAGTGTGTCTTGTTCAGTATAGATCACATTTGGATGCTGGAAATGTAGCTGTCAGGATGGGAGCTGTAGCTGAGTGTCTCCCCCCTCCCATTTTCCCCTTAAGCCCTTGCTTCTCCTCTCCCAATATTATTAACAACCCTGCCTCATTTACCCCTTTGCTTCAGCTTCCTTTCGGGCTGCTTTGTGTATCCTTCTGAGCATTTTACCTTTCCCCAAACTTTGGGCGGATATCTCACGGCTTTCCCGGGTCCAGCACCAATTTTGCGCCTCCAGACAAAGTCTGAATGCCTGTATTCATTCCCGACACTTTATGCTGAAACGTGACAGCCATTAGGTTTGAGGTGTGTTGGTTTGCTGCGCTTGCAGACAGGTCTGAGGTGAGGGTCGGGATTGGTAAGGCAAGGCTGCGTGTCACAGCATAGCGCCGCTTGCCTTTGCTAAGTGGTGCTTCCCTACACCGTTCCTACATGGAAGGGGGTGCTTTCTCCTCAGCGGCAAATTAGGCTTGCTAAATGGTCTGCTGCTTTCAGGCTTTCAGACAGTATTCCGTAGGACTAGCAGTGTAGTAAACAACCCTTCCTGCCTAACCCCCTTCCCCTCCCTAGGAAAATGCATAAGATTCATGCCAGAGGCAGAGATAGATCACTGCTTTTTCAAGTTGGATTCCCTCCCCCTTTCATGTGGGTCTCCATTAATGGGAACAGGTGCCACAGCAGCATGACCTAGAAAGGCACAACTATAGCTCTTTTCTGCTACAAATTATTTAGAACTTGCCACGCTATTTATACCCCTGCTAGGTCAAAGTGTTAGCGTAATGCCTCTGGCCCAGCCTACCTGGTGTGTAAATAACGAGTGACTGGGGGAAAGGACCCATTAGTATTTTGTTTGCGAGACTCCATGCTTTTTTTAAAAAAACAACCCCAACAACCTAACATTCTGCCTTCATAAAGAGAAATGGTTCAGGCCACACTGTGCCTTTAAAGCATTATGATGCCACTTTAAACAGTCGTGTTGTTGTTGTTGTTTAGTCGTTTAGTCGTGTCCGACTCTTCGTGACCCCATGGACCAGAGCATGCCAGGCACTCCTGTCTTCCACTGCCTCCCGCAGTTTGGTCAAACTCATGCTGGTAGCTTCGAAAACACTATCCAACCTTCTCGTCCTCTGTCGTCCCCTTCTCCTTGTGCCCTCAATGTTTCCCAACATCAGGGTCTTTTCCAGGGAGTCTTCTCTTCTCATGAGGTGGCCAATAAACAGTCATGGCTTACCCCAAAGAATGCTGGGAAGTGTAGTTTGTTATGGGTCCTGAGAGTGGTTTAATAGTGCCTCTTCCCAGGGAACCCTGGGAATTGTTGTAGCTCACTTTGGGGACCAGGGGTCTCCTAACAACGCCCAGCCCACTTAACAAACTACACTTCCCAGCATTCTTGGGGGGAAGTCACGACCGTACACCTCCTTCTCTCCATCCCAGTTTGTGTTTATCATTTGGGCTGAAACGCTGCTTCTCTTTTTTGCCTCGCAGGCACTTGAACGACATCAACCTGGGCGCTGCCTCTTTCTGGATCCGGGTAGCTTTAGGAGCTACGGTCGCCGCCGTTGTGGGAGTCACACTCTACAAGGTGATGGCGAAGAATAAGTGAAACGAGAGGAGAAGCAGGGCCTTCTCCTTCTGCTCCTCCTCCTCCTCTGCCATTTCTCCACCCGAAGGTAGAACACCAGCTTCATTTGCACACCCAGGAAGAAATGGAGGCCAGGGGAAGAAGACAGCACACACACCCACACACCCCGCCGAAGACTGGATTCCCCCTCCTCCTCCCTGACTCTCCCTGCGGGGCAAGGTGGTGTCGGAGGAAGACGACCATTGCACCAGCAAAAGCAGAAATAGTCCTAGAGTCATCCAGCTGGCATGGGCAGGACTCACCTTCTCATTCCACCCATTTCCTCCCATCCCCAAAAAGTACATTTCCCACACTCAGGGAGTGCTGACACTGTCCCCCGCTCCCCGCTTTCCTTCCAGCTATAGCTTTAGGAAATCCACTCTGCTGCTTGACATATCTCAAGGCTCCCCTTAACTTTTTACCGCATCTGATTGTCTTGCAGCTAAATGGCTTTTAAAAAAAACAAAAACGTTTCTTTTGGTGGGGGGAAGCTCAAGGCGGCACCTCAGGAAAGCTGTCTGCGCCGTTGCATCCCTGGTTCCTCTCCAGCAGCAGGAGGACTGTCCGGCCAACCTCTTCTCCAGCATCTTGTTTCTGCAGCAATGGGTTTTCAGTACACTATTTCCATCCCGGGAGAGCTCAAGGGCTTCTGGGACATTCAATTCTTCTTGGAGCACCATTTGCATCAGGGAGCTTCGCACACAGGCCTCTATTGGGACGTAACTGACAAGAAAGAGGCAGCAAAAGAAGGCCACCAAGGCTGCAGGTGGTAGCTTAAAAGATGGAGTCTTAAGTCTGATCTCTGACATGCTGCCCTCAGGCACAATGAGCCTCCCGGTACTCTCTCATCTTTGCGCCGTGTCCTGCATTTTGAGTGGTTATACTGGGTCTCTTGCTATGGGCAACCAGGAAGTCCCCCTCTCCCCAGGGCCCCGGTTGTCCAGGGTAGGCCAAGGTAACTCCTCTGGGCCACACTGTGAGGAAGATACTCCCCCCAAAAAGCCTACTGAGGGCCCAAAGGTGGTTTAGGAAGCCCCCTGACTCTCTGCCTCAGTGTGTCTGGTTGGCTGTCCTCCTCAGCAGTCCCAGTTTCTGTTTGAGACCCCAACAGATTAGGAAGGAAGAGGTACCTGTGGTGGTGGTGTCGGAGGATGGGGAAATGGCGGTACGACCCAGAGTGTGTTTGGGTCAATAATAGGGCACACATCATTCAACAAGCCCACCATTCCTCACCCCATCAGGAAGAGTGTCACCAGGGCAGTTTTTGTGTGTCACACTCCCTTGTTTTGAAGGTGCCAGGACAGATAAAGAGGTCTCTCTTTCCAGTAGGGTTTGCTCTTGCAGTGGCAGGGCTCCCTCTCTCAAGCCCTACTTTTTAAAACTTACCCTTTGTTTTAAAATAGTTGTGTAAATATGTACATGGTAAACGGAGCATATTTCTGCATCCCTAGTAAACAGCTCGGATAATTTTTTTTTAGAAAAAGAATCTTTTAACAGCAGATATAGTAATCAACTGTTCCTGCACACTTAACATGATAGGCAAGGGGTGTTGGTTGTTGGGTTCCTCCCCTGTGCTATCTCCACATGGGGAAGTTTCCATCTCAACCCTTCTCCCTGCGTGATTTTGGGATGCAAACTGCTCATAGAATAAAGATGTCTCTCTTTGGGCTGAGCTGTGCAGTCAGGACCAGCTCCACACAAGGGGAACCATTAAATGTCAGGAGCGGGAAACCTTTTGCCCTCCAGCTATTGGTGAACAGCTTTGCCCATTTGGTCTCATTTGGCACGCCCAAGAGGCAAGGCTGATGGGAGATGTTGTACAACAACAGCTGGGTTGCCAAAAAGGTCCCCCCCCCAAAAAAACACAACAACACCTGGTTCATGTGTACCAAGATACAGGTAGAGATGAGAAGCAACTATTTCCACAGTGATGGCGTTCATTCCCTGTCCACAGCTACAGTGCTTGCAAAAACCGTCCCAGCTCTTCCCACCTGCAGCTGGGCTAATTCTGCTGTTTCCTCTCTCCCCACCCCAATAGGATTGCTTGCAAATAGGCACTCGTATATCAGGTGAGCTTTGTGAACCGCCGTTCTATCAACGCCAAGGAAATAAAACTTACCAGTATTGGGGATTTCCAGGTAGATCCCTTTTTTGCCTGACTTTTTTTTTTTAAGAGCTTGGGGTAGGGGAGCAGCAATAAGTCCAATATACCACAGTGTCCATTGCCCATCTCCCACCTGCTGTAGAAGGGAGCGAGCTTCAGAGGACTGGACAGCATTAGCCCCTTTCGCTCCGGACAGTTTAAAACAGTTTAAAACAAAACCTCAGTCTCCTTTTAAAGCATTCCCCTTTGTCATTGCCTCCCTTGCCAACTGCCAGCCGCAGAAGAGCCTAAAGTGGTGTTAATGGGAGCGCCAGGCAGGCTAGCCAACTTCCTCATCTGACACGTACATCAATTTATTTCCCAGTGACTGCCAGCACCCCAGTCCCAGCCCTTCCCTCTCCCAGTAGTTTCCTCCCGGTGCTGCATTACGTATTGCAGTCTCATCCAGGACGTAATGCACTCTCATCCAGAAGCCTTGACAGCCAGTACGTTGGACCCTGGGAGTAACAAGGAGAGTGTGGGGCAGTGGCACAGGGCAATGGGGGGGGTGGAAAGGGGGACAGAGAGCCTTGGGTCTGGAAGAGCTCCTTCAAGATGGCCCCCAGCCATCTTTCACTAGGATATATTGAGATGTGCAGCTATCAGCACAGTTTTTATTGTCAGCCTAGAATGTTGCTGCTGGATCCCTCAGTGGGTGACACAAGCCTATGCTTTTAAGGCCCTTCCCAGTATTAGAAAATCACTGACAGTTGGATTGTATAGCCGTGGGAAGACTGCACTCTATTATGGTTCCCTTAAGCAACCCAGTGTCTCTACAGCCGGCTGCTGGTGCTTGGCGTCGGACACAGCTGTCGACTGAGCCTGGCTCACCTGTATCTACCAGGCAGCTGATCAATCCAGGAAATGTTTACTTAGCACGGCCTTCACCAAGCTGGTGCCCTCCAGATGTTTTGGACTACAGCTCTCACCAAGGAGATGCCAAGTGTTCCCTGGTCACAACCACACCTGACACCGCTGCTGTTTGTGTTGTCTCCCACCCCACCCCCAATTCCTGCCCCACAGCATTGAGTAGCAGAATTGCACACCACAATGGCATCATGACAGTGGGAGGGGTGGGGGCCTTTGCTGTGGGGCTGACAATTCCTTGTAGCGTGTAGGGCCCCCCTCAGTCCCCTTGGTCAAACGAGTGGGGAAACCCTCATTTCACTGGAGTTTTCCTCTCGGTAATCTCTTTATTTTTGCTCTCGATATAAATCTCTGGCTTGCCCCAAAGAGAAACCTCTCTGCTCCACAGGCCTTTTGTTTCTGCCTGCCCTGAGGCTCCTCTTTCTGCTGGGAAAACCTTAAGCAGGGAGCCAAATCAAATAATTTGATGGTTACATCTTAAGTCTTCAGTGCCCATGCTTTTCAGATGCGGTTTTACAACATGCTGAAGGACAGGACCGAGCCTGTACTTTTACAGCTGGTTTTGAAACAAAATTCTAGAGCCCCTCCCTCTTTGGTGCAAAACGTGCCCCCTTGCGCTGTTTCAGAATGTGTGAATGACATTCAGGGTCCTCTTTGGGTTTTCCTATAGCACCGCACGCACACAAACAGACTGTCTGCAGGCATACTGGGAATGCTTTTCAACTAAGCAGGAGATCCACAGAGATCCCATGGATCTGCTTCCTCTGGGAAAGATGTCTGCGGTGGTTAGAGCAGATGATGGCATTTTGGACTCTCCTAAACAATCACTAGGTGACTCATATTGTGCTGCCATTTTGCCTATCGTCTGCAGATACAGTGGTGCCCCGCAAGACGAATGCCTCGCAAGACGAAAAACCCGCTAGACGAAAGGGTTTTCCGTTTTTGAGTTGCTTCGCAAGACGAATTCCCCTATGGGCTTGATTCGCAAGACGAAAACGTCTTGCGATTTTTTTCCGCTTTCCCCCCCTTTTTCTAAGCCGCTAATAGCCTTTTAGCCACTAAGCCGCTAAGCCTTTAATAGCCGCTATGCCGCTAAACCGCTAATAGCGCTAAGCCGCTAATAGGGTTGCTTCGCAAGACGAAAAAACCGCTAGACGAAGAGACTCGCGGAACGGATTATTTTCGTCTTGCGAGGCACCACTGTATTCTGGAACTATGATGTGCTAAGCCTCAAATTGCCACTCCCTCTCTGCCAGCCTTGCTCCTGGGCCATTTAATGCTAGGCTTCCATGCAGGTGATGGGCTTTTTGAGGTATGGAAATAGCCAAAAGAAAAGCTTCGCTTAGTAAATTTATGTGCTGGGCTGTTGCTAAAATCCAACAACATCCAGAGGGTGCTTTAGAACTTGAAGAAATGCCTAAGTGTGGGGGAAAGGCCTGGCTTAAGAGTGATGGTTAAAGAGGTCATGGCTGGACTGTGGGCAAAGTGGCGATTTTGTAGGCCAGGGTTTGGTCCATAGGTTGCTGATTACCTAATGGCACCGAGCATTGCTCATTGGCTGATAGAGGAACCAGCATGTTATTTACCAGTGGTCTTTTTATGGATCTGCAAAAACAAGCGTTTAACTCCCAGATTGCATCTTGCAAAGTACTGCAAACATCCCTCCTTTAGATTCCAGAAGCCCCTCGCTGAACTGCGGCTGCTTTTGATGTGCCAGCAATAAGCACAGTGCTTTTTCACCCTTGGAGCTTCATTGTTCTCCAAACCCCCAAAATACTCATATTCTGTCATCTCTGCCACCACACTGGATAGATATTTGATGCCCAGTAGATTTTGATATCTAAGAAAGAAAGAAAAGCAACCCTCCAAGATATGTTTGTTTAAAAAACACCCCAAATGTATTCAAGAACATTGGGTGTTCGAGAGACTAGGCTCCAATGCATTGCATTTTTATTTATTCTACCAGGCACACATCTGTTAAGGTTTCACCCCAAAGGGGTAAATAGCAGGTGGCTTTCCACCCAGCATCTCTTCTGAGCATCATTCCAGGTCGCAAGCTAGTGTTTGTGGCAGGTTCTCACCCTAGTTCCTTGTAGCTTCCTGGGTTTATCCCTTCAAGGTACCGTATATCAGTGCTGTCTGTGGCCTAAGCATGGGTAGCCTGAAAACAGTCAGCGTCCAGTTGCAGGTGGCAATACTATCCATTGCTTCCCACTTGTAAAAGGAGGGCCAGCTCTTAGTATTTAGTACTTTTCCCTGCCAAAAATGCAGTCGCTGGCAAAGTGAAAATGGGTGTGTGGTTCTCTGCCTCAGCCCCAATACGAGTGTCTGCCTGCCTCTCTAATGCCTGTTTTGGAACTGAAGTATGAGTGGCAATTTTCATGTTATTTTATATGCACCTGCTGTTTTCCTTCTTCACACATCAGTGCAATTCATCAGGACCAACTGCAGTTTTATGTTAAGTTTGCTTTTTAAAAAGGCTTAGTGTTTAATGTGCACCAGTCCTTCTGCATTAGGAAAAACACCTGTCTAAGTGGGGCCCTCATCAGGATCAAGGAACAAGGGGAGGAACCCATGGGGAAGTGGGGGAAACCTCTGCACACAAACACCCCAACTCCCATCTCCTCTGAACTTTGGCTATGTTGGCTCAGGGGGGCTGATTGGAGTTGCAGGGTTAACCCTTTCCACTCCGTTTCCCTGCTTCAAATATCCCTCCTTGCTAATTCCCCTGAAGGTGATGCATATAGCACCCCTGGGGGGCAAAAAGCAGCAGGTGGAATAGGAAGGGGGGGGGACACTCTTGCTGCATGTTGTGATCCCAGTGCTTATATGAGGTCTCCACAGCTGCCGTTTCTTAAAAGAGAGAGGAAGTTATTTATTTATTTATTTTGAAAAGCATGTGTCGCTTGATCCTTAGACTTCGTTCACACAAACAGTAGATGAGGGGTTGAAAAACAGTTCATGGGCAGCATCGTTTCAGCAAGTAAGTGGGTGGTTCTTGTGGCTATATCTTTCCACATGGGAAATATTCACTGAGCCAACCACCCACACACCCACCCACTCACCTATCCATCTCTCTCTCAAACACACACACACACACACACACACACACACACACACACGAGGAACAATCATGTAAACCCCCCATATGCAGTTGGAAGCATTGCCGCCCAATAACACTTTTGCCACCTCAGTGTCTTGGTTTTTTTGTGTGCAAGATCATAGCATAGGCCACAGTATCAGGAAAATTAGCCTTACCTATTACTGCTGATAGGGACGTGGGTGGCGCTGGAGGTTAAACCACAGAGCCTAGGACTTGCCGATCAGAAGGTCGGCGGTTCGAATCCCCTCAATGGGGTGAGCTCCCATTGCTCGGACCCTGCTCCTGCCAACCTAGCAGTTCAAAAGCACGTCAAAGTGCAAGTAGATAAATAGGTAGACGGGAAGGTAAACGGCGTTTCCATGCAATGCTGTGCTTCGCCAGAAGCGGCTTAGTCATGCTGGCCACATGACCCAGAAGCTCCCTCGGCCAATATAGCGAGATGAGCACCGCAGCCCGAGTCGGCCATGACTGGACCCACCTGAAGGAGTGTCTCCACCTCCATCGTTCTGCCCGGACACTGAGGTCCAGCGCCGAGGGCCTTCTGGTGGTTCTCTCGCTGCGAGAAGCCAAGTTACAGGGAACCAGGCAGAGGGCCTTCTCGGTAGTGGCGCCCGTCCTGTGGAGCGCCCTCCCACCACATGTCTAAGAGAAAAATAACTACCAAACTTTTAGAAGACATCTAAAGGCAGACCTGTTTAGGGAAGCTTTTAATGTTTAATAGGTTATTGTATCTTAGTGTTTTGTTGGAAGCTGCCCTGAGTGGCTGGGGAAACCCAGCCAGATGGGTGGGGTATAAATATATTATTATTATTATTATTATTATTATTATTATTATTATTATTATTATTATTATTTATTATTATTATTATTATTATTATTATGGTCTGGGGTCCCTTTACCTATTGCTGCTCCAGGAGTCCCTCTTCACTATGCAGCGAAATGTGAGACATGAGCTACATACGCAAATTTTGCATTTCTTACTCTTCCTTTCCTCACTGAGTGTCTGGTGTGTGTGCTCTGTGAGGCTGGTTTATTAAATGGGGCTATGCCCGGCTAATCATAGGCGCCTCCTACCTACCTGCTTCCTTACTTATCAACCAATCAGAGGCAGCTCCACCTTTCATTGGCTCTGGCTTCACCTGCTGTTGGTCTCCCTGCCTTCCACCCTACCAGTCCCAATGGGCACCAGCCATCACTAGTGTGCAGTTGAGACCCAACAGCAAAGTTTTCTGCAGGAGAAACCCACCCTCACCAAAGGAACTCGCCAAACCACCGCCAGCTTTCTACACTGTATCCCTCTTAACCTAGCCTGAATCTCTTGCAGACGTGCAACTTTTATCAATTGAGTACTGTTGACCAGAATAAATTTTTATGCACCTGCTGGTTGCAAGAGAAAAGAAAAAAAGAAAAAGAAAACTCCTTGTGTCTGGCTTCTGTTTTGCAGGGTGTACATTTAGCCACATTTTTGTGCTATCGAAACAGCTTTATGAAGGGGAAGGGGGTGCATCTCCCCCCCCCCCCCAAGTTTCCCATCATGTCTTTCCAAACCTCAGCATGGTTTTTCCCCCACACCTTTTCAAAAAAACAACCACCAGCAACTGAGTTTTTAAAAAACAGCAAACCGCAGCAGTATTAGCATTATTATTTATCACTTACAAAAGTGCCTACAATTTGCTGGCAGCAAATAACAAGGGGTCTTTCCTAGCCTAACTGAAGATTTCAGGAGCTGAACCTAGGAGACCTTTTGGTGCAAAACATCTGCCTTATTACTGCCTGCCAGGCCTAGAGTTTTGTGGCACCTCAAAGTCTAACAAAATGTATTGTGGCATAAGCGCTTTGCTGGACCACAGTCTCTCTCATCACATGCATGGTGTATTCCTGAATTGGCAAGCATATTTATTGTTTGTTTATTTATTTATGGCACTTACAACCCATCCTCTAGCCAAAAAGACTTGATGACTGGCTTGCAGAAATCAGGGCAAGGACAGTCTGCCCTCAGGCTCACCATCTAAAAGAGACAAAACATATGAGGAAAAGGGAATGAGAGGGAAGAGGGGAAAACAAGCACGAGTTCAAGTTCTGAAAAGTTACAGCCAATGTCAGTGGCACTTCTGTCTCTTTTGCCCTCCCTGGAACTATTCTTCCCTAGGAGCAGAACCGCTGACAACATCCTGGCCAGGGGGACTTGATATCTGCTTCCCTGAGACAACTGACTGGATGGCATTGGACGAAGATGCTCACCTGATGCGTGGCTACCCTTCTGCAAATTATTACCATTTGTTCATTGCCCAATACCGAATGATTTCTAGGCAACTCGGCAATTTAAAGACATCTGCAGTTTGTTTTACGAAGCACACAGATTTAAGACGAGGCAGTCTTTGCCCTCAGGCTTGAAAATCACAAAAGATCAGAAAGAGGAAAACTAGCAGACTTAAGACGCCAGTCCTTAAGAGTTACACAGAGCTGCATTCTGTATGTTCTGCTTAGTTGCAGCTGAAAACACGGATTTAATGAGACCTAGACTGAGTCCTGATCTGTTGGAGAAGGGCACACCATCCAAACAGTAGTGGGTCTGGCAGTAGAGACAATGGGAGAGAGCTCTGCTTCCCATCTACTGCGGTTAGCGGTGGAAGCTGCTCCATTAGAGCAAATGAGCCACTGTTCCACCATCTTCATCCTGCTCTCAGCCAGTCCCCACCTGTCTGCCTTCTTACAACAACCAGTCCAGGGGGCGGCCCTGGCTGTCCGCTTCCTCCTTCTGCATAGGATCAGCGTTGCCCCTGTAGAATTCAGCAGGGAGGAAGGAGGATGGGGACAAAACTAGACCTTGTTGCATCTGCCTCTCATTGGCACTGGCGCCACCTACTGTTGGGCTCCCTGCCTTCCGCCCCACCAGGCCCTATGAGCACCAGCCTCTCTGCTTACAGTCAGACGTGCAGCAGACCTCAGGATCTGGAAGTTCATTCCCCTAAATAGGCATTGCCTCCCCTCCACAAAGCCAAGAAGGTTGACGAGCTTCAGATATTCAGAGAGCTCATTCCCCAAGTCCGTGGGTGCTGCTGGCACAAACAATTAACATTTGTAGGAAGCTGGGTAAAAATAAAGTGAAGAAATGTAGCAATAACTCAGGGATGGCGACTTCTCTCTATCCCTTCTTGTTGTTCCTGAGGCTGTGGCTGAGGGCAGGAGCAGCGGGTGTTTCACTCCCCTGGCAACATCCATCCACTTAACACATACCCTCCAATGAAAATGGGATGTCCTAATCCATAATAATAACAATAATTTTATTATTTATACCCCCCCCCCATCCAACATATATAAAAGCACATAAAACATTAAACATTAAAAAAAAACTTCCCTATACAGTGGTACCTCGGGTTAAGAACTTAATTCGTTCTGGAGGTCCGCTCTTCTCCTGAAACTGTTCTTAACCTGAGGTACCACTTTAGCTAATGGGGCCTCCTGCTGCTGCCACGTGATTTCTGTTCTCGTCTTGAAGCAAAGTTCTTAACCTGAGGTACTATTGCTGGGTTAGCAGAGTCTGTAACCTGAAGCGTCTGTAACCTGAGGTACCATTGTACAGGGCTGCCTTCAGATGTTTTCTAAAGGTTGTATAGTTACTTATCTCCTTGGCTCGGGGGGGTCACATAACTCCAAACTGATATAGAAAAAAATAGGGGTGGTTGGCTTTTGCTGCCCAACTCCCCAAGAGACTGAGTCCCCTAAGTCCATGATTGGTCAGGGATGAATGGATGGAGGCAGGATGCAGTGAAAGCAAGGCAGATCTTTATTTTTCTGCTGCAAGAGTTTCCTCTCTTCCTAGCAAGGAGGCAAGAGAGACCCCAACCAAGAAGAAACATCTCTTTTTCAGGGTTTGCATTTTTGTGTGGAGAAGGACAGTTCCCTCTACAAACAGCCAGAAATTACGTCACATGTAAGGTGGGGTTACTGTGGCTCAGGCAGGCCAAGATGTGATATTCCTGAGGATTTAGCAAGTTTTACATAGTTCCAGACATAGTTTACACAAAATGTTAGCATTTGATAAGGCAATCAGGATGCCCGTCAGACATCCCTCAATGCAGAGCATCTGGGCAAACAATGACAATTAATATCAAGGAGGTTCATAGATATAGGAGAGGAATCCCTTCAGGAACTTCCCCTGATTGCAATCTGCCTACTTGTTCTCAGTCAAGGGGGATTAAGGAGGCAGAGGAAATATTGAGAGTCTTTAAAGGAGCCAAGATGGCTTTTGGATTGCTCTCCTGTACTATTTTAGAGATAGTTTATATACAGTGGTACTTGAACCTAAGTTCGTAAACTGAGGTACCGTACCTCGGTTTACGAACTTAATCCATTCCCGAAGTCCGTTCTTAAACCAAAACCATTCTTAAACCGAGGTGCACTTTCCCTAATGAAGCCTCCCGCCACCGGTGCCCTTCCACTGTTCGGATTCTGTTCTTAGACCGAGGTAAAGTTCGCAAACCGGGACACTACTTCCGGTTTTGTGAAGTTCATAAACCAAATCGTTCGTAAACAGGGCTGTTCTTAAACCAAGGTACCACTGTACTTATGTATGTGTGTTTACCTTGTGCAATTATCAACATTCATTCTATATTTAAGACCTTAGAATTCCTATAACAATACCCCCCAACATTCCTCCGATGAAAATAGGGGAGTCCTAAGGAAAAGTGGGACATTCTGAGATCAAATCAGAAACTGGGGTGGCTTCTGTAAATCTGGGACTGTCCCTAGAAAATAGGGACACTTGGAGGGTCTGTTAACAGCTGCATCAAAATTATGCAGGTCGTCAAATTTCCCATAATGCCTCTGGGGCATTTTGGGAAATTAAATTGGTGGCCAGACCCAGCCTTCCAGCAGGCTTGGAGAACTTTTCAAGGCTCTCCTGCCTAATGGCAATTCTGGCCCCCTCTCCAGGAACACCCTCCTTTTCCTTTTTTTAACTCTATGAAACTAGAGAGCCTTAGGATTCCAAGATGGCTGCCAGAATCAAAAACTGGGTGACAACTTCTTAACGCAGAGAAGAAGCAGAGCCATATTTCAAAAAGTGAAAATCTGGGCACAACAGTTGTGGAGCTTTTTTTTAGTTTTGCCCAAACTGAAGAAAAAATAGCGCTGAGAAGAAGCCTCATGTCTCATTATTTCACACACTCCTCTGGGCAGTGAACTGTATATATCTTTAGGCGCCAGGTGAAAATATTCCTATTCAACCAGGTCTTTGGCTTATTAATATTCTACAGCCTTTTAAATGTGTTTGTGGAATGGCGGTTATTGTTTTGTTGCTTTTAACTATTTATTTGTGTTTTTAACTTGTGTTTTTATCTTGTGAACCACCCTATATAAAGAATAATAAAATAAAGATAAAGAGCTACCAGGAGGGAGAGCCAGAAGTTGTGATCCAGTGGTCCAGTGTGAATACCTGGACCACTTAATGAGCGGGCACACACAAGTTGCAAAATGTATCTCTACCGAAATTATAGTCATGCTTTCTAGATTTGCATCTTTACATACAAATCAGGATATACAATTTTGTGTGACTCTATCCCCTCTTCTTCTTCTTCTTCTTCTTCTTCTTCTTTTTCTTCTTCTTGAGAATGAGCAAGTGACCACCCTATTCCTTTCCTCTCCCTGATTTCTTCTGCCATTTTCCCCACACCCCGCAGTGCTTCCTTGCTTGCTTAGCCATCTTTCGTTTGATCTATTCTCTTCGCCATCCCTTGCAATGCAGATCTCTCTCTCTCTCTCTTACTTGCTCACTGTGTGGCTATTTCTGTCTCCAAAGGGGTCAGCAGTAGCACAGCTCGCAGCAGCCTCGCCGAAGGGAACAAGAGTTGCTTGGCGCTGGAACACTTCCTCCTCGGAAGGCTTCCGAAGCCCAGTGCTTAAGGGAGAAGGTTTTGCAAAGTCGGAAACGGATCTGGCTCTGCTGTCAAGGCAAATAGCAGGCCCAGGCTGCTGTTAGGAACCTGATTTGATTCCTCCTCCCCACCGGCTCCCCAGGCATATCATGCAGCCATCAAAAGCCTGGATTTATGGACAATGACAAGGAATAGCTCGGCTGTACACAGGGGATCTCACAGTATTAATGTGAAGGGTTTTGTTTTTTTTACTGCATCTCGTTCTAGCAAGTCTGGTGCTTCAGAGCTGGCACTATTTATTTATTTATTGAATTTATATACCGCCCTCTACCCGGCAGTCCACACAGCTACCATTATGGACCAGGTTCATGGATCCTGTACTAATTTGCAAAGTGCCCTTGACAACCTGAGTCCAGGATAGCTTAATGGCTGGTTGAGCCTCTCAATCTCTTCCCGATCACTGAGATCTCTCTGCTGGGGGTAATCCAAATTTGTGGCCATCTCTACTTCTTGTGGGAGTGAGTTCCATAGTTTAACTCTGCACTGTGTTTAGAAGAAGTGCTTTCTTTTGTCTGTTCTGAAGTTTCTAACCTTCAGCTTCATTGCACAGCTACAAGTTAAAATTCAAAGCATCAGTAATTAAAAATATGCAATGAAACAATGAAAACAGGAGATTTCTACCAAAATTCACTTCTGCACTTTGACAGTATGGCAGTATGCAGTCTCATCTTATCATGCGAAGTAACATTTCTATGTTTTTGGAAGTGAACGCCGAGCAAATACAACAAAGTCATAGGTTGGTAACACATTGTGTTGTGTAATGCACAAAAGTTTGACATTTAAAGTGTATGGTTCCGGAACGATGGTGTGGGTGCTTACATTTTTTTCATTAGTCATTAGGATCTTAATAGTCTCAACCAGGTACAAATATTATCATATTTATTATTAACATAAACATGAGATCATGCATCTAATTTATATCCTGTGCAAATATTTTTAGCCCGTCGGCCTTTGCTGGGGGAAAAAATAATTTCACTAGTGTTTGAATCCACTCTCAGGATTTCATAACACTAGCATCACCAATGGAAAAGCCAGCGAAACATGGAGAAAACTGAATTCTGACTTCACTGGAGAAACTAACTCTCTACACTCCTTCCCCTGGTTTTGCCCTCCCCAGTTGTGGGCAGGTCTGGTGCTTTGTCCTTGCACAATCTCAGACCCACACAACTGAGCTCACTCTCTGGCACCAGGCAGTATGGTGAAGCAGAAAGAACACAGCTGCCTCATCCAGTACCAAACGGAGCAAGAAGCCGAGTTCCGAAGCAAAGTGAGTTTTGAACCTGTTGATTATTTGGCTTCTGGCTAAACTAGGTTGCTAGTTGAACTGACAGAGAGCAACACAATATTGAGGAGTGCAAGGCTCCTCCTGGTAACCTGTTTATTGAGCATTCATTCTGATTTGCTTGCACAAAACTCAAGCACAAGTTCAGTTACTCTTGGTCTTAACTGAACAGCTGTTTGGATTTCTTACAAGGATTTGAATCACCCAAAGGAGTGACCCCTTATCTGTCTTTTTTAAAAAACCAAATCTACAGGGGCATAGATTTGGCTAAAATGGAGGGAAGTCAGCAGCCTGGGGTTGTAGAATTGCCCACCTTTCTTCCCACAATTCTAGTACAGTGGTACCTCGGGTTAAGTACTTAATTCATTCCGGAGGTCCGTTCTTAAGCGGAAACTGTTCTTAACCTGAAGCACCACTTTAAGTAATGGGGCCTCCAGCTGCCACTGTGCCGCCGGAGCACGATTTCTGTTCTCATCCTGAAGCAAAGTTCTTAACCTGAGGTACTATTTCTGGGTTAGTTGAGTCTGTAACCTGAAGCGTCTGTAACCTGAAGCGTATGTAACCCGAGGTACCACTGTACTAGTTGTGTAGGGCTCAGCTGACAATATCAATAATATGAAGGCCATGCCGGGAACATAGGAAGCTGCCTTCTACTGAGTCAAGACAATTGGCCCATGTAGCTCAGTATTGTACACACTGACTGGCACCGGCTCTCTAGGAATTCAGACAACGGTCTCTCCCAGCCCTACATGGAGATGCCAGAGATTGATCCTGAGACTTTTCCCATGCAAAGAAGATGGTCTACCACTGAGCCACAGCCTGTCAGGTGGAATTACCTCAGCTGGTCCCTCACCTGTCTACTACCTGGCCAGCTTAGTTTGATGGTTGGTTTTTGTTTTAATCACCCAAGCCTGGTGTATTTTTAAAGGACTGCTTCCTCAGGGATGGTGGTTAAATACCCAAACACTGCTGTGGCTAATAATAAGATTTTCATTTTATTTTTTTTAAGCTGGTATTCGCAGGGGTTGGGAAGACAAGACGGGGAGGGGGAGATCAGAAGTGGGCCGTGCTCCTCCCGTGAGGCCTGTCTCTGCTGCTGCTTTAATGAAGATCTAAACAGGGCTTCTCCGCCTGAGGCAGCAACATGCAGAAGCAGCCGGGAAGCCGTGTATTAATAAGTCTCAAATCCCATGTCGGAAGGTGGTGACCGGAGGGGAGAGAGGGGGCAGGGACAGCCCTTACCCATGCACACACAGAGAAAGCCTGCTGCGAGGAGAAAAGGGAATATTTGCACAGATAATACTGGCGCCAAGGGGCTACAGCGAGAGCAGGCCGCAACTGGCCGGTTTTATTTGCACTGTGTATACTGCGATGCACACCCCAATCTCTGAGCGGCAAGGGACTCCAGGAGTCTCAGGGTTCAGTTTCCAGTAGAAGGGGGTGGAAGGAAGTCTTGAGGTGTAAAGAACCTCAAAAGACGGTTTGTAAAATAGTAGGATTTTTTATTAGAAGTATAATGTTAGGTGGTGGTTTGATTTTTGTATCCTTATTTTATTGATTATTATTTTGGGGGGAAAGTAATGAACATTTATTTACAAAAAAAAAAAGCGCAAAACCATAAAATAGGTACGTAGAATAACCAAAGTTACATACGAGTTAAGTCACAAAGTCCAGCGGAAGAAAATAAAAAAAATAAAAAATAAAAGTCATCTTCATATACATAGGTAGAATATTGGTGTTATTTGATTGTCAGGTGTAGTTCCAGACTTGTTTGCCTTGTGACGATGGTTGTCTGGGAAATGATACTTCTGCTGTATATATAACAACAACAATTTTATTATTTATATGCCGCCCACCTGACTGTGTTGCCCCAGCCACTCTGGGCAGCTCCCAACAAAATATTAAAAACACAATGAAATGTATTTGTTGTATTACATACATATAATAAATGAATGTCAAATAATATTTAAAAAGTATCTGGAAGTTCTAGTTCCTGTCAAAATATCAAATTATAGATTGCCCTGTTTGTCAAAGGCAACAGGAACAGGCAATCGTACCTCCCAGATCTCATCTCTTTTTCCTGCTCTGCTGCTACCCGAGATTCTTTAATTGGAAATCTGTTGGGAAGGACCTTATGCATGATGTATGCATGCTCTCCCCCTGAGGTTTTGCCCACCCTTGGGTCTTCACCACACTTTTTCAGGCAGAGAGGCAATGGAGTCACTCTCCTTCCTGCCCACAATTCCTCATTTCCCAGAGGATGTGAATATGTATGGGGCAGAGATGAATATTCAGGCTCCTTGGTTCCATGGCTTTCACGACCTGCTAACCAGCTGCTGCCAGCCTCTCCTATCTCCACCAGACAGATGAGCATTAGCCCAATGGAATGATTATTGAGCCATCCACCCACACATCTTCCCTGCCTCACAGTAGGACCTTTTCCAGTTCGCCACCTAAGATGAGGCTTGCCAACTTTTCAGCCAGCTCTTGCAGCGATGCCTTTAAAGCACACAGCTGACGTTCAGACATAAGCAGGTTATAATGCAGGTGTATATATAGGAATATCTTCGTAGTGGCATTAAAACCTTCCTCTCCTGATTTCTCCACAGTTTAGCTGCTGGAAACGGTACAAGACAAGGTCAGGACATTCCACGCCAACCCAGGTAATTTGGCAACCCTTGCCTAAGTCCTGTTGAGAGCCAGTGTGGTGTAGTGGTTAAGAGTGGTAGACTCGTAATCTGGTGAACCGGGTTCGTGTCTCCGCTCCTCCACATGCAGCTGCTGGGTGACCTTGGGCTAGTCACACTTCTCTGAAGTCTCTCAGCCCCACTCACCTCACAGAGTGTTTGCTGTGGGGGAGGAAGGGAAAGGAGAATGTTAGCCGCTTTGAGACTCCTACGGGTAGTGATAAAGCGGGATATCAAATCCAAACTCAGTGCCTGTTGCGAACATCTACAGAGGGAAGTAAGAAACTTTGGTGAGGTTCTTTTTCAGTGCAAATGGGGATATTCAGAACATGCAACGTGTTCCCTGAAAGAGCAACACTCCCTCCATGCAAAGGCATTTCGTAAAACTGGTGTCTTGCATTCTACATATTGTGAATATGGTTTGAACAGGGGTGGGGAACAGGGGTGGTCCTAGGATGGTTGCTGGAAAACGCACTTCTCAGATGGCCTGTTTATTCAGCATTCTTCCTGATTTGCTTTCCTGGCGGTTAGACTTGTGTCCAGTCTTTATTGAGCATTCATCCTGGTTTTCTTGCAGGGTGTTCACGTAGCAAACCACTTCCTGTTGATCATTTGCTCATCCCACACTTTTCAGTGAATTTCCCCACAATTTCCCTAACTCCCTCCAGGAAGCTGAGCTCCCCATCGTGGCAGTGGGGAGCCAGGACTGTTCTCCTACTTGTCGGTGGCCATGAAATATTGAGTGCCAGTTGGAGGGGTGGGAAGAGGATAAGAGCAGCATCTCGGTGGCAGGCGTCTTGAACAGGAGCACTTCTGCTAGGAGGTGAAGACGTGCTACAACATTTTGTTGCAGGATCCACCTACCATTTTGGCCCACTGTGCAGGGGCGGACTACGATCTTTCAAATTTCAGCGGTGCCCTGTGCAAGGTGAAAATTCAATGCCCTCTTACCTACTGTCTTCCATTCTGCTCAATTCACTACGGCATAGTTGCTATGCCCTGCAGCACCCCCAAGGCTCAGCACCCAGTGTAGAGGAACAGGTCCCACAGCCCTAATTCTGCCTCTGCACTGTGTAGTGCATTGCTGGGAAGATAATGTATGCAAACCTTTTAAGTGTGCTCAAATAATATTAATACAATATTGTGGCTAGGATCTAAACTTAGTCCCAGACCAACTTGGTCCCTATACACGTCGGGCACTCAAGCCTTCTCCACCCCCATCCCTGGGCCACATAGCAAACCACTTTTGAAACAGAAGCCCGGATCCCCACTGGGCTCAAGCAACAAGCCCTTAGGCATGAGTAAAGGACCGCTTTCTATCCCTGTGGATGATAAACAGGGTACAGTGGTACCTCTGGATACAAACGGGATCTGTTCCGGAGCCCCGTTCGTATCTTGAAGCAAACGTAACTAGCGACGGCACGTCTGCGCACATGCGTGTCGCTTTTTGCCGCTTTTACGCATGCACGTGACGTCATTTTGAGCTCCGTTACTTCCGGGTTGCCACGGAGCGCAACACGAACGTGCTCAACCCGAAGCGCATTCAACCCGAGGTATGACTATTATATATACAAAAAATAAAAACTGTCCAGTAGCACTTTAGATACCAACTAAGTTTGTTCTTGGTATGAGCTTTCGTGTGCATGCACACTTCTTAGTTCAATATGTTCTATAACACTGAGGCAGGACCAGTGGCCCTCCAGGCCTCTGTATCTGGCCCTTGGGACTCTTCCCAGGCTGCATGCAACTTCCCTAAGCCTCCAGAAACGCTCTCCATCCTCCTCACCTGCTTTTGCCTGGCTGGATCGCACCCTCAAGTGTGGTCCTTCCCCTTGCTGGAGAGAAATGCCCCCCTCCTCTTCTGATTTTTGCCTGGCTGGACCACGCCCCTTACCGTGCACAGACTGCACCTGTTGCTCCGCCCACTTTCGCCTCTGGCCCTGCCCTCTGCCGGCATGTGGCCCGCGGCAGGTTACCCATGAGGGAATGCGGCCCTCGGGCTGGAAGGAGGGGGGAAAGGGCTTTCCACCCCGCCCCCGTCCTTTGGGATCCCTTCCCCGCCAATCGGGTGGGAGAAAGAGGCGGGTCCGAGCGAGCCTCCCTCCCTCCCTCGCTTCGCGGGCGCCGCCGGCCGCTGCGGCTCCGGGTGGCCCGCCGCGCGCTCCTCTTCTCCCTGCGCCGCTTCGCGAGGGCGCCAGAGGGGGCTGCAGCGCTGCTGCTGCTGCTGCGTGCGCCGGGCGCCCGTCCACCCGTCCCTGTTCGCAGCAGCATCAGCAGCGAGGAGAAGCGGCGCTTGCCTGCCTGCCTGCCTGCCTGCCCGGCCGCCGCTCCTGCGCAACGCCCTCCCTCGCGCCGCCCGAGGCGCAGCGGGCGCCTCCCTCGCCTCGCCTCTCCCCGCCCCGCCGGGCTGCCCTAGGCTCCGCCTACCCGGCTCGCTGCCTGCCACTCGCCTCGGGAACCCGGGCTGCTGCTGGTCCCGCTGCTGCTGCTCGGTCGCCTTCCCGGCGGGGGAAAGAAGGCAAGGCAGCCGCCGGTGGTGCCAGTGCCGCCGCCGCCGCCGCCCGTGCGCGCTCCTCCGCTGTCCTCCTCTCCCTCCGCCGTCCAGCCCAGCAGGTATATGGATAGAAGCTCGTTGCTGCAGCTCATCCAGGAGCAGGTGAGCCAGGCGGGATGAGGCGCCGTTCCCACGGCAGCGTCGCTGCCGGCAGGCTCCCCTTGGCATGGGGGGTGGGGGTGGGGAGGGAAGGGGGCGGCGGGGATGGGGTGCGGGCAGGGGCAGTGGCATCTCGTGGAGGGGAGGGGGTCGCAGCTGGGCAAACAGGTTGCAGTGCCCCGGAAAAGCGAGTCCTCCGGCTGCTGGTGTGGGGTCGGGCGGGCACGGTGCCAGCCCTCCCGCTGCTTGCCTTGGCATCGCTTTGGCCGGGCCACGTGTGGCTGTGCCAACCAGGAGATACTCCAGCTTCAGGGTGCTGGAGGGAGGGAAGGAAATGGGCAGGCATGGGCGGGGTGAGGACTAGGTAGAGCCGTCCAGGAGCACCTTCCGATTGGAGGGTGGCAGGGGCCCATTTAGATGGTGGTGGGTTATTTCACGATTTAGCCATAAGGGATTTAGTCTGGAATTTTCATTCATTTATTTGGTGGGGTGGGAGATTTAGACAGGTGTTGCCCCACCCCCAGCTTTCAGATCTGTGGTCTTCCTATTGGCATTTATTGTGTTGCTCCATGACCCAGAGGTCACCTAACGTGAAAACCTGCACCATGCATTCAAACCACTCTCTTGCCACTTTAGCAGTCATGGCTTCCCCTAAAGAATCTTGGGAGCTGTAGTTTGGGCGCTGGGAACCGTAGTTCTGCATGTGGTCTCCTAACAACCCTCAGCACTCTTAATGAACTACTGTTCCTAGGATATTTTGGTGGTGGTGGTGAGACATAACTGTTTAAAGTGGTCTGAGAGTGTGTCCGCCGCTGATCCAGAGAGCATAGAGCCAGCCTTCACGGCCTGAATCACTGCCGCTGGTGGGCAACCCATCTTTGCTGTTGCCTTTGGCCCTTGTCCCATGCCTATCCAGCCTAAAGGTTCTGAGACCAAGGAAGAACTGGCACGAGTTTGTACTGAAAAATAGATGGGGTGCTCATTTATTTATTCATAATTGCATTTCTATTCCACCTTTTCTTAAAGGAGCTCAAGGTTCTTCCCTCTTCCCATTTTATCCTCACAATAACTCTGCTAGGTAGTTTAGGCCAGGAGACATTGCCTAGCCCAAGATTACTCAGGATGAGTGCGGATTTGAGCCCTGGTCCCTCAGGTCCTGCTCTGGTGCTGTAACCACTACACAACACAGCCACTGACATGGCTGAAGCCCAGGGCAGTATGCCTGGCAGGGGGACAAAAATGTGTTTGCATCATGACAGGATCTGTGGATTCCCCACTGATGGAATCAGGGCTCTGAGTCTTAGTGGGACCACTACCTTCTTGGGTACCATAAAATTGCAGAGTTGGAAGGGACCATGAGGGTCATCTAGTCCAACCCCCTGCAACGCAGGAATCTCTTCCCCATCATAGAATTGGAACCCACAAGCCTGAGAGTAAGAGTCTCATGCTCTACTGACTGAGCTACCCCGAGTCTTATCTTTTGGTGACTTTGCAAGGAGCTCAAAACCTTGTCTGCAGAACAGCTGAAATTCTCTTGCTGGAGGCTGAGCCAATTGTGCTTCTGTCACTTCCGTCACCCCTGTGTCCAGTTCAGTCAGCGGCCTCTCAGGCAAAACCCCCCATGAACCTCCATGGCATATTTCGTTTTGTCAAAGTGAACGTTTGTTTGGCTGTCTGTGAAGGATCCCTTCGTAAGAACTGCCGGGATCTGCTGTTGTTCCTGAGCTGAGCGCTGGCATAACGGTCTGGCTCAAAGCAGCGACTGCAAAGCCCAGAACAGCCCCAGCTTCAAATGGCTCCTTGGCTAAGAGTTCAGTTGGTGGGCTGAGGAGTCGCCATGCTGTCTGTCTTGGCACCGTCCATCAGCAGCAGGGGGACATGGGGGCCACCAGCCTGTTTCACAGGGCTGTTGTTGTAAGTGTTGCCGAGATAACGGATGTGAAATGCTTGAGTGCTGTTGTGGAGCGGAGAACTGTTGTGCTCTGATCCTTCTTATGAGCTTTCCGTAGGAATCTGGTTGGCCACTGTGAGAACAGGATGCTGGGCTGAATGGAACATTGGTCTGATCCATCAGGATCCTCTTATGATCTTATTGAAAGCTCTTTGTAATATTATTATGGGACTGCATTCAATCTCAGTGTGAACAAGTGGCCTTGACCTGGTGGTGAAAACTGGAGTATGTCGTTACTGCTTCTGGACCAGTAGATGAGCCCCAGATTTTATATTAGTTGGGCAGCATACTATGACCCACAAACACACATGAGCCACCTTAGCCAGACCCTCAGCCCATCTGGCTTAGTATTGTATACACTGACTAGCAGCAGTTCTCCAAGCCCTACCCAGAAATCGAACCAGAGGCCTTCTGGGGGCAAGGCAGATGCTCTACCATTCAGCTACAGTCTTTATCCATTAACTGGAGAGCAGCACAGCTAGGGCTTCACGCCATCATTAAAGTGAGAGTCACATAGAATTCTGGAAGATATATTAAAATCTTTGCTATAGGATAGTTGGGACTGCAGATCCTATGCACACTTGCTTGGGTGTAAGAAGTGCAGAATTCACTGAGACTTCTGTGGAAGCATCTGTAGGATTGCACAATGAAAATAGCAGTCCTAAGCACTGTTTACTCCCACCATGTTGAATGGGGCTTATTTCCCTTGTAGGTTTAAAATTATAACTTGGACAAGTTTATAACAGCTCTTGCTCAGTATTCCCAACTGTGAAATGGGAACAGTAAAGCTTGTGTACACACACACACCACATCACTGTTATGTGAACAAACACAACAAAATTAGAAATGCAACTGACTCAGCTGATCTAATACAGCTTTGTTCCCTGGTTTATTCAGTCACAGGGGCTGATGCAAGGGGAGGAATGAGCTTGCCGTATTCTCCTTCCTATGAAGATAACTTACTGCATGACCTGGGCTCAGTCCTCTCAAAGCACACTTTTTTTTTTGGGGGGGGGAGTTTTGTGTTAGCACAGAACTCCATGAAGCTGGGTATTTAATCTAAGCGGGGAGCAGTTAACTTCTGGCAATGCAGATGTTGTCAGACTCCAAGTCCCATCAGCCCCAGCCAGCACGGCGAAATATCAGGAGTGCTGGGTGCTGATCTCTAACAATGTCTGGAGGGACACAAAGATTAGCTGCCACTGATGTGCCTGACTCACACAAGAAGTTATGTGTGGTGAAAGGGAGCGGGTGAACTTCTTGTAGGAGCACTGGAAGCTACCTTATAGTGAGTCAGATCACTGGTCCATGCAGCTTACTATTGCCCACACTGACCGGCAGTGCCTCTCCAGCAGGAGTCTGAACAACATGCCTGTGAACTGCGATGCAGGAACGTGCGTGGCTGTACTTGCAAGTTTCGTGTAAGTTACAGTACTTTGTGGTTAGCATGCGCTGGGTGATGCTGTGACGGGGCAAGGCAGAGAGGAAAGAGCAGCTGGCTACAACAGGGGCAGCTGACTAGCTTTATAATATGCTGACCTAAATAATCCACATGAACGGCTTCCACTATCCCCCAGTGACCTCCCAAGGGAGGGAGGAAAAGCAGCTGCTAGGAGCAGTGGGACTTTAATTGTCAGCATCCCGGAATTTACCCTGGGTTAGGGTAGCCCCTCCAGGATCAAGAGAAGACCCTGCAGCAGGGTCAGCTCCTAAGCAGGAGATTCAGGAGTGCTGACATGAGGCTTGTCCTTCTCATGTTTCATTCCATGCTTTAATGCAGGGACACGGAAGCCTTTTTTTAGCCTTGGGGCTGCATTCCCTACTGGGCAACCTTGGTGGGAGGGGACATGCCGGTGGTGGGTGGGGGCTGGGCAAATCTGGGCGGAGCCACAAATGCAAATTTTAAAGGAATGTGTAAAGGAGGCTGGTTTCTACAGACACACGCCCTCTCTATCCTCCAAAGCAAGAGGCATTGTCAGAATTCAAGGACACTTTCCAGCCCGGCAAAAACACTCAAGCAGGGTGCGAATCAGGGGCAGTGAGGGGTGTGGCTTGAGGAAAGAGGGTGTGTCTGATGAGTGGGTGGGGCCTCCAAAAGGTGTGTGTCTGATGAGTGGGTGTGGCCTGGGGAAAGGGTGTCTGCCTGGAGAGGGGTGTGGCTTGGGGGGAAAAGATGAGGCTCACAGAAGAAGAAGAAGAGTTTGGATTTGATATCCCGCCTTTCACTCCCTTTAAGGAGTCTCAAAGCGGCTAACATTCTCCTTTCCCTTCCTCCCCCACAACAACCACTCTGTGAGGTGAGTGGGGCTGAGAGACTTCAGAGAAGTGTGACTGGCCCAAGGTCACCCAGCAGCTGCACGTGGAGGAGCGGGGAAGCGAACCCGGTTCCCCAGATTAGGAGACTACCGCTCTTAACCACTACACCACACTGGCTCTCTCACAACAGATGGTTGTGGGGAACTCAGGTTTGGCCTGGAGAGAGAGTGGGGCCTGGCAGTCTGAATTTGGCCCTTTGAGGCCCCCCAACCATACTATAAGGTATTTTCTTCCCACTTCAGCCACTGGGTGAAAATATTCCAAAGTGGCTAACATTATAACCTTAAAAACAAACAGCCTTCAACAACATGGCAAGGAAACAGAGCAGCAAGACTGTAATGGCAGCAGTTGCAGGCGACTTAAAAGCAAACAAACCCTAAAGGCATAAATGCAGAATTAATGAAACAGCAGGCACTGAATAGAGCAGCAGCTTACAATCCCTGAAGGTGTGTGTTTTTGGTTTTTTTAAAAAAGTTCTGTTGGGTTCAGTAGAAACAATAATGCTCAGTTGCTTGGGCAAAGAAGAGTCAGGGGATGCTGTCCAAGTGCTGAACCAGTGGGGACACAATAATGGACTGGATGGGGCCCAAGAAGCCACAGCTGAAACCTGACAAGGTGGAGGCGCTGTGGATCCTAGGTATGGGAAGTGAGCCCAAGGCTTGCTCAGGTTAGGCTCCCTCCAAGAGAGAAAGTGCATGGAGTTGTATGACCTACTCAGACTTTTGGCATTTGGCCCATCACTTTTCAAAGTGGATTTGATATGATGGAGCGCTTTTAACCCACTTTAATTGTGCCAACCTACATTTTTGGAATCCCTCTAGCAAAACAGTCTGGAGGCCTCCTAAGATGCAATGGATTCTCCCCCACCCCCTTGCTAAATGCTCCACCACTAGACAGCGCAACCCACCAAGTCACAAGAGGGACCGATTCTTGTTTGCGGTGTGGGGAAGGCACGGCTTGCAATGCATGTAGCAAAATGAAGGGCTGTTCTTAGCTTGGGGCAACCTCCGCCCCCAGAGCATGTTTTTGTCCCTGGCAACATATTTCCAGGTATTGACAGCCACATGTTTGGCACGGCTATAGTTCAGACGCCCTTGCATGCTGCTGGACCCTGAAAACTACTAGGTAGCTGCCTTTCACCAGCCAGGACTTCCTTGTGCTGGGAGATGGGCAGGCGAGGACAGAGTGCTTTCCTGCTGCTCAAACCTGATGACATTTCTCTCTGTGTGTTCCTCCTTCCCTCCCGCCCCACGCATTCCCTGTCCTGCCCATTCCTCAATGACATTGCCAGCTTGTTCTCTTTTCTGTGCCTTCTCTTCCCTGGGGGGATAAAATGGCAAAGGCAATATAATGTGTAGAATAGTTTTGTTTTACTAGCTCTGCCACATGCTTGGAACTGTGGGCACTTTGGATGCCCTGGGCAGGGTTTTGGAGGGGTGCTTTTCTTTCTGGCTAAACCTTCCACCTTAGATTATTTTGTGTGTGTATTCCCCCGCTCCCAACAACAGAACAAAATAGCAATATAGACTAACCCATTTTATTATACAGTGGTACCTCGGGTTAAGTACTTAATTCGTTCCGCAGGTCCGTACTTAACCTGAAACTGTTCTTAACCTGAAGCACCACTTTAGCTGATGGGGCCTCCTGCTGCCGCCGCGCCGCCGGAGCACGATTTCTGTTCTCATCCTGAAGCAAAGTTCTTAACCTGAAGCACTGTTTCTGAGTAAGCGGAGTCTGTAACCTGAAGCGTATGTAATCTGAGGTACCACTGTATATACTTTTTTTTATGGTATAAGCTTCTGTGGATTCAAGTCTACTCCATCAGATGTGCCCACAAATTATATAGTGCTATAGGTTGGGGAGGGGGGTGTCAGTCTGGGGGTGACCATGGGTCACTTCTAAACCTATGGTCCTGTATCCGTGAGGTTGGAATCTATAAGGGAAACTATGCTAAACCAGTCAGACCAGACTCTTTGTAAGATAATGGTGCGAACTGGCGAGCTAAGTGCTGCCATTTACATGTCCAAGGAGGTTACCCTGTTGCCATAGAGACAAGTGGCTGGGCCTTTTCCCACCTCATCTGGCTGGATGCCATAGGAGGGATAAAAATATGCCAAGAGAGCTATGTGTGTGTGCGCGCGCTCTCGTGCATTCTTGGCTGATGCTAGAAGCTGTAGACGCAGAGGCTTGTCTTGCACTGTGCTGAACCCAACGCTATGGCTTGGGGATCTCCCTGGGAACAATGGGGAGGTAAGATCTGTTGGAGTGCTCATGCTGTGAGCCCCTTTGTCCTATGCTCATGTTACAGATACAGTATATGTAAGTAAATGATATGCCCCAAAGACAACACAGACTCCTCTGACCTTCACTCCAAGGGATCCAAGCCCTGGGTAAGTGTGGGAATTATCCGGAGTCTCTTACTACTCGGAGATTGGGGTGTGCATGACAGGCTGTTTCCCTAAACTCTCTCTCTCGTTGAGCCGTTCTTGACATTCCTGAAGACGGCCTTACAAGTGGAAAATAGTTCTTTCCAGATACAAAAATAGCCACACATCTCAGGGTGGGTTAGTCATGTTGATTAGCAGAAATGCCTTGGGGAGACTATAATGGCCCCCAGAGACACTTTCAGTCATGTCTCCACAGTGTCCTACTTTGCAGGAGACAGTCCTCTTATCGGAAGGGCCGCCCAGTCTAAGTTTAGTTTAAAGAACCTTAAGAAAGGAGAGCAGGAGGGGCTGCAAAGTTGCCCATCGATGGTTTGAGCACGTGGATAGCAGACCGATTGCTCCGATTAGTGCAAGAAAAAATTATACAGCCTTTTTTCTTTTATGGATATGCATTTTATCTTTTTAGGGGAGGTGCCTAAGCAGATAGATACCATTAAAAACAACAAATAAATGAAGCTGAGATTCTCATGAAATGCTTAAGGGGGAAATCAATTTGGGTTTCAACACTGCATATGAGGCAGGTTGCTTGATTTTGAGAAGTGAGTTGACCAGTGCCCAGAAACCTTTCGGAAACCAACTACCCATACATGTTTAGATCTACTGAAGCCAACTCATGAAGTCATCACCTCAGTTAGCAGTGCTGGCCCTGGTTCCCAGTGTAGTGCTGGGAATGTTCCCTGCCTGGAATCCTGGAGAGCCTCTGCCAGTCAGTGTGGACAGCTCTGTGCTAGATGGACCAGTGGTCTGATTTGGCATGAGGCAGCTTCCTATGTCCCCCAGAATGTAATCTCCTGTTTGGTAATTTTCAAATGCAAATGGAAGATGGTCAGGAGAGATTTTTGGCACAGCGTTACTCAACAAAAAGCTGTTTATTGAGCTGCTTGTTAAAATAATTCTTTGGCTTATTGTTGCAACAGGCACTTTCAGCTGTTGCGTTAATGTCTTGGATGGAAGATTGATTGGTGTGTGTGTGTGTGTGTGTGTGTGTGTGTGTGTGCGTAAAAATCCAAGTTCTGCATTGTCTCAAATTCTTTCCTCCCTCCCTCCAAATTATGCAGATGAGCCAAGTTGATTATATTTATGTTGAATAATAGATTCATTTGGCTACAGAGTACGGTTGAGGACACAGTGGTCTGTTTTTTAAGGGCACATGAAGGAGGAATGCATTTCGAAGTGTGTTAGGGCAATCAAATTTATTTTTGCTCATCCTTAAGATTTCATCTCCTTGCACTTTTGCCACCTCCACCTCCCTTGGGGTCCCTTCCAACTCTACAATTCTATGAGTCTATGAACACTCAGACTGCGCTGCTTATTGGTTCAATGCCTGCCTGCCTGCCTTTTACCTGTGGATCACTGCTACTTACTGAATCAGGCAAGGGGCTATGCAGGATGTTGAAGCCAGATTTACACCTGGTTCAATGTATCCCCTACTTACCTTCAAAGTTCTGGATTGCAAAATTGCTCCGGTCACAGGCTTGAAAGTGTCAACCAAGCCCCATGGCCAGCGTGGTGTAGTGGTTAGTGTGTTGGACTAGGAACTGGGAGACCAGGGTTCAAACCCCCACTCAGTCATGAAGCCAGTCAAAGGGTACGTTCAAGTGTGGGGTATATTGTCTTAGTTTTCTTGATTATAATGCTGCAGCTTCTTTCCCATTTTCTAATGTGCCTTTCATGTTGCAGTACCTGCTGCATCATGGAACCAGTGGCGTAGCGTGGGGGGTGCAGGGGGGGCCGGCCGCACCGGGCACAACATCTGGGGTTAGGGCAAATCCACAGGTTAGGGGGCGCAAATCCACGGGTTAGGGGGCGCAAATTACTTGCCTTGCCCCGGGTGCTGACAACCCACGCTATGCCACTGCATGGAACTGTGGCTTTTTGACCGATACACTAGCCTGTCACTCTAAATTTCATTCACGCCAAGTAAGCACGTTGTGACATAGAAAAACGAACATCAGTGAACACTGCAGCTAACCTCTTTCTCCGTTAACACCTCCACCCTTTCTGCATGTGTCTACTTCTGTTCCCCCACAATTGCCCCATGAAAATGGCAGGGAAGAACTCTATGCTGGAATAGCACCCCAAAATTATGTCACTTTACTCCCAAAATTTTCTGGGTCAAGGGAGCTGCAAACAGAATTTTTCTGGAATCAAAAATAACACAGAAATAAGCTCTAAACATGCACTGTAGTCCGTTAGTTTTCCCAAAGTTTGGTTTGGTTTGGATTTGATATCCCGCTTTATCACTACCCGAAGGAGTCTCAAAGCAGCTAACATTCTCCTTTCCCTTCTTCCCCCACAACAAACACTCTGTGAGGTGAGTGGGGCTGAGAGACTTCAGAGAAGTGTGACTGGCCCAAGGTCACCCAGCAGCTGCATGTGGAGGAGCGGAGACTCGAACCTGGTTCACCAGATTACGAGTCTGCCGCTCTTAACCACTACACCACACTGGCTCATGTAGAAGTCAAAGTGACTTCTACGTGGTGTGATAGTTCAAATGTAATGCAGAACAGGGGAATGTCAGGAAAACAAGCTAAACTGCCTTGCGAATACAGCCACAGTCTCAGCCTATAACTTACCTTGCAGGATTGTTGTGCAGAAGGTGGGAAACAATGAGCTCCTTGGAAGGGAAGGTGGGATATAAATGCAATAATAAAAAAATGGCTGGGAACTTGAGGTTGTCAGGGGGTGGGAGCTAACCAACCAGCAATAATTTAGGGATATGGAATTCTTCACCCAGTATCAAATTCTGTCCTTGCACAGAATAAGCAGCCCTTCTGAGATGGATCACCACTCTTGATTTCCAGCTTATTCATTGTCGCTAATGCCCAGTGCTGATTCTTCAACAGCTTGATCCTGAAAACACCGGTTTCATTGGCGTGGAGACCTTTGCCAGCCTGGTACACAGCCATGAACTGCCTCTGGACCCCGCAAAACTGGAGATGCTGGTGGCATTGGCACAGAGCAACGACGAGGGACAGATCTGCTATCAGGAGCTGGTAGATCTGGTCAGTGGCATGAGTCCTGGCAGCCACCGTAGTTGTGGCTGCATCAGCACTTGTGATTCTGCAGGATTTCCGACCTATACCTCTTAAGATAAAATAAGAATCAGTAAACAAGTTCACACAAAGCATTAATTAGAAAGAGCAATAAAAGCAGACTTTTTGTAGGTAAGCTTGTTTGAGCAAGGAAAGCTGTAGGATGAAAGTGCCTGTCTAACATCACAAGCACTGGACATGACAAACGCTCCCTGCAAATGTTGGTTTGCAAATTGAAGCCCACTTGGTGGACCTTGGGACAGTCACAGTCTCTCAGCCTAACTCGACTCACAGGGGTGTTGTAAGGGCAAAATAAGGAAGAAGAGAACCAATGTCAGCCACCAGGAGCTCCTTGGAGGAAAGGTGCAATATAAATGCAATAAGTAAATATAAATATAAAACTTCATGCCTCTCTTTTCCACTCGAATGTGCTTTCCCTGCCTGCCTGACTTGAGCAGGAGTGCAAAATGTTTTGCCAAATTTTGAAGCCAGTAAGGTTTTCCACTGATATGCACTGATCTCCCTCTCCATCACAACAACCTTGTGAGGTCGGTTAGGCTGAGAGACAGAGACTGTCCCAAGGTCACCCTGTGGGTTCCTATAGGGGAAGGTTTCACTGGAGAAAGACTCAGTATATATAGGATCTCCCCCTCCTATAATCTTGGATAGCAAAGTGGGAGGGAGAGTCCAATTAAAGGGATAATATCCAATTCTCTTCTTTTCTTCCTAAGTTCTTTGTTAAAAAGCATTTAGGCTGCACCAGCTATCCAGTTCTGAATACTTAATAGTCAATAATTTCCCCTTAATTGGCTCAGCTGAGTGCCAAGATGGTAAGGCAAGGAGGAAGGCATTAGTAGGCAGGCTCCGTCTGCACACCGTGTGACCTGCAATTCAATTCCCGAATGCAGCACATCTCCCTGAGCAAGGTCTTTTGGTGCTCATCATCCAGCCCCAAAGGACTGAGTGAGCTTGCCCTTAAGCACCAGGGAAGCAGGTGGAAGGTCAGGCCCCACAGTGCCCCCTGCTGGCCAAACATGGGGTCTCCCTCCCTTAAGCCAGTCTGCGTTTAGCTGGGAAGCAGGAGTAAAACTCTCGGCAGCCACCTTTTTTTATTTAAGAGCCAGTGTCTCCTCGTTCGTATATCTTCTGAAACTACGAACTCACCAGGCCAGCCTTTCTCTCTTAGCCTCAGCTCCCCATCTGCCACCAAAGGGTATTAGGACTGACCTACCTAACAGGGGTGTCTGTAAGGCTGTTTTTAATGCTTGCTGCCAGTTTCTCATAGTACTTATCTTGGATATATTTGCAAGGCAAGGTTAGCAGCTGACTGGAGGCTTTAAGCAGTGCTGAGAAAGGGCAGTAATACAGAGCATCATTTACTGGCTGGCTGGGGGGTGGGGGTGGTGAGAGCTGGAGCCTGGGGGGCTGGTTCACCCTGAGAGCTCCAGGGAGAGCGGGTCTCCTGCCTCTTTGCGTGACGTGGACCCTCTCTGCAGATCAGCAGCAAGCGGTCAAGCAGCTTCAAGCGAGCCATCGCCAACGGACAGAGGGCGCTTCCCCGCGATGGACTCCTGGACGAGACGGGCCTGGGCTTCTACAAGCGCTTTGTGCGCTACGTGGCCTACGAGATCCTTCCCTGCGAGATGGACCGGAGGTGGTACTTCTACCAGCACCGCACCTGCCCCCCTCCGGTTTTCATGGCAGTCGTCACACTGACCCAGGTGGGCGGAGAGGTGACCTGCTGTTCGCCCGAGTGCCAGTGGAGGGCGCCCTCCTCTTAGGGGGAAGAGGCGGCCCGTGGTTAACTTTTAAAACTTTTAAAGAAAGCTTGAACAGCGTCTTGTGGGAGACGCCAGGTTCTGCAGCTGGAGGAATTCTCCTTGTGTGCATGCACCTGTGTTTTGATCATATGTATAAAAAGAATTCCTGCTGATATAAAACAAAATGCTGCAAATGGATCTCCTTTACAGTCATACCTTGGGTTACAGCTGCTTCAGGTTGTGTTTTTTCGGGTTGTGGACTGCTGAAACCCGGAAGTACCGGAATGGGTTACTCCTGGGTTTCGGCAGTTGCGCATAAGCAGAAGCGCTGAATCGCAATCCGCACGTGCGAAGATGCGGTTGCAAACGCTGCGGGTTGTGAACGTGCATCCCTCACGGATCATTTTTGCAACCTGAGCGTCCACTGTATTCCAGTTTTGCACAACTTATTCTGCTTTGCCTACTCATTGGTGGAGGAGGAGGTGCTGCAGAAGGTGCTGAACCCCAACAATTTCTGCGGCCCCCAACTATTTGGAAATCTGAGATTTGACTAGGCATTGCCCCCACCCTGTTTCTTTCCTGCAGTCATATATTTGCAACCCTGAGGACCAGCATATTGCTTTGTTTTTTTTAAAAAGGAGAAGAATTTAGTGACCAGTACAGTGGTACCTCGGGTTAAGTACTTAATTCGTTCCGGAGGTCCGTTCTTAACCTGAAACTGTTCTTAACCTGAAGCACCACTTTAGCTAATGGGGCCTCCCGCTGCCGCTGCGCCGCCGGAGCACAATTTCTGTTCTCATCCTGAAGCAAAGTTCTTAACCTGAGGTACTATTTCTGGGTTAGCAGAGTCTGTAACCTGAAGCGTATGTAACCCGAGGTACCACTGTACTGCTTTATGTGGCTTTTTCTGGTCTCCTGTTCATTTCCAGCCTAGAGGCAACCTGTTTAATGCATTTTCAGCCATTTTCTTGAGGACTAGAGACATAGGAAGGGAAGGCAGCTTTATCAACTTTATCTCTGGGTGTTGCCAAGGTGCTGAACAGCCTCACACCCATTTGGACACCATAGTAGATCATCCTAAATAACCTCCCCCCCCCCCCATCCTGTTTCTATTAGATCATTGTATTCCTCTGCTATGGGGCCCGGCTGAACAAGTGGGTCCTGCAGACATACCACCCTGAGTACATGAAGAGCCCCCTCGTGTACCACCCGGGACACCGTGCTCGTGCCTGGAGGTTCCTCACCTACATGTTCATGCATGTGGGGTAAGTGTCTGCCTTGTCTTGCCGCTCGTTGCTTCCAGCAGAGCCAGGGTCGGGAACCTCAGGCCTAGGGGCCAAATACAGCCCTCCAAACCTCTCTGTTTGTCTCTCGGAACTCTCTGCAGGCCATGCCCCCTCTGCAGCCACGCCCCTCACCAGCCCTGCTCCACCCCTTTCTTGAGTGTTTCTGCCTGGCTGGAATGTGTCCCTGAACTCTGATCGTGCCTCTCAATTGCTAGGATGGAGGCTAGAGAGGAGTGAGTGAGCCAGTGTAGGAACTAGCCTACTGCGTAAAAGGTGGAATTTGCATTTGTCGCTCTGGCCACCCTTGGCATGTGGCCCCCAGAAGGTTGCCTGGTTTGGCAGCGTGGCCCTCGAGCTGAGAAACGTTCCCTGGATGAGAGATGTGCAAGTGAGCAAGCTGACTCCATATTTCTGCAATGTGCGTACAGATGGGGGCGGGGAGGTGTCTATGAGCAGGGGGCACCAGCCCACTGCCACTGCAGGTTAGCTCAGCCAGTACAGCATGAGACAGTTAATCTCAGGGTTGTGGGTTTGAGCCCCACGTCGGGCAAAAAGATTCCCGCATTGCAGGGGGTTGGACTAGATTGTCCACATGGTCCCTTCCAACCCTACAATTCTGTGAGATTCCTCTGGGTTCTGGAGGCAGGAGAGGCTCCTTCGTTTAGGCAAACTGCACCTGCAGACCTAGAGGAGGTGACGTTTGGGCCTGAGAGCTTCCGAAACCTGAGAACATCACAGGGTTTGGGGAGGGAGCAACACGGCAAGTTTCTAGCTCTCATCGTTTCTGGCAAGGTGAGCTGAACGTTGCCTGTCCCCTCCTGGGATTCTTGGCTGCTGAGCTCACTGCCTTTCCGTGTCTCTTTCCAGGTTGGAGCAGCTGGGCTTCAACGCCCTCTTGCAGCTGATGATCGGGGTACCCCTAGAGATGGTCCACGGCATCCTTCGCATCAGCTTCCTCTACCTCGCAGGAGTTCTGGCAGGTGAGGGAGCGTGGCTCGCATCTCCACTCTTCTCTAAGTCCTGCTGTTGGACACCATTAATCTGTTAGCCCTTAGGCCCAGGGTGGGGGAAGACGTTTCAGCCTGAGGGCCACATTCCCTGTTGGGAGAACTTCCAGGGGCCTTGCACCAGGGGTAGGAGGAGCAAGAGGCAAAAGTGGGGGGGGGGCACAAGGGTACCTTTTGCCTTGCGCAGCAGGCTAGTCTCTGCACACCCCTGTCTCTATCTTCCATCATCCAAATTCACATTCCAGGCTGGGGCACATTCCAGCCAGGCCAGGACCCTCTGGGAGTTGTTCAGCACAGCCAGAGAGGGGTGGGGCCTGGGGAGAGTTCTGAGGGCCAGGTTGAGAGGCCTGGAGGGCCACACTCAGTCCTCAAGCCTGAGGATCCCCAGAGTGGCTTAACAGTCATTCTTGCTTCCCAGGGAACTCTGGGTATTGTAGCTCTGTGAGAGGAACACAGGAGTCTCCTAACAACTGTCAGCACCTTTAACGAACTACAGTTCCCAGGATATTGGGGGGGGGGGGCAAGCCATAAGTGGGATGATACTGCTTTACACGTATGGAGCGGATGAGGCCTTAAATTTGTGGTGCAGCACACAACACACACACCCATTGCTGGGCTTTCATTTTGCTTCCATATCCTTTCCTTCAAGACAGTTTATAGACAGTGCTCTGTGAACCAAGGTTCTGTCTCTGGGGTGTCTAAATCCCTAAAAATTCCCCGTCTCCCCTGGCTGTAGATATCTCTCTCTCTCTTTCATGCGCGCGCACACACACAGAGAGAGAGAGAGAGAGAGAGAGAGAGAGAGAGAGAGAGATCCCTGCATTATCGCACACTGTGTCTGCTGGAGAGCCCAGTCTGACCAAATCCCACATAGACCCTGTCCAGGACGGCTGGGGGGGGGGGGAGGCACCAGACTCTAAATTATGGTGCTTTGGGAGAGTATTTATTGGCTGTCACTGCAAGCTTTATTTATTTATTTGTTTGCTGAGCCCCTGGGCAATTAGAGCAGCTGCTGGAATTACTCACCCATCCATGTCTTTTTTGGAGAGGCGGGGTGGTGGTGGTGGTGGAAGGGAGTGCGAAATGGAGGGTGAACAATTCCTCATCAGTCGCTGGCTCTCCTCTCCCAAGCTGCTGTCTCAGCAAAGTACATCTGGGGAGGGAGGGAAGGAGCACAGGGAAGGCTGCCGCCAGTGAGCTCTGGGGAGAGCATTTCACAGCTTGCTAAGGCCTGTCCAGAAGAGGCTGGTATTGTCTCCCCTCCACAAACCCAAGAAGCTTGGTGGGTTTCAGATCTTCAGGGAGAACCCATTTGAAATTGTTTAAACATGTCAGACTCTTGTTGTTCCCCCTTCCTCCATTCTTTGTCTTTGTCAACCTAGGGAAGCCCCTGATGTTTTGGACTACAACTCCCATCAGCCCCAGCCAGCATTGCCAAGGGATGATGGGAGTTGCAGTCAAGAGTGGGGGCATCACATTGCTGACCCTGTGTGGGTCATATTCACACCATATGTTGAAAAGACCCTTATACCATTTTAACAGACATGGTTCACCCCCCCCCCCAAGAATTATGGGAACTGTGGTTTCTAAAGAGGTGGCACTGTGGGTTAAATCACAGAGCCTAGGACTTGCCAATCAGAAGGTCGGCGGTTCAAATCCCCGTGACAGGGTGAGCTCCCGTCGCTCGGTCCCTGCTCCTGCCAACCCAGCAGTTCAAAAGCACGTCAAAGTGCAAGTAGATACATAGGTACCACTCCGGCGGGAAGGTAAACGGTGTTTCCATGCACTGCTCCGGTTCGCCAGAAGTGGCTTAGTCATGCTGGCCACATGACCCGGAAGCTGTACGCCAGCTCCCTCGGCCAATAAAGCGAGATGAGCGCCGCAACCCCAGAGTCAGCCACAACTGGACCTCATGGTCAGGGGTCCCTTTACCTTTACCTAGTTTCTAAGAAGTTCCGAGCGAACAATTAGGAGAACAGTTCCCATCATTTTTGGGGGGTAGCCACAACTGTTCAGGTGTTTAATGTGTGGGGTGCGAAAGGGTTTCATGCTGGAGAAGGCAGTCCTTCAAGAAGAACCAGTGTGGTGTAATGGCTAGAGGGTTGGGCCATGACCTGGGAGACCAGGGTTCGAATCCCCACTCAGCCATGGAGCTCTAGCTGTGTTACCTTGAGGCAGCCGCCATCTCTCAGCCTAACCTACCTCACAGGGTTGTTGTGAGGATGAAGTGGGGAGAAGAACTGTGCACACTACTTTGAGTTCCTTGGAAGAAAATGTGGTATTAAAATATAATAAATAAAGTGAAGAATGCTTTGAGGTTTGGAAAGGCAAGGATGTAGCAGGGAGAGGACCCTGGGTGTTGATCATTTACTGAGGGGTGTCCAGACTACATTTTTGCTGGCAACTAAATGTGTGTCAAGTTGCTGAGGCAATGAAAATCCTTTTGTTTGTGGTGCCCCTGCCCAACTCCATCCTATTTCTTCCCGCTATTTCCCTTTCAGGTTCCCTGACCGTCTCCATCACAGACATGAGAGCACCTTTGGTTGGAGGTTCGGGGGGAGTCTATGCCCTCTGCTCCGCTCACCTGGCCAACGTTGTCATGGTGAGTGGGATGCCACTTTGAACTGAATGGGGGAGGGGAACTTGATGGGCGCTTCAATATGGTGATTCTGTGGTGAGATCTTCAACAAAATGTTGCCATGCCATGTGGCTCCTGGGTTCTAGCCAGCCTGCCAGCCAGCCAGTACCCCTCAGGAATACAGTGGTACCTCTGGTTAAGTACTTAATTCGTTCCAGAGGTCCGTTCTTAACCTGAAAGTATTCTTAACCTGAAGCACCACTGTAGCTAATGGGCCTCCTGCTGCCGCTGCGCCGCCGGACCATGATTTCTGTTCTCATCCTGAAGCAAAGTTCTTAACCTGAGATAATATTTCTGGGTTAGCGGAGTCTGTAATCTGAAGTGTATGTAACCTGAAGCGTATGTAACCCGAGGTACCACTGTACTCCATTTCATTCTTGACTTTCCTCCTTGTTTTCTGGGAGGTTCTGTTTGTTTCTCATTTTCCCTAGAAGACATTCTGCACTCTGTAGTCACTGAGCATACTCAGTCCTCATTGAGCTGTGTTTTGGGGGTGGGTGTTCCTCCCCTGACCCTCTCTATGGTTTCTTTTCTGAAATGAATTGTACTTCTTCATGCCTTAGTATTCTGCCAAACGTGGTGATACCTGCCTCTTGTTCCCCAGTCTTGGCTAGACAAATATTTTTTTTAAAAAAAATATATTAAAAGTATATCCCACACTTCATCCAAGGATCGCAGGGGGGTTTATAGAACGGAACGGCGTCATGAAAAACTAAACCAAACCTTGCTGGGCAAGAGTATTTATTTAGCCATTTGGAAGATATCCACCCTGCCATTTAACCAAATGACCCTTCAAGTGACTCGCAACAGAACCCCCACACCCAAACATCTCAGCCCTCTTTAGCTCCCCCACCCAGGTAAACAGATGGAGACAGAGTGTGCTCCTCCTCAGACCTTCAGTCCTGGGACAGCTGGCTGGTGTAACTGGGTGCTGTTTCTGGCAGCGAGCAAGGAAGCCAGCTCCCTGCAGCTGCTCCTTCTCTGGCCAATGGCTGGGGCCTGGCTGGCCTTCCCCTTGCTGTCACCTTCTTCCTGGGAGGTGGGTCATTCAGCCTCATGGTTGCCTTGGACAATGGCAGAGACCCAAGTGTGCTTCCCTTGAGCAGTGCCATTCCAGGGCAAATCTATGAAGAAGAATTTCGGGATCAGGTTGAAAGCTCCTGGAATTGTAAATATTGGTGGACGTGATACCATTTCACTTTACGTTAGATCTGGTCGGCCGCTGCAAGAACAGACTGCAGGAGGTCTGTAGGCCTGATCCTGCAGGTTCTTCTTACGGAAAAGGGTGTGATGAGAAAGGTATTGGGAGAAGAAGCTATGGGCAGGAAAAAAATCTAATTCTGTTTCTCTCTCTGTAGAACTGGGCAGGGATGCGTTGCCCTTACAAACTGCTGCGCATGGTGTTAGCCCTGGTGTGCAGTAAGTATACTGGTCTCTCTTGGTTGAGACTTCCATGGTGTGGGGATGAGGCAGGCCTTTCCTCCTGCATCCTTGACCCCATGTGTGAAACCCTAATTAAAGACTGTGCAAGGGCCCGGATCCAGGCTGGGTCAGCCCCCGATTACCCTGACTTGGATTGGGCCCAATTAAACCCTGAAACTGCTCGGGAGGGGGACATGCACACCTCTAATATAAATGTTATAAGGCACTATGTGCACACCAAAGGAGGGGAGGGGCAATGACAGAGAGACATTCCTCAAAGGGACTAGAAGCTTGGGACTCGAGCCGTTTTGATCTCTCGTCTCTCTCTTTCCCCTCGCAGTGAGCTCTGAGGTGGGCCGTGCTGTTTGGCTGCGTTTCTCTCCCCCCTTGCCCTCCTCAGGCCCCCAGCCCAGCTTCATGGCCCACCTGGCAGGGGCGATTGTGGGCATCAGCATGGGCCTGACCATCCTCCGCAGCTACGAGGAGAACCTCCAGGACCAGTGCGGCTGGTGGGTGGTGCTCCTCTCCTACGCCACCTTCCTGGTCTTTGCCGTCTTTTGGAACATCTTCGCCTACGACCTTCTAGGGGCACAGATCCCACCTCCCCCGTAGCAATCCCCTCCCGCTTCCCGGTCCCAGTTCTCTCTGCAACACCCGCCCTGGAAGTGCCAAAAACTGCAGACATCACCGGAGAGAAAGGGAGGGGGCTGACCTGGCGCACAGGAGCGCAGGAGCCCAGCGACCGCGCGCCGCGTCTCCGAAGGGATGCGTCAGCCGGATGCCAAAAACAAGATTAGCAAGGACCCATGCTAGGCTCCTGCGGGAAGAGGCCGGAGGGCAAATGGGGCCATCTGTGACCCAGGAACGAACAAACTGCCACCCCTTTCCCTAGAATTCCCTCTGTGTCCACCCCCAGCTCAGCTCCAAAGAGGGGTGGGGGGAGATCCCTTAGCAATCGTGTTCTCAGAGATCCCCTTATAGGCATGAGAGTCTGTGTATTCTTTTTGGGGAGGGGGGGTTGGTGGGTTGGTACCCCTTTACCCGTGTCTATTCCAGAGTTTTGTGTTCCTCCGGCAGAGCTGTGTCTGTGATGATGGATGCAGCTGCATCTGATGCCTTCAGATCATTCCTCGTGCTCTTGAGTTGCTGGGTTTGTTGGCTTGTTTGCTTTGTAACCTCCTTCGTTCCCTTGCTTCGGAATTGGTTTTTCTGCGAGTTCCTTGGGTAACACCTCTGTGCTTCAGTTTATTTTTACCGGGGAGGGGCTGAGATGGTGGGTGGGTGGGTTTCGCCTTTCTTTGGCCTGGGAGTCCTTCCATCTAACCTGTGGTTGGAGGTCTGGTTTTGGGATTCTTCTGTAGGGAAGAAGGGAAATACAGCATCTTCCCGTTGCTCAGTGTTTGATGATGTGGTTTGCAGGCAAAAGGTCCCAGTTCAATCCCTGGCGCCTCCAAGGATGGCCATGTCTCGGACTGTGGAGAGGCGCTGTCAATCAGTATAGTCAACATTGAGCTAGATGGTCTGACTTTGTATACAGAGCAGCTTCCTATGCTCCTGTGTGTGAGAGAGTGCGCAGGAGGTCCACACCAATGCACACCAGCGTGCAGGTCTGCGTGCATTATGATGATCATTTAAGGAAACAATCAAGGGTCATAGCAGCTTCCTATGTTTCTATAAATGTGTCTTCTCTGCGCTGAGGAATCTCTGGCCTTAAAGGAGATTCCCAGATGGCCCTAAGATCTCTACAAAGTCCATGGGGTTCAGGCAGCTTCCTTCTCCTGCCTTTCTTCCATCACCCTGCCTCTGCCCCCCTTGTATTGCCAAGGTGCCCATTTGGTCCCGACGGAACAGTGACTGAGCAATCGGTCCTGTTCAGGCCCACAGGTTTTGTGTTTCCAGAAGCTGGTTTCTAGAGCAGGGGTTGGTCTAGATCAGGGACAGCCGACTTCTGGATTCTCAGGAGTGTGTGTATGTGTGTGCGCGCAGGGAAGGTGCGGAGTTCTGTGCTGTAGTTAGTAGTTGGGAAGCAAGGCTTGGAAGTATATTTTGCCATGAAGTCCGATCACCTGAATGGGTGGATTGGCTCTTAAAATAGCAAATGCACTTGGTGGGTGGGTGGGGGGAGGAGAGCTCCACTTAAAACCCAAAGAGAGAGAAAGCGGGGTCTGTTTTGTGCCATACCTTTGAACAATTTTTTTCGTTTTCTTAAATGAGCATGAACAGTCTTGGCTTAAGACACGGGAAGGCCACATGGCGCCTGGATAAATTTGCTTGAGGAGGTCAGCTGCGCCCTCCAGATGGCCAGTTAACTCATCCTTGGCCTAGATTGATCTTCCCATCCTTTATGAGGACCTTTGACAGTGTTCAACTGCACTGGGGATTGAAGCGGGGAGCCTGAGCAGGTGGGAGAGTGGAGCTCTTACTCTTCTGCCCAGGCTGAGATGGAACCCTCCCCCTCCCCATTTATCGGCAGCTTTTGCTAAGGGTGCTCCAGCAGGAATCTCCAAATGGGATGGGCTCAGTGAAAACCCTTGGTGGAGCCCTCAACACCTCAAGGCCAGCTAATGGGCTCCACCGTCCTTCTGCTAAGGCCTGGAAGGGTTCCTGGGTGTTTTAATTTTAAAACTTTCTAGCTGGCTTCAAAACGTGCCTTCCTGTCGCAAGGGGTGCCATTTGGGAAGCGAGTTTATTTCGTTTTGCGCTGTGGGAGCAGTAGATCTCTGGCACGTGGCCTGTGACAGCACCCCAGATCTCGCTGCACCAGGCTGCTGAAATTGTTCCGTCCCGCTGCGAATGGAAATGCACCTGTCTTCGGAGAGATGAAATCTAAAGATGAACAGGCAGGGGTGAGCATGCAATAGGGGGGAGAATTTCTGGGGGTGGGGGGAGAGAAAGAGCTTGCTACAAGTAAATGCACTACTACCCAGATCTGAAATCTGATTTGAAAGGGGGGGGGGGGAGAAGAGAAGTATGAATAAATATTTTGCACACCATCTGCTTGTCTTTCTTGTCTCTCCTTCCAGAGTTCCCCCACATTTTCTCATGGGCTTAAAGTGCTTTACGGCATCCCCCTTTCCATAAGGAGATTGCAGAAGGAGGAAATCAAAAGGGAGAGGGGTTAAAAAAACAATATATTGATTTTATACATATATAAATACCTCCTGCAAAATAGCAGCAGCCTGAAGATGACCCTTTTGAGATGAGAAACGTAACAAGGAAATGCACTGGAACGTGTGGGATGAATGAATGCGAAGGTATGCAAATGCCCACACAAGCAAATCACTATGAATGTTCCCTGGCCACACCCACACCATACATTTAAAGCACTACGATGCCGCTTTGAACAGCTGTGCTGCCCCAAGTAATTTGGGGAGCTGCAGTATGCTAAGGATGCTGAGAGTCGTTAGGATACCCCTATTCCCTCCACAGAACTACAGCTCCCAGAGTGGTTTAACAGTCAGGCCCTCTTCACAGGGAGCCCTGGGAATTGTAGTTCTGTAAGAGGAGTAGTCATCTCCTCTCTGCACCCTTAACAAACTTCAGTTCCCGGGCTGCTTTCGGGGAAGCAGTGACTGTTTGACATGGCATTGCAGTCCTTTAAATATATGGTGTGAATATGGCCATTTGTTGTACAAGCTTGCCACAAACAAATCGGGACAATTGCTCAATGAAAATCGGATATAATTTGACCTCCGTGTCAGCTTTGTGCAAGCAATGGGTGAATGCTTAATAAACAGGTGACCCGGAAGAGCCCTTAGAGAGCTTTTTCTCTAGGAAGCTGTGCAGAAGAGAATTCTTGGATAGTGACCTTTTTTTTCAGCCTGCCATGATTCCAGGAAAGTATCCAAACTGAACTGAATCACAGTCCCTCTGCACCAAAAGCCAGTCCAGGTCCCATCAGCTTTCTTAATTTCAGCAATATTAATTTAGCGTGGGAGGGAGGTCGTTTTTGTTCTGGCCATCATTGGGAGTTGGAAATCCTTGCCAATCTACTTCCATGTTACCTAGAAATCTACTAGGAGATACAGAGACACCTTCTGCCCATGTCTGCTTAAGCAAGTGCAGCTTGTGCATTTTCAGGCTTTATCCACAACAATGAGGTCTAGAAACTTGTTTGATTTTTTTATATTAAAAAAAACCAACCAGAAGTGGAGATTTCTAAAAGAGTGGGAAGTCCTGTATACAATTGGGGAGTGGAGTAGAGACCTTTTCTAGCCAAGGGCAGTATTCCATCATGAGCAATCTCTGCGGGGGCCGCATGGCAGTGGTGTTGGGGCCAGAGGTGTGCAGATAAATGGATGTGACCTGTTGTCACATCCATTCCTCTCCCCATCACCAGTCTGAGTTTCTGCAGTCCTGCTCTGAAACAGCCCCCTGAATCACCAATAATGGGTTACGCCCCCATAATCTATTGGGACACACACACAAAATAATCAAAAATGTTACAGCACTAAGACAGGCTTGTGGTATTTGGAGCTGCAGCCTCTGCATCTTGGTGGCCTTCCTTTGCGCACACACAAGTATGCCAGTCAAACAAGCCCCAAGCCTGTGTGTTGCTCTTTGCAGCTGCGGTTGCCGTGATATGTGTGGGAGTGTGAGCAAACAGCGTGCATCTCTCTCCATGTGGATGGGTTTGTTTTTTTTGAAAAAAATGTTGTGGTTTATTTTGCCTGTGTGCGTGGGTGGACCCAGGAAGATAACAGGGTTCATGATGTGGGGTTTCTGAGATGCGGTCTGACAGGTAATAATTCCAACTAAGACAGATGCCTGAGATGCTGGGAATCCATAAGAACACTCTCCTGCTCCCACAGTGGGAGGGGAGGCCCTTTTGAAACACACTCCCCACCCCCTGGGATTCTTAAGGGGTGAGCTTTGCGACCCAGGGCAGAAAGTGTCCTTTCCAGAAGGAGGCAGAAGACAGCCTGGCGACCAGAGAACACATGAGAAGACCTGTGCTGAAAGGGAAACGGCAGGGTTTTAGGGAGCAGAGTGTTACATTTCAATCTAGCAGAATTTTGGCGTCATTGGATCTTTCCGGCTTTCACTAAACACCTGCCCCAGATTTCTGGCAAGGCCTGACCTCTCTGTGTCACGATCAGTGCTGTTTCTTTTCCGCTGCAGTTCAGTTTCTGACAAATAGTACTTTATTTACCTTGTCGTTCGCTACTTAATGTAAGCAGTACATTTATTTTATTTTTCCTTTTATATCCCACCTTTCCGCCAAAGAGCTCAATGGGGCTTCCTACCTTTTGACATGGTTTTATTTTACATATATTTATCACCCAGTCTTCACCAGCTCCCGGGCGGATTACAGAATAGGAAAAAGAGATAACCAAATAACCAAAAAAATAACACTGACACAAAATACTATTGTCTTTGTTATCTCCTGCTCTAAAGGACCTAAGATGCATCAGGTGGAAGCAGAGATTGGTTTGCTAGGGGAAAGGACTCGCCAACCTCAGTCTACTCTCAGCAGGTCTCCACCAGCCTGCCTTCTTTCTTACAACCAAAATAAAACAATTCCTTCCAGGAGCACCTTAGAGACCAACTAAGTTTGTTATTGGTATGAGCTTCTGTGTGCATGCACACTTCTTACAACCAGTTTGGGGTCCTCATGTGGCGGGAGGAGGCTGTCTGGCTGTAAGCTTCCTCCTCCCCCTCACTTTCAGTGTTGCCCCTTGTGGAACTTAGCAAGGAGGAAGAAAACTAGAATTCGTTGGCTCTGTCTGTCATTAGCTCTGGCGCCCCCTACTGTTGGGCTCCCTGCCTTCCAGCCCACCAGTCCCAATGATGACTAGCCATCACTGCTGTTAAGGATGGTTCAGTGTATGAAAGATGGAAAGGCCATAATGGGCAAATGACGTGACTGCCTTTGCCATGTATGAGGTTCTCTTGAAGCTGTCCTCCTTTACCTGCTTGGGAGCTGCGCAGGAGGGCAACACCTTTAAGAGCTTCTGTCTCTTCCAGCTGCGTCATCCTCATTCAGTTCCTTCTTTTGCTGGTGTCAGGAGTGCTCAGCCTGCTAATGCTAGATTTTCTGTTTACTCCTCCAGCCAGTGGGCATGTGACAAAGCCATACACTGCCAGCATCATCCTGTGGCAGAGTCCATGGCTTGAGCGGGCACTGCTGAGCTTAGGATATGTGCTGGGAAGAAAAGAAGAAGAGGAAGAAGAGAGGGCCACATGAATCAACATAAGCTCCCTACATAAGAAACAGAACAGGGATACCTTTTAAGATATATAATGCTACAAGAGACACAAAAGCCTCCTGTGGCAGGGAGTTCCACAGTCTGAGCCTTCTGCACTCAAACCAACCATGCCTCCCTCACTAACATCCCTTCTGATGCAAACAGTCTGCTGAGATTTAGTTTGGCCCTTAGACTGCAAATCTAAACACACCTCCTAGGGTTGGAATAGGGCAACCTTTGGCTTTCCACATGGGGTTGGCCTCCAACTCCCATCCCTGCCCTTTGACTGTGCCAGCTGCAGCTGATGGGACCAGGACTCCCAACATCTGAAGGGCCACAGGTTCCCCACCCTCAGGTCTATTGATTTCAATGGGTCAGCTCTGAATAATAATAATAAATTTTTATTTATACCCCGCCCTTCCTGGTTCAAAAACCGGGCTCAGGGCGGCTAGCAACAAATTTAAAACACTTAATTGATGCAACAAAAAACAGCATAAAATACAGTATAAAACGTGAAATCAGAATTCAAAAATCAATTTAGGGGGAAAATCCATCCAATAAACATTAGATAATCACCAGGGTTAGCTGGCTAAATTAGTCCTATTTGGGCCAGCGTGGAGAACAGGGGAGAATTAGCTATGGGATCCCAGAGCAGGTAATGCCCTAAGTCACTTTATCAACCGTATTTGCTTGTAGGTCAAATAAATTTGCTGAATTCCATAGGTTTTTTTTTAATTAATAAAAAGTATTTTTAAATGATGTAATAAAGGATGAACCCCTGAAAACCACTGGGAGGGGGGAGGGAACCTCCCCATGCAGAAAACCACTTGAAAGGTATGTAAAGAGGCCCAGAAGACACTGATGAAAAGGCAAATGAAGTTACAGGAGGAACATAGAATGCAGCTGGATACAACCCACTGTCAAATCAGACCTAAGGCTATTGAGAAGCTGCATGGTGTAGAAGAGGCATCAGCAGGAACATCATAAGAGAAGTGCGTCCAACTACCACACCTCTGGCCTTTGGAAGCATTGATGCTGCCCAAAGGGTAATGCCAAAGGGACAGTGACCCTTAGAGGAAGCTGAGACCTTGATATTTGATCAGACTAACTGCATTCTCAGCTAATTTGTAGTGGGCACAGAAGCTATTTCTATTTCTAGGAGGTGCAATGTTATTACATTTGTTGTTTTCGTTGCATGTTGTTGTTTCATTATAGCTGTTATCATGAAATTGTTATTGCATCTGTTGATTTTTCGGTGACGTGTCGCTGCTTTCATTGCTGAAAGCTGCTCTGAGCACAATTCTTTTGTGGAAAGACAGTGGACGAATAAAAGGAGGAGGAGGCTGGAATGACCTTTGGCTGCCAGCTCCCCTTTGCCCTTGCCACTCGGACGAGAGAGGCTTTGGTTTTCCCCCCTGCGCAGCAGTCACTTGGCAGCCCTCTGACTTTTAACAGCTACCCGGAGAATGGAGAGACCTAATTATTCATGGTGAAAGTGGCAATCGGGTCAGAGCGAGGTTACGGGAAATGGAAACAAAACACAGGGCATCTCAGCTGACTGCACACACCGGGATGTGGTCTGGTGTAAGTGCCGGGTTTATTTGAATGTACCGTATTCTATTTCTTAGCTGGTTTCAAAAAGAACAAAAAACAAAAACATGAAGTAACCCAAAGCGACTTATAGTCCAACTTTATTATTTTATTTATTTATTTTGGTAGTTCCTATGTTTTTATTGATGATGGTTGAGAGGAAAATGAATAAATTAACATGCACTGGGTGAGCAACAGCTTTTGTGGCTGATGGGAAATGCAGCTGGGCTTAATCAAGGTTTTGTAACACTTATTTTATCCTTAAAGAATAGTGCATAGGTGGAAGTACCTGGCCCCAAAATGCTAACTGAGCTACCTTTATCATTAAGTACAGTGGGTTACAGTGGGACATGGGTGGCGCTGTGGGTTAAACCACAGAGCCTAGGGCTTGCCGATCACAAGGTCGACAGTTTGAATCCCCGTGACGGGGTGATCTCCTGTTGCTCGGTCCCTGCTCCGGCCAACCTAGCAGTTCGAAAGCATGTCAAAGTGCAAGTAGATAAATAGGTACTGCTCAGGCAGGAAGGTAAACGGCATTTCTGTGCGCTGCTCTGGTTCGCCAGAAGCGGCTTAGTCATACTGGCCACATGACCCAGAAGCTGTCTGCGGACAAACGCTGGCTCCCTCGGCCAGTAAAGCGAGATGAGCGCCACAACCCCAGAGTCGTCCGCGACTGGACCTAATGGTCAGGGGTCCCTTTGCCTTTACCTTTACAGTGGGTTACTGCTGTGTACATTCATACAGGTTTGCCTGTTATTTGATTTTTTAAAATGTAGATTTCATAAGTTCTATTCATTAAATGCACAAAGCTTCCTTAGGAAGGTTTCCCCCCCCAAAAAAGATGCATCAATAATAAAAACCATAGTCCAACTTTAAAACTTAATTTTTAAAAAAACTGGAACAGAATAAAAGCTTCAAAACACACCCATAACATAGGCTTCATTTGCACTATACATTTAAAGCAGTATTGTACCTCTTCAAAGTCACGGCTCTCGCCAAAGATTCCTGGGACAAGTTTTGGCACAGCACTAGGTGAAGCTTAAGAATTTAAGAGCCTGCTGGATCAGGCCAATGGCCCGTCTAGTCCAACATCCTGTTCTCACAATGGCCAACCAGATGCTTGTGGGATCTGAGCATGACCCCAGTCTCCCCATTCATGAGTCCCAGTAACTGGTATTCAGAGCCATAATGCGTCTGACAGTGGAGGCAGAATATAATGGCTGGTAGCCCCTGATACTTACAGGTATCCTCCGTTAATTTGTCTGATCCTCATTTAAAGCCATTCAAACTTCCCAACATGGAGAGGCAGTGATGGAGGGTGGGGAGGGGAGAGAGAATCTGCCCTTGCTGGTTTTCCTACCCGTCACAAGGCTGTAAAAGGAGCAGGAACATCTGTCCATTAAAAGGCAGCAACCCTAAATCACGATAGTCAGTACCGGTCTAGATGACAGATAAGTCTGCCAGCAGCTGTTAACTGTGTTTTGCTAAATACCACTTTCATGCACTGAAGCGATCTATGTCTTCTTTTTCAGATCAGATTTATTTAGAAAAAGTGAAACAAAAACAAAAAAAGCCATCCATTGCAACCGAATGAAATTAAATCTAATTTCACGATGCAATTTAACTATATCTAATACACCCCATAGGCTTACATTTAACACAGCCCAGAAAATAGCCAAAATGTCCCAGTGAATATTTTACTGGAGTTTGGTGTTGTTCCAGTACAGTTATACCTCGGGTTACAGACGCTTCAGGTTGCGCGTTTTCGGGTTGCGCACTGTGCCGAATGTGGAAGTACCGGAACGGGTTACTTTTGGGTTTCGGCGCTTTGCGCACGCACCGAATCGCGACCCACATGTGCGCAGAAGCGGTACTATGGGTTGCGAACACTGCAGATTGCGAACGCGCCTCCCGCACGGATCATGTTCGCAACCCGAGCGTCCACTGTATCTAAAAAACTGGAGCCCATTCTATAATTAAGAGTCATTCCTCTAGTATAAACCTTTCCACTTATCATCATCATTTATACTTTTGATCATCCGAGTGTGAATAACGTTCCTTGCATAGGTAAGATGCAGCTGTCTTGCATCTCTCTATCAGCAGACTTCAGGGTGGGGAGACCCTGAGGATTGCAGAACAAGAACAAAAAACCTTTTAGAAAAAGACACACCCTCCACAAACCCAGTCTCATTAAGGACTGGACATGGTAACTGATTATTGCCTCTCGACTGCTGGAGGGAGGTGGGGAATGAAAGCAGGGTGGTAGTGGAATGGAGACACTAGAATCCTGAACAGGAGCGCTCCACACTGCAACATTTTGTTGCAGATCCCGTCTGCAGAACTTCTAATAACTGAGAACTCTGCTGCAATTGCAGGTGATGTGGGGAAAAGGCCCACCCACTTGTCTCTATAGCAACAGGGCAAGCTCTTTGGATATGTAAATGGAGGTACTTGGCTGGCCAGCTCAGGGCATTATCTTGAAGGGGAACATGGTTAATAAGGCCTAGAAAGGCTACAATCTTACAAAGAAATGGTCTCTAACAGATTATAACCTCACAGATCACAGGTTTGGGAAGAGACCCACAGGTATCATTCAGACTGACCCCACAATATTACAACAATGTGTTAAAGCAGTTGAGGGTATCCAATAATTTTTTTATAAATAAACGTCCGGCGGGAGGTTTCTCATTCTGACCATTCACAACGCTGGTCCAGATGCACCTGGGATCTAATGTGGGATCAACCAGCTTTCTCTGTGCGCATACGCAGTTGTGGTTTCTGACACAGTCTTGGGCCTTTGGGATCTGTGATACCTTAATCTGCGGCATCCTTCTCAAAACAGAACAACATTGTTAATTGCTTCTGATTTCCCCTCAACAAAACGCAGCCACCATAGAGGGGACGGATGGGGAACGGAATGTATCAACATCACATAATCCTTTCGATTCTCAGCGAGGATTAGGGAAAGTAATGCATTGGAGGATCCTCTGGGACTCTGTGTGTGGCTCGGCATTTCAGTGCGACAAACTAATTGCTTGATGTGATTGTGAATAATTTACTCAGTGCTGCTCTTTCCACCCCCATGCAAAGTCCCCAGCTTTTCTTTAATTGCGGGTGTGTGTGGAGAGGGTCTTTTTTAAAGACGGAGACAAGGGTAGATAGGCAGAGGGAAAGATGCTGGCTGTCACTCTCAAACAACAGCTGGAGAAAATGGCACGCAAATGCCAAGAACAAGGCACTTTTGATGAATGAATAACGAAACGGGGCCTTTAACAGTGGAAAACATCCTACCCATCATGCTCTACAGTTGGGACTTCTGCATGTCTGGTGGAAGGGGCTCCGCAGCCACACTCAAGAGCAGGGGTAGGCAAACTAAGGCCCAGGGACCGGATCTGGCCCAATCGCCTTCTAAATCTGGCCTGCGGACGGTCTGGGAATCAGCGTGTTTTTACATGAGTAGAATGTGTCCTTTTATTTCAAATGCATCTCCGGTGTGATGGCCTGGGATTCAAAGGCTGAACCTGAGGAATCCCAGCCTGCACAGGAGTCCCCGCCTCCAGAACCAGCTGAGCCGGGGCTGGGGCTTGAACCTGAAGGGTCCTCACCTGTGCCGGGTCCTCAGGAGCAGACACCAGCTGAGTCTGCTCTGGCTCCGGAGGTGATCAAGGACCCATTGCCTGCAGGTGCTCTACTCTCAGCCCCGTCAGGAGAAGCTGAGGTTGCCTCTGGGTCCAGTAACCCTCCAGCCTCTCCTGAGCTGCAGAGGCTCAGGGCAGAGAGGCAGAGGGAACTAAGTTCCTGCAGGAGGAGTGCTCACCTCCAGGCCAGGAGAGGCGAGTCACCTGTGGACCAGGGCCGCCCTATGCCTCGGGGCAGATAAAAGCCAGCCAGCCCAGTCCCAGGTTGCGGGAGCAACATTGTTGGTAACCTGTTCCTGCCGGCACCCTGTCCTGCTCTTCTGCCAGAGTTCCTGACCACACCTGACTCCTTGCCTTGGACCCCGCTTCAGCCTTGACGGACAGCCTCCATACCACACCCTTGACCTCAGACTAGACCCGGACCACGCCGCACAGTAACCCCCCGGGACCAGCACATCTGGATTATTTGTGGGGCATAGGAATTCGTTCATTTTAATTTATTTTTTCAAAATATAGTCCGGCCCCCCACAAGGTCTGAGGGACAGTGGACCGGCCCCCTGCTGAAAAAGTTTGCTGACCCCTGCTCACGAGTGTGCCAGGTGGAGCAGGGGTGGGCTAGCTTTTTCATCCCAAGGGCCACATTCCCTTTTGGACCGCCTTCCAGGGGCCTCATGCCAGTCGCAGGTGGGAGCAGAGCCAAAAGTGGACGGAGCAACGTTTGCACCATTATTGTACCTATGCCAAGTTGAGCGGTTTATACTCACCCTGCATCTCAATCCTCCATCCAGGTGAGCAAGAGGCAATATGAGTTCAAGGCCACAAGCTTCTGGGAGGCTGTGAATTGGGGCAAGCCAGAGATGTGGCCAGGGCATGGCTAGGAAGGAAGTGTGGCCTGCGGGTAGTCCCTAGGTCCTTAGAGAGAGGGCTTCATTTGGCCTTCCAGAGCTGAGACAGAGTGAGGGGAGAGCGCTGTTGAACTCAGGTACTGCTTGTGCGTTTCCTGGTTGGCCCCTGTGAGAACAGGATGGTGGACTAGATGGGCTTTGGGCCCGATCCAGAGGGATTTTTTTACGCTCTTAAGAGGGTTAATTTTTGGTGGCAGAGGAAGCAGAAAATGGGCAACCCAGACTGCAGCAGCAGCAGCAGGTCACTCTAGGAAAGCCTGCTGTGTATTCAGTGACAGCAGACATGTGGAATGTGGAATAAGGGATGAACAAAGCACAGAAGAGGTCATGGGACACCTGCTTATAGACTTGACGCCCGCGCTGGATGTCGGGGTTCCTTGCTGGAAAGGGTGACAGGAGGAGGGTTGGGAGCGAAGTGTCAGCAAAGCAATACCTGAGCAGGTGGAGGGAGCCACACTTCTGCAAGCTCAAAACTAGGTCAGTTGCTCTGCTGTGTTAAAAACTAGTGCAACCCCCGGTGTTGACATGTTTGCAGCACCCCGGCTTTCCCTGCGCCAAGCCTCCTGCTGGAACTAACACTGCAGCTCCAACGGTAGCTGAGCTGAAGGCAAGATGCCGCTCTGTGGGGAGGCCCTGCCCCGTTTCTGGGAGGGGAGAGCAGTGCAGCATCCCAAATACTGAAGTTCCAAGATTGCTGACGGCAGAGGAGCTTCTGGGTCAGCCGCCTCCCCTACTCGCGTGGTCCTTCCCAATGAGGACCCCAGACTATGAAATTCCACAAGTGATCTTACCCGTTTATTTGAAATCAGCACACAATTTCAATGCAATTATTTCAGGACTCGGCATGCCAGACCTGCAACAGAATGTTGCCGTGTGTAAACTCGCCTCCCAAGACTTGTGCTTCTGTTTTGGGACTCCAGCCGGACAGTTAAGACCTTCCTCTAAAATATTCAGTTCCACTGTCCATGTTTTATGCAGAAGCCCATCCACATTGACAAGCCATGGCTTTTGAGATGCTTAATTCAATTTAGAATGATTTCTAAAATGGGCTGCTGATTTTTTTTCAAGGGTTGATGGTTGGGTTTTTGTTTTGTTACTTCTGGAAAACCTCAGTGTTTCCCCAGTGGATGTCAATATCCCCCTCTTGTTTTAGTGCCAATGCTGTCAGCACTCAACACCAGAGGTGGTTGTTGTTTTTTTGCTCTTGGGGTACTTAACTACAGTGATACCTCAGGTTAAGTATTTAATTCATTCCGGAGGTCCGTTCCTAAGCTGAAACTGTTCTTAACCTGAAGCACCACTTTAGCCTATGGGGCCTCCTGCTGCTGCCGCACCGCCGGAGCATGATTTCTGTTCTCACCCTGAAGCAAAGTTCTTAACCTGAGGTAATATTTCTCGGTTAGCAGAGTCTGTAACCTGAAGCGTATGTAACCTGAGGTACCACTGTATTTGCTTTGTTGCTTAACGATGTGTTGCTCTTTAAAGGGGGCAGAACTGGAAACTAAATGCTGGGTTAGGAGGATCTTTTATCTCTTATATAGCCAGCCCAATAGTCTATTGGGAAGCTAATCAGTGCAAGACTCAATAAAACAAAGGGAAGGTTCCCAGGGACACAGAGCTTCCCATGGTGCATCTGCAGCAGCACAACCAGGCGCCTTCATCTACCCCACCTGCAACAAAACATCTCTCTCCTGTATCCGTCCCCATAGCAGGCATTGTAACTCTCCAATGGTTTGACTTCACTCCCAGAGGCACACTCCTCCATTGTCTCCCGTGACTGACAGATGCCAACCCAACCCTAGTGCAGGAGGATCGGATGGGGGCTGGCTACTTGAAAGGGGGGGGGCACCCCCAGGTTGTGATTTCAAGACCATTCCCCAGCAGCGATTGGCAAAGCATTTCACTCTCACTTTCCATTCCTGCTCTCAGGAAGCTTTCCCCACCCAGGACTCGCAAAAGAAATACAAAAGCATACACTCAAAAAACAAGAGCAAAATCTCCAGGCTGTGCGAAGGACAGAAAATGGGGGATTGCAGGCACGGGGACTTTTAAGCATCCAAGGAAAAAAATTACTGGAGCAGAAAAACTCAAGCCAGCACAAAGCCAGCCAGAAGGCAAATTCCTGGGCTGCGGCAGCAAGCTTTGCTAACCCTTGGCACGGGGGGGGGGGGGGGAGCCAGACGTTTCGACATGGCAGAAGAGATATCCGAGGGGTTCCACTCCATGGCCAAGGGCTCCAGCAAAATGAGGCTGCACACCACTGCCTGGAGGGCCCCTGTCCTATTTTAGAGAACCCTCACATAAACTCCTATAAACCCGTCGACTCAGAATTAAATTCAACAAGGCTAACTCTCAAGGGAAATGCATTCAGGATTAGAGTCTTCAACTCGCCCCCCCTTTTTTTTTGGTTTGCGTTTCTGACATGGGAGGGGTCCGTTTCCAGTCAAAGAAAACACCACATGCCATTCCCATTTTTTTCAGCCAAGGGATCCTTTGTACATCTGCTGAGGAACTATTGTGCAGTGCAAAGGATTCTGGGGCAGATTGTGAGGGGCTCTCACACACAGCTTGGCCAAGGCACCAATCCAGCTGGGCCTCACCCTACCCCTGAGTGAATTAAGAGGATGCTACAGAAGGACCTACCACCGCCCTGTGTCGCAAAGCAAGATGGGTCAGAGGGAGGTCACAGAAATGGAGATGGTCGATATTCTATCCAAATTGATGTTTTTTGGAAGATCATATTTTGAACGGCTGGCAGAATTCCGGAAGGCTTCTAGTTGACCATTGGGAGAACATGGGCCACTGGCCTGATCCGCCAGCCAGGGACTTCTTAGGTTGTTAGAAACAACAAGTAAATTCGTAGGAAAATAAGGACTTTATTGCAAAAGAACTACAATGAGAAATGCTAGGATAATATTCAGAAATATAGCTTCCCTCTGTTGTAATGCAGCTGGGCACATATCTCATATTCACTATGTGTGAGAGAGTGAGAGAGATAATGTATTTAATTATTGTTGTTAATAGCTTAAATATCTATTTTGCTAATATAAAACTTGATTTTGTAAAGCAAAATCAGATCCAAAAAATAAATCGTGCTTTGGTTGTGTTTATTTCACTAGCAGTGACAGAGCTGGGGAGGCAAAAAGGATAGTCAGTCAAACACCTCCACTTCCCTACTTGTCAGAGGATCTGGATAGCAGAGCTTTCATCCATTAATCCGTTCAAAGTAGACTAGAGTAGACCACAATCTTACAGAATGCTTGCACAGGAGGGGAGGAGTTTAGAAGGGAGGGCATTTCCAGTGGAGGTGCTCCCCCTAGTGGTACCCAAGCAGCAAATTGCTCCTGACGACACAAGTCCGTCAAACCTTACATTACATGGAAAGATAAGCACTAGATAGTCGTCAAACTGGAGGCAAAACTCCTCCCCACCCACTACTATAAAGCTCATCCCAGATCCTGAGCAGCTGTGAGGCTCCAGCCATAAACCACAAGCTTAACATTAGGATGCCCAATCTGTTTTATGAGTGACTTACCATTCTCGAATTATTTGGAGTGGGGCGGGTGGGAAGGAAGGCTGATCTACATTTTGCCATGTGCTGCTCCACACTGCAGACGGTGAAAGAGAGTCCTGAGAGGGAAGACCAGTTTTCCACAGCTGCACTATTTGCTCCAGAGGTTCAAAGGTCTTGAATGATCACTGGTGCAGGCTCTCCTGGCGATTTGTCCTGGAGATCCAGGATAACAGAATGGCTTTTTCGTGTGTGTGTGTGTGTGCATGTGTGTGCGTGTGTGTGTGTGTGTGTGTAGTTCAGCTTCAGTATTCATGCACGAAGGAACAAAGGTCAATTCTAAAGCCGCAGCCCTGGAACCCTGGGATTTTTCATGTTGCTTTCCTTTTCTTCTTAGGCCTGCCTGCTTCTGCCCCGTCCCCTGCCTTTGCTCCCTCTCCGCCTAGAGCCCGCAACGAAGGCAGCTGCAGCTTGCTGCCGATGGCCCAAGCCCAGAGGCACATCTCCACACGGTGAGGCGTCCAGGCCTGTTCTGCATCAGCTAGGAAATGGATCAAGAACGAGGAATCGGTTGGGCTGTGTGCTTTGAGGATGTAGAAACCCTGAGACTGGGGGACAAGTGTGGCCCTTGGGGCCAATTTATGTGGCCCTAGGCCACGCCCCTTCCCAAATCATGCCCCTCATTGCCCTGCCCTGAGCCCTGCTTGGGTTCTGCTGCACAACTGGAATTTGTCCTTGAGTTGTGATCTGGCTTCTTGTTTGCCTGGACAGAGGGGTGTGTGTAGAAGGAAACACACCCTTTGTGAGCCCTGCTCACTTCTGCCTCTGGCTCAGACCCCAGAAGGTTGTCTACAAGGGAATATGGCTCTCTGACTGAAAAAAGTTTTCCCAAGAAATACAACTGAGCTAAATGGACCAATGGTTGGATTCAACATAAGGCAACTTTCTATGGGAACTGGACAAGAAAGCCAGAAATGCACAGGAACAAATAACTTGACTTGTCTTGGAGCTTTTAAATAATTATTATTTTAAGTGAAGCGGCTGATGGAAGATCTGCATGCAGCAGACAGTTTTGGACCACCTGGCTCCCAGCCTCTAAGCTCTCTAGACTACGTTTCCTCATCTTGCCTTGAAATTCCTCTTATGGACACCATGTTTTGTAAGCTTCTCTGCTATTGGTCTGCCTTAGGTTTGCATATTCCACCATGCTACCATATATGCCAGGAAGAGACTCCCTTCCTCCCTGCCCACCAATAGGATTCTGTCTCTACCTTTAAAGCCCCTCCTCTACACGGAGCGAACCTTTCTGAAACTACTACCTGAGCTCCATCTTGCCTGCAATGGGAGCACCTTGGCTATCACCACTGGATCTGTCCTATTATTATTATTATTATTATTATTATTATTATTATTATTATGTGGGGTTGTGCCTTTAGCCCACGCCTGAAGTCACATGGCACCTCCCTGATGCTACCCATGCACTTAGGATAGATTTGAAGTGGTGGAACCAATGGAATGCAAATAGGAGGTTTCTGTGAGCTGGAAGTCTGTGCGCTCAGCATTCTAGCTGACAAGGAGAACCCTCCTCATCCAGCAGGCATCCCCACCCATTTCAGAGTGTGCACACTGTCCTAACTTCTCCCACCTTACCTTCGTTTAGCTTCTTGACACAGCTCTGGATTCCGTCAAGGTAGAGCAGGTAGTGCTTGAGGGTATACTGGACAGGGACAAGGCCTGGCAGAGACTCTACTGCTTCGTCGGCCATAAAGGCAGCTGCTTCCGGGGCTCCGGAAGTCAGAATCGCTGCAATGGGAGCAAAGGCAGATGTTGGGGAGGATGGCGGGAGAGCAGTATCACACATGCACCTTGAGCTCTCGGCATCTGAAGCTACAAGATTCTTAAAGAGGGAGAAGGAAATATGAGCAGAAGAATCTGCATTATTCAGAGTAAGGTAAAGGGGACCCCTGACCATGAGGTCCAGTCGTGGCCGATTCTGGGGTTGTGGCACTCATGTCGCTTTATTGACCGAGGGAGCCGGCGTACAGCTTCCGGCAAACCAGAGCAGCGGACGGAAACGCCGTTTAGCTTCCCGCCGGAGCAATACCTATTTACCTACTTGCACTCTGACGTGCTTTCGAACTGCTAGGTTGGCAGGAGCAGGGACCGAGCAATGGGAGCTCACCCCGTCGTGGGGATTCAAACCGCCAACCTTCTGATCGGCAAATCCTAGGCGCTGTGGTTTAACCCACAGCACCACCCGTGTCCCTTATTATACAGAGTAGGACCATCTTATTCCTTCCTGTCAACTCCATCTAAAGCAGGTTGAATCCTCCCTTCATGACCCCTAAGGATTCAGGTCTCAATGTCCCCTCCTCAGGCCATGCCCCGCCTTCGAGTGCTGTTGCCTGGCTGGAGTGCCTCCTTCAACTGCAATCATAATGCCTCTTGCTTGCCTGACTTTCGCGTGGCTGGGATGTTCAAAATCTGACTTTGTATAAGGCAGCCTCTTACGCCCCCAGCAGTCCCAGCCAGCACGCCTAGCCGTCAGGGATGACGGTCCTCGTAGCCTAACAACATCTGGAGGGTCACAGATTAGCCACCCCTGCCCTCAAAAGGCTGGAATTATTTTTATTTGTAAAAAACCGCTGCTGCTGCTGCTCATACAGCTTGACAAGATTAAACCCCGTGGATCCTGGCTGAAAGCTTAAACAAACAAGCAAAAAATTTAGACCAATATGTAGCAGTCTGTAATAAACATGGGGCAGGAATATGCCATCTGGAATATGAAACTCCGTTCAGGAGTGGCCTCTGTTCAGGAAAAGTGGGGTGGACTAGGCAGCCACATTCTTGGTTTCGGTCCCATCTACCTCATTATGCTACTTTAAACAGCCACGGCTTTCCCCCAAAGAATTCTGGGAACTGTAGTTTCTTAAGGATGCTGAGCGCCGTTAGGAGACCCCAGTAGGAGTAGTTTCACAGTCAATTCCTCTCCTCATGGAACTCTGAGAATTGCAGCTCTGCAAGCAGAATTGGGATCTCCTAGCAACTCTCCACACCCTTAACTAATGCCCAGGATGCTATGGGGGAAGCCATGACTGTTTAAAGTGGTATGAAACAGCTTTAAATGTAAGGTGCAGATGCGGCCTTAGGCAAGGTTAGGTGGGGAATGAGGGAAGCTCTTGTTGTTAATTTGAGCCCTATTCATGTTACTTCTGCATAGGGAAGAGTGGGACCCCCTCTTGTTCTTTGACTAAGCATGTATGTGTTGTGTACAAAAAAATATAGAGCCCAACATGCAAGATCCAGATACCTAATCATTCAGGTGTTCCAGTAGCATGGAATCCCTGCTTATGAAGAAGCAGTCACACTGCGGACTTTCTCGTCTTCTTTTTTAAAGTTGTGGAACACATGCTGTCAAACAGGCAAGCCACTGTTTATTTCTGTCTCTCTCTAACATTTGTATTGTTACATGTCGGGGGGAAACGTTACTACCTCCACTCCCAATAATAATAATAATTCTTTTCAGGGGTTGTGAATGAAGTGATCCAAATTTGCATTATGTGTGTATGTTTAATTTTAATTCAACTGCACTGACTTTCTTTCTTTCTTTCTTCTTGTATGTTATAGAAGTATCTGCCCTTTCTTAAATAAATAAAAATTCAAGAGAAAGAGAGAGAGAAATTCAGGTTCTGAAGAATCACAGAGTTCCTTAGATCGTCAATGACAGGCAAGCTTCTCTGAAGGGTGGCTTCCCTGTTGTGGAGCAGGTGCTACCTTTCCTTGTATAGCCACAGAAGACTGTTCTATAGTGCCCTTTCAGCTGAGGAGACCAGGTCTCCATCCCAGAATCCTCTGCACTGCACAAGAGTTTGGTGGCAGAGAGGTGGGGGAGCTTCAGGAGGCAAATGGGTTTGAAAAAATCACATGATTGCACAAGTGTTTGAGAAAACTCAGGCAGCACTCGGGCCAGGCTAATGGAAGGGGCCTTGCTGTGTCTGCAAATGCTCTTCCACATGGGAAGATTGCCTTATACTGAGTCAGACCACTGGTCTATCTGGATCAGTATTGCCAACACTGATTGGCAGCAGATCTCCAGGTTTCAGAGTGGGAACGTGAAGCTGGGGCCTTCTGTGTACAAGGCAGATGTTCCTCCACAGAGCTACCACCGTTCAAGAAGAAATGTTTTGCTGTGATCATGTTAAGAGAATGTTGGGTGAATGAAAAGAGCACAATCATTGCTCAAACTCCTTGCTGGATGTGTAGGCAAAAAAATACAGGAAATAAACAAACCTGGAGGCTTCACGGCCTTTCCTACCTGAAGCTGTGGCGGGCCCCACAGCCTTGAGTTTGCACAGCTCAGTCATGGCAGCTGCTATGTCAGGGAGGAGCTGGAAGGCTTTTCTGGTACAGCTCTCCACCATCTCGCTGGAGTTAGTGGCCACCAGCTGCTGGAGTCGAGGGCGAAACTTGCCTCTCTGCAGGGGAGAAGGCAGTCATTCCCACTTGGGCCTACACTGCTGACTTAAAATTAGTTCTGAGTCTCATATGCTCACACAGGACAGAGCTACGCTATGGAACGCTCTCCCCAGTGAGGTCTGCCAGATGCCTTTATTGTGCTGCCAGCTTTGGAGTGCCAAGACTTGCCCCCCAGGCTTCTGAATAACTGAGCTAGTGCTATTGTGCTGTTATTGGGGCACTTTGTGTGTGTGTAAAATATAAAGAGGAATTGCAGGTGTTCTGTATGAGTTCTGTTAATGGTATAGTATATTTATGCTGATGATTTTAAACGCTTTTTTAAAGTCTCTTGGAGACCTTTTGGAAACAAATGATTATAAAGTCCAAAAAGTAAAAATATATTGCCATTATTATAATGCGATTACAGTGGTACCTCGGGTTAAGTACTTAATTCGTTCCGGAGGTCCATTCTTAACCTGAAGCTGTTCTTAACCTGAAGCACCACTTTAGCTAATGGGGCCTCCTGCTGCTGCCGCGCCGCCAGAGCACGATTTCTGTTCTCATCCTGAAGCAAAGTTCTTAACCTGAGGTACTATTTCTGGGTTAGCAGAGTCTGTAACCTGAAGCGTATGTAACCCGAGGTACCACTGTACTGTTATTTTATTTCACAGGCATTTCCCGTTACCTAAACGGTCAGTGAATATTTTTATTTTATTTTTAACTTCCGTGAGCAGATGGGGCATGTGAGGGGTAGACTTTCTAAAACAGGGATGGGGAACGTGGCCCTCCAGCTGCTGTTGGACTCCAACTCCCATCAGGCCCTGCCAGCGTGGTCAGTGAGCAGGGATGGTGGGAGCTGTGGTCCAGCTGTATCTGCAGGGCTGCAAGTTCCTGTGACTACGCACTATTATGCCCCTGGGTCCACGCTGCCTCTGCTCCACATGGCAACCGACTCTGGCAGAATTACTTACGGAAAGCTTCCATTCCATCAGCCTCACCAGCTCTTCTTTTGTCAAGTGTTTGTCCTTCCGCCCGGAAACAGCAATTGGCAGCTCCTCTTGATACCTGCAAATGGTAACACATGGAAGGGAGTAAAAACAATAAAATGGTTTTGAATAGCATTGAAAAGATCAGAGAAGGGAAACACATTTCCCCCTTCTTCGATTAAATTGATTCGGGCAAAGCTCACAGAAGACAAAAAGAGAAGAACTGCACAGGCCACAGACTTGTCCAATTCATTGTTCTGGGGACTGGCACTGCTCTGCTGCAGAAGTCATATTGGACTGTATGATTGGCAGGGGAGGACTTGGTGGCCCTCTTGCTGCTGCCCCCATGAAGGGCCTTTTCAGTGGTGATTCCCTGAATGTGTAATGCCTTCCCTAGTGAGGTGTGCCTGTCTCCATTATCATCAACTTTCAGGAGGAATTTAAAAACATTCATGTTTACCCAAGCACTGGGTGGCTAAAGAATTCTGTTCCTGGCAACCTTGAGATCACTGGATACAGGAATGTTTTTAACAGAAGCTGATTTTAGATTGGATTAATTGTAATTGTTTCAGAATGCTTTTGCTTTGTTTTTAATTGTGCTTCTGTTTGCCACCCTGGGCTCCTTGGGAAGGAAGGGTGGGATATCAATTCAATAAATTAACAATTCAATAAATAATCTTAGCAGGAGGTCTATTCAGTTCGACATAATAATCAGAGGAGGCAAGTAAGGATACTCATAAAACAAAGTGATAAAAATATTAAGGGCTCGAATAAGAAACAAGTGTCTTAAGATTCTCCAGCTCTGCTGCCAGTTATGAAAAATCATCACAGTGTTAAGGCTGCAACTGAAGCATCAGAACATAAGAAGAGTCTGGAGGCCATCACTATACATCTTCCATAGTTTAGCTATGTGCTGTGTTAAGAAGGCCTTCCTTTTGTGCGTCCCAAATCTTCCAGTGTCCTGCTTCACTGAATGTACAATGAGAGAGGGAACCCCCCCCCCCAGGAGCTCTTTGCTGTAGCAGGTGTGCTCTGCTACCTGCTGAAAACGTTTACCATTTATCCAAGGCAATGGTTTTCCCCTTCTTGCTCGCTTTGGCCATGACCACATCCTGGTAAACATTCAAAACCGCTCTCCAGTATGCAGGGTCATCACATCCATAAAGTCCTCCTTCCAGCCCCATCATTTAAGGCTTCCTGAAACAGAAGGCAAAAACAAAAGCAGGGAACTAAGCAGCAGGGCCTTGGAGAAAATAACAGCAACAACAACAATGGCAGCATTTACACCTCACCTTTTCCCCAACGAGCTCTAGATGGGCCTACGCCTCTCAGTAACTAGATCCTATTTTAATGCCTAATGGCAGTTTACTCTTTTATTGATTATGTGTATTTTATTTGAGATTATAATATTGGAACAGGCATTTTATTTGCTTTTTGTTTACCAGCCAATTAGAGAGGCCATTGTACTGTAAGGCAGCCTTAACCTTTTAAAAAATCCTTAACATAATAAAAAAAAATGGATTGCACTGCAAGGTTGCATACTTGAAAGTGACCTCACCCTGAAAACTATGGGGTTCCCCCCTCAATGATCCTGCTTCGGAAGAAGGTGGCAGTTTACCGACCAAGGATGTAAACCTAGCGGAGATCCAACTTCAGGTAGTATCCAATGGTAGTCATACCCAGAGTAGACCCATTGCAACTACTAGACATGACTTAGGCCCATTAATTTATATATCTACTCTCAGTAGTAGTACTTAGCTAATATAACCTTTAGTCATACATACAAACACCCATATAAATCACGGTGCATATTATGGGTCATTCCCCCTCTAATTATGACTGAGACCGGATCCAACCAGAGGGGTTTACTCCCAGAGTAAACCGCCTTGCTGAAATCCTACACAGAATAGCAGTACTGTTTTAAAGTGACCTACCCCACTGAAATCACAGGTCTTCAACAGGACAGAACCAAACTTAAGCCATTCAGTAGGCTCACTAGCATCCTCATTAAAATCATAGGACTTGTGTGAGGTTTTCTCCAGTGGGATGGATCCAATCGTAAGCCATTCTAATAAGCCTCATGGTAATCATGGGACTTCTCTCTAATTATGACTAAGACGGGATCCAACCTGAGGGCTTAACTCCCAGAGTAAACAGCCCTGCTGAAATCCACAGGGCTGTCATTTCCCTCCGTAAACCTACTTAGGAGGAGGAGGATAGCAGCAGTTTGTTAAGTTTACCTACCTGGATATCAGTCCCACGGAAACCAGAGGATATATGGGTCTTTTCCAATGGGTAAGTCAAACTTACAGCATCGTGGGAATTTTGGGTCTTCCAGTCTTAATCATGAGGAAACTGGGACTCACCCTGAGGGGATGGCTGGGTCTTGGGATTCAACCTCCTTAAAATACCAGAACTCATGAGATCTTCCAACAGGTCGGATCCAAACGGGGTGATGTGGGTGTTTACTCCCCGAGTAAACAACCCCAGTGAAATCCAAGGGGCTTTCATTCCCCCCTTACTTGTACTGTGTTAAGTTTACTTACCCCCATTAAAACCCCACAACTTCTGGAATGGGAGGGATCCAGCCTTAAGCCATACTTACGAGCAGACTCACTGGCATCACGGGACTTCTGGGTCTTCCTATTTAACTATATGACTGAGCCAGGATCCGACCTGAGGGGTTTACTCATGGAGTAAAGAGCCCTTGCTGGAATCCACGGGGCTTTCATTTCCGCTCCGTAAATCTAACTTGGGAGGAAGAAGCGGCAGCAGAGCGTTAGCCTAGCCTTACCTAAGCGGGAGCCCTCGGTTAGCCAACGGGCCTTGCTCGCGAGTAGCCCCCCCCTCACAGGATCGTGGCCGTTTGCCGTCTCCCGCCCCTCCAGCGCCCTCGGGAAGGCGCCGCCGTGCGTCCGGCCGGGGTCCAGGCGGCGCTCTCGCTCCGCGGGCCGCGCTTCCTCCGGCGCCTGGGCCCGGCCCTTTCCGTTCGCGCGGGCCCCTCCTCCTGCTCGGCCCGCCCTCCTTCCCCGGCTGCGTTGCCTGTGCTGCGGGCGGTGTTGCTGCTGCTGCTGCTGCTGCGGGCGATCGGGGCCCGGGCCGGGCTGTGGCGGTGCGGCGAGGCCGGGGCGATCGGTGCCCGCCGGGCTCCTCCGGGCGGGCCGGCAGCGGCGGCGGCTGCTGCGGCTGCTTCTGCCTGGGCGGCATGAAGGGGAAGGAGGAGAAGGAAAAGGAGAAGGAGAAGGAGGGCGGCGGCGGAGGCGGCGGCGCGGGGCTGACGGGCGGCGGGCCCGGTGTGGGGCTGGTCGGCGGCGGCCTCGGGGGCGGCAGCCCGGAGAAGAGCCGCAGCGCCCAGGAGTACAAAGAGCAGGGCAACCGGCTCTTCGTCAGCCGAAAGTACCCGGAGGCCGCCGCTTGCTACGGGCGGGCCATCGTGAGTCGGGCCTCTGTTTTGGGGGGGAGGGCGGGCGGAGGAAGACGGCGAGAAGGCCCGGGTGGCCTCTGAGCATGGGCAGAGTGCGCTCACTTGAGAGGCTTGGTCTCGCTTTCGAGGGGGCGAGAGGGGGCTTCGTTTGAGCTCAGGCCCCGGACATTATTCTGAGTCGGAGGGGGGCGGGTCGTGGAGAAAGGGAGTGTGTACCTCTGAGCATGGACCGAGTGCTGAGTGTTGTTGTTTAGAGGCTGGGCGGAGGGGCGGAGCGGGAGTAGGAGGAGGCGGCTCAGGCCCGTGAGCCTTATCCTGGGAGAATATATGAGAAGTGGGGAGAATGCCTCTCTGGGCATGTGCAGAGGGCCTGCTCTCAGTTATGGTGGCATAGGAAGCAAGCTGCAGGGTGACCAAGACTCAGTGTGAGTCTCCCAGCTGCTCCCCAGTGTTTTGGGTTTACCCCAAGAATAGCTGAAGGGGAGTAAGAAAAGAGCCCTCTGAACATGGGCAAAGTGCATGCTATGTAGAGCCTGGCGTCAGACTGCAGGGTAGGAGGGCACTCAGATGATTCAATCGTGGTGTAGGAGGTAAGTGTCCTTTGGATCGCTGAGCCTTTTCCTCTGAGATATGAAGGGAGGTGTGACCAAACAAAATGGCCCTCTGAGCACCAGCAGAGTGCTTGCCCTCTTGAGACAGATGGGGGTGAGGAGAGGAGATAGACTGGGAGGTGCCAATGCCAGAGTTCAGTCAGAGCCTGGATAAACTGGGAGGTGCCAATCCAGTCGGAGCCTGGATAGGCTTACTCTAAAAATAATTTGAAGGGGCAACGCGGGGGGAAGTGGCAAGGGCACTTTTCTCTGAGCATGGGCAGATTATGATTCTGGCCCTTGATTTGACAGGGGCAAGGTAGGGAGAACAGCGGACATTAAGAAGCAAACCTGGGTGTGTGACCAGGGCTCTGTTTGTGCCAAAGCTCACCCTTCTCTTCCCCCTGCCAAAAAACCTTGTTTTAATGCTCAGTTTTATCTCCAGTGGACGCGGGTGGCTCTGTGGGTAAAAGCCTCAGCGCCTAGGGCTTGCTGATCGAAAGGTCAGCGGTTCGAATCCCCGTGGCGGGGTGCGCTCCCGTTGTTCGGTCCCAGCGCCTGCCAACCTAGCAGTTTGAAAGCACCCCCGGGTGCAAGTAGATAAATAGGGACCGCTTACTAGCGGGAAGGTAAACGGTGTTTCCGTGTGCGGCTCTGGCTCGCCAGATGCAGCTTGTCACGCTGGCCACGTGACCCGGAAGTGTCTGCGGACAGCGCTGGCCCCCGGCCTATAGAGTGAGATGGGCGCACAACCCTAGAGTCTGTCAAGACTGGCCCGTATGGGCAGGGGTACCTTTACCTTTACTTTTATCTCCAGTAATGCAGTGAGGAAAGGCAGCATTTCTGAGCATGGACAGAGAGCATGCTGCCTTTGGCATTGATTTGGGAGGCGACAGGGATGAAGCAAGCAAAGTAAGAAAGGGCTCAGCATTTGCTTGCATGCAGAAGGCCCCAGTTTCAATCCTCAGGTTGGGTTTGCAGAGAACCCTGCCTGAAATCCTGGAGAGCTGCTGCCAGTCAGTGGAGACAGTACTGAGCTAGATGGACCAATGGTCTGACTCAGTATAAAGCAGCATCCTGTTTGAACCTCCAGACTTAGAATCATAGAAGAGTTGGAATAGACCACAAGGGCCATTGAGTCCAACCCCCTGCCAACCCACTGCAAACTCACTTGGTGACCTTTTGCCAGCCACCCTTCTCTGTAAGCCTCAAACCCTTCCTACTTTGGACAGTTCTGAATAAAGGTCCCACCTTCCTTGTTTGAGGAATTGAAAATGAGTTCTTAGGTTGTCTTCAGCCAGATTTCACTACATGTGCCGCTATCCATGCAGCAAGGCTGATAACACCACAGGTGCACATTTAACAATTAGCACTTAGTGGCACTTCTGTGGCTGCACATTATTTCTATTGGGACTCAGAATACATGATTCTCTGGTTGCAATCACTCTGTCTCCAGGGGTTGCCCTGAGATCTGCACCAGTTCTCTTCACTGTTTTGAGTCCTGTGAAACACCTTTCAGATTAAGCTGCTGCACGCTACTCCCCCCCCCCCCCTAATGGTAGTCGCCTGCCTGGAGAAATAATGATAATCAGCTGCTCAAATGATATAACCTCACAGACAAGATGGGTAGCTCAGTCAGTAGAGCATGAGGTTTTTAATCTCAAGGTCATGGGTTCCAGCCCCATGTAGGGCAAAAGATTGCAGGGGGTTGGATTAGATGACGCTTGTGATCCCTTCCACCTCTACAGTTCTGTGATTCTTTGAAGATATACTGGGGTTTAAGCCTTTTTGAAAGCCATGGCTTAGACTTGGCAGCCCTTTCTCTGATTCTAAATGGATTGTAGGAAATGCACTCTGCCCATGCAAAACGAAACAAAACAAAAAAATAAAACGCTACTATTTGCAGGGTGGGGCAAACGCAAAATCTGACTGTACAGTGGTACCTCAGGTTACATACACTTCAGGTTACAGACTCCGCTAACCCAGAAATAGTACCTGGGGTTAAGAACTTTGCTTCAGGATGAGAACAGAAATCGCACAGCAGCAGTGGGAGGCCCCATTAGCTAAAGTGGTGCTTCAGGTTAAAAACAGTTTCAGGTTAAGTACGTACCTCCAGAACGAATTAAGTACTTAACCCGAGGTACCACTGTACTTCAACCACTCCCTGGTCCAAGTTGAGAGATCAGTAAGATGGAACTTGCCTCTCATTCTGTAGCGGTTGTAGCCTTGCCGCATACTTCAGTGGTTCCACTCATCTAGGGCTGTTTCCAAGAGGTGGTCATGGGAAGCTGCTGTTCAGCGCCATTGGAGTTGTCCTGTGGTGTCCTGCAGGCTTCCGTCTTGTCCCCCATGCTATTTAACATCTATGTGAAGCCTCTGCGGACTGTCATCCAGGGATTTGGAGGGGAGTGCCACCGATATGCAGATGTCACCCAACGCTATCTCTCAGTTCCATCTGAATCAGCAGAGGGAGTTGAGGTGCTAGGCCAGTGCTTGGAGGCAGTGATGGGCTGGATGTGGGCCCATAAACTGAAGCTGGATCCTGAAAAGACAGAGGTGTCATGTGCCCTGCGTTCTCACTTCTGAGAGGTGGGCTGCCCTGGAAGGGGTTGCACTACTCCCCTAGAGGTGCGTGTGGCACCTTCAATATACAGCTCCCAGTGAATGCTGTGAAGACACACCTCTTAGCACTGGCTTTTGACACTTGAGGTGTTTATTTTTAGGACTTTCCTTATTTTTGAAATTGTAAGGTGTTTTCAATTGTTTTTAATGTTGTGTTTTAATGCTGTAACCTGCCCTGGGACCTTAGGGTGAAGAGTGGGTAATAAACAACAACAACAACAACAATAATAATAATAATAATAATAATTTAAGAAGTAGAGACCCGCTTGAAAATGATTTCTTCCAAGGATATGAAGCTGCCCTGTTTGTCCATTTAGCCTGGTAGTGTCCACACTGACTGGCAGTAGCTCCTTTAGGATTTCCCTGGAGATTTCCCCCCCTGCCTGAAGATGCTGGGATTTGAACCCAGAACTTTCTGCATGTATAGCATGTGCTCTGCTTCTGGGCTATGACATGTCTACTAACAAATAAAGTAAGTTTCTAGTCCTCATGAAGAAAAGGCTGTATTAACCCGAAACCCAGGAATCTGCCTTATACCAAGTTCGAGCAATGGCCCATCTAAGCCACCCTGACTGGCAATGGCTCTCCTGTGATTTTATATGAGGGTCTCTCCCAGTCCTACCTGGCGATTGGAGGGATTGAATCTGGGGCCTCACCTTCTCTCATAGATCCCTTGAGGGCTGTTTTAGTCTCCCATCTGGCCCCTCATGCTTATATTCTCTTTCTTTCCTTTTAGAACCGGAATCCCTTAGTGGCAGTCTATTACACCAACCGCGCCTTATGCTTCCTTAAGATGCAGCAGCACGACAAGGCCCTGGCTGACTGTAAGCATGCCCTGGAGTTGGACAGCCAGTCCGTGAAGGCGCACTTCTTCCTGGGGCAGTGCCAGATGGAGATGGAGAACTACGATGAGGCCATTGCTAACCTTCAGAGAGGTAAGCTGGCTCTCGTTTCCAGGCGAGTCGGTACGGGTGTGTCTTTCTAGGTACCGCCTTTCAGCGCAAGGTGGTCACAAGTTGACCAATCAGTGAAACAGAATCAACCATAGCTGCCTTGCACTGAGCCAGACCATTGGTCAATCTAGCTCACTACTTTCTACACTGACTGGCAGCCAGTTTCCAGGATTTTAGGCAGGGATTTCTCCCAGCCTTTGCCAGGGTTTGAACCAGGCATCTGCCCAAGTCGACATGAATTCTGTATCGCTTAACAATCCGGCAAGGACAGCTTTGTCTTTGGATAGCAGTTTTAGCCAGGGAGTCTAGAACAGCCACATGTCTTTGACTTGAGAGCAATTGTGGGGTCTAGCCTTTAGGCAACTAACTTGTACACAGTCAGAAACTGTGGTTTGTTCATATTGTTTTCGTAGAATGAGCCAGGACCAAGCCATGCTTCCAGTCTGGCTTGTTCCGAAACCACAGCTTAAACAAGCTTCAGTTCAGGCACCACCACCACCACCACCATCAATTAAATTTATATACCGCCCTATACCCGCAAGTCTCAGAGTGGTTCACAGGATAAAATCAGAATATAAAACCACGAAATACATAATCAAAACAAAAACAACCCTGTAACAACCCCCCCATCACATTTCAAAAGGGCATAGGACGTCAATCAACCAAAGCCTTGGTTGGTTTGACTAAAAGTAGAAGTGGAGGTTTCTTTTCTCCTTAGAATTGTAGAGTTGGGAGGGACCATGAGAGTCATCTAGTCCACCCCCTGCAATGCAGGAATCTTTTGCCCAATGCGAGGCTCAAACCCACAACCCCGGGATTAAGAGTCTCCTCTTGTACCTACTGAGCTATCCACAGGGCTGAGGAAAAAAAAAAAGAGCGAGGTATCAACTTGAAAGTCATTCAGGTTTGTTCATGTGTATGGGCAGTCAGTGCAGACTTTAGTGCACTAGAGTGCCATGCCAGCAATGGTCTGTCCCCATCAACACAGCCTAGTTTTGCCCCAGCTGGAGCCTTTGGTACAGGCTCATAGAGAACACACTGCATTGCAAGATCTTTATTTCCTCCTTGATATATATTCCCCTCTACTCCAGCCTACAACTTGGCCAAAGAGCAACGACTGAACTTTGGGGACGACATCCCAAGCGCTTTGCGGATTGCGAAGAAGAAGCGCTGGAACAACATTGAGGAGAAGCGGATCAACCAGGAAAACGAGTTGCACTCCTATCTCACCAAGCTCATCATGGCAGAGAAAGAGAGGTAAAAGAGAGGGAGTGATGGCAGATATGGGTGGAGGAACTCTTGAAGAACAAAGGGGACTTGGTGTGTGTTGGGTGCATAGCTTGGTTTATATACTACAGTGGCAGAGAAGCTTTTTCAGCCACACTCCTTTGTTGGGCAGCATTCAGAGGCCCAATGCCAGAGGTGGGCAGAGCAATGGATGCAGTGCATAGCCTTTGTACAGCAGGTTGCGCTACAACCACCCAGAAGCCAGAGGTTTTTACACATCCACCAGGACACCCAGCTCTCCATCCAGGGAAGCAAGATGCACCGTCACAATCCAAAGCCCCATTCCAGGCACTTGAGGACCTTGCAGAGCACATCAGTGAAGGAGTGGCCTGGGGAGATGGAATGAGCAAGGGCGGGGTGGGGATCCTCAGCCCTCCAGATGTTGTGGGGCTACAACTCCCATCAGCCCCCGCCAGCATGGCCAGTAACCAAGACTGGTGGAAGCTGTAGTCCAGAAGCATCTGGTGGGCCAGAGGTTCCCCACCTGTGACCTGAAGAGAGTCCTGAGGGAGGGCCTGACTGAGAGGTCTGAGGGGCCATATTCATCCGTGGGCCTGAGTGCCTCTTCCCCACGCAGCTTACTAACTGCATTTCTGTGCCCGTCACTAGAGTCCTCTGATGGTGGTTTACAAGTAGAAGTAAAAACTGGAAATCTAGAACAGACTAACATGGCACAGAGTGAAACCAAAGTAAAGCAGGTCTTTCACAACAACATGAAAAGGACTTGGAATTTTAAAAGCTGCCTCGGAAGTCGTAGGAGTTGTCTCCTCCCACTGAAAGCAGCTATCTGGCTTCTCAGGGAGACGAGGTTCTTTCCCATCAGCCACTGAGTGTCATGGACTGGAGCTGAAACCTTTGTGTGTGCTGTGACCCCAAGCGACGGTGCCTTTCTACAACTTGCGGTGGCTTCTGACCTCCCTCTCCCGATCGCCATGTTTCTTGATAAGTGACATAAGACGGGTACTCTAGATCAGGCCAGTGGTCTGACATCCTGTTCTCACAGTGGCCAACCAGATTCCTGTGGGAACTGGCAAGCCGGACCCAAGCACAAGAGACCTGCCCCCTCCTGTTCAGAAGGATTACTGCCTCCAGTGGTGGAGGCAGGGTATAGCCATCATGGCTGGTAGCCCTTGATAGCCTTGCCAAGCTCAAGGTGGAGAAAATCCCATCACTATTAGAATGGCAAAGCAATCTCTGTGAGTTTGTAGAAATAGCAAAATTGATGGCAATTATTAGAGGCCACACAAATCAAAGAATAATTAGAGAGTGGGATGGAGTGAAGGAATACATGAAAAAATATGGTTCCGGAATTGAAATATTAATAGAGAATGTCTAAAACGTGCAGGGCTAAGCAAAAAAATAATAATAGAATCAATTGAATAATTATTAAATTATAACAACACAACAAGATGGAAGAAGTAAAATATTGAGATCACACATGGGTGACGGGGAGTGGGGGTATATGGGAACCTATAATATCATTTATAATATAATTTGCTAATTGCGTTGTATTTACATATAGCAAAGGGAAGCCTAGAGCAATTAGATATATTTTAATTTAGGTAATCTATGTAATAGGCTGTTAGAAAATGAATATGGATTTTGAATTTGATGTTTGTAACTTTTTTTGGCTTTGAAATAATTTTTTTTTTAAAAAAAAAAAAGATAGCCTTGCAAGCTCCGTGAAGTTGCCCAATCCCCACTTCTCTTTTAGGGAGTTGGATGAATGTCGACGGGCGCAGGAAGAGGAGAACGTGGAGGAAAGTCGTAGCCGTGTGCAGCTGGCCAACATCGAAGCCAAACACGTGAGGACCCTTGTCAGTCTTTGCCCGGGCTCAGCGTATCTATTTTAAGGGCCCTCGGTTGACGTTTTTGTTTGGGTTGTCACTGCTTGGTGTCAGCAGATGTGAGGGGGTGAGACATCTGTCCCTCGCCCCCATTAACTGGGTGGGATCTGCCAGGGTTCAGCCCTGCTCTCACCTCAACCTCAGAGGGAGGAGCAAGGGAAGTGGGACCCTTTGGCAGTTTTCTACACTGCCAGTGTCCCAGAAATGCCAGTGGAGTGTCTCTTGCTAAACGTTTGCTCCAAGTAGACCTATTGAAGTGGCTATTCAATGTTCATGATAGAATCCTAGAACTGTAGTGCTGGAAGGGACCACGAGGGTCATCTAGTCCAACCCCCTGCAATGCAGGAATCCTTTGCCCAATGCAGGGCTTGAACCCACCACTCGGGAGTCTCATTCTCTACCAACTGAGCTATCCAACCCCCTACAATGCAGGAGCCACATCCCTGACAGATGGCCACCCCACTGCTGTTTAAAAACCTCAATTTCAGTGGGTTTGCTCTGAGTAAGCCTAATCTTGGATGCAACCCAACAGATCCAGGTAAATCCCTGTCCTAGGACTGGGTTGCTGTCCAGCCCCCTGGCCCCGAGATGTCCCCCACAGCCGAAAGGTCAGAGGGAACTTAGGAGGATTGTATGGGGAGCTGTTGAAAAGCCCAGGATATGCTCAGGAGAAAGGTATGACAGCATTCTACGCGCAATTTAGGAACACGAGTTCGGAACTGTACGGAACAGGTTACTGTTGCGCAATTTGCACTGATACGGAAGAACCGGACATACCTGTCTCTTGTTTGCTCCCAAGGAAGGTGTCTAGAGCGGCACATGGACTTCCTGTTCTGTTCAGGGATGTATACACAGGCTGGCATAACTGAGCTGGCTGCAGTGTTTGCATCCCAAATTAAAACGCTTTGTAAGCAACTTTTGCAGCAGGAGTGGAAGAACCTGTGGGCCTCCTGATGTTGTCAGACTCCGTCATCTCTGAGTGCTGGCCTTGCTGGTTGGGGCTGATGGGAGTTGGAATCTGACATCCGGAAGGCTGCAGGTTTCTCCCACCCCTGTTTTTACAGAAGTGCTAAGAGGTTTCAGTTTCTGTACTAATCTTGTTCAAATTTTTAACAATGGAAAAATGTGTTGTTTAGTTTCTTTTTCCGTTTGTGTGTAAATTTGGAGATCTATGGACCATTCATAAACTTGACCTGAACTGCTGTTTTATAAAGAGGTGCAATTGTCCCTCTTGTTGGTCTGCGTTCATCATCCAGATATGACCGTTTGCCCCATCTATAGCTAACTGCAAGGCTGGCTTAATTCCCTCACCTGCTTTCTGCGTTGAGCCTCTGCTCCTTCCTGCTAAGGGATCTGTTTCTCTTTTAGGAAAAGTACCTAGCAGACATGGATGAGCTGTTCTCCCAGGTGGATGAGAAGCGGAAGGTGAGGGCAAGCTCAAGCAGAGGGCCATGCTCCCTGGCTCCATTTACATATTTTCTCAGCTTTTATATTCCACCATTCTTCTATTATGGAACCCAAGGCAGTGTCCATGGGGGTTCCAAGGCAGCTTGGGAAGTTCATTTTTAAAAGGGACAAGTTCGACATGTCCAAAAAAAGGAACAAATTCCAGTTAACTTTTGTCCCTTTACAAAATGAACTAATTTGGTTCATGTTTCATTCAAAGTTCAAATCCATCCAAGTTCATTGGAGCCCCCTAATTGAAGTTGATTAGGGACGCGGGTGGCGCTGTGGGTTAAAGCCTCAGCGCCTAGGACTTGCCGATCAAAAGGTCGGCGGTTCGAATCCCCGCGGTGGGGTGCGCTCCCGTCGTTCGGTCCCAGCGCCTGCCAACCTAGCAGTTCGAAAGCACCCCCGGGTGCAAGTAGATAAATAGGGACCGCTTACTAGCGGGAAGGTAAACGGCATTCCGTGTGCTGTGCTGGCTTGCCAGATGCAGCTTGTCACGCTGGCCACGTGACCCGGAAGTGTCTCCGGACAGCGCTGGCCCCCGGCCTCTTGAGTGAGATGGGCGCACAACCCTAGAGTCTGTCAAGACTGGCCCGTATGGGCAGGGGTACCTTTACCTTTACCTAATTGAAGTTGATTAGTAGTGTGAGTTTTGGTTGGCCCAACCTGGGTAAATCGGCACATCAGCCCTCTCAGATCAGCAAGTGAAGCTTTGTTGGTGTGGCTCTGACTTGTGACAGGGCCTTTTCAGTGCTGACTCCCCCGGTTGTGGAATGCCCTCTGTCTCCATCATTATTAACTTCCAGGAGAAATTTGAAAACATTTTGGTTTGCCCAGGGATTTGATGGTTGAAGGACACTGTTTCTGCCAACCTTTAGATCATAGAATAATAGAGTTGGGACCCTGAGGGTCATCTAGTCCAACCCCCTGCAATGCAGGAATCCTGCCCACAGCTCTCCCTGGGTGGGCTCAAATCACCAGCCTTCTGGTTAACATCCAGATGCACTGACCCATGAGAAAATGTTTTTAACTGATTTTAGAATTTGTTTTTAGAATGCATATATATAGGATGAGTTTGTCACCCTGGGTGCCTTCTTGGTAGAAGGACAGAATATTATCATCAACATACTTATTTCAGGCTGTTAAGATCAAATTTATTGTTAAGGCAGCCAAATACAGGATATAGCCAAACACAAACATAAAATATACATACATAAAATAAATAAGAATTATACCTAAAAAACTGGACCTATACAATAAATAGAACGTTCATAGAAAACAGGATCTTAACTCTCGAGAGCGGCCCCATGACCTTGCCTAAGGTGAGCTGCCTTCACTGCGAATTCAGTCATATTAAACATTGCACACTTGTCTGAACCAAACAACAGATAGTTGATTTAATTTGACTGTTGGAAAAGAGCGTGCTTGACTTTAGATGATGTGCCCGCATGTCGCAGGGACCATTCTCTTTCAAGAGGCATTCCCTCGTATGAGAGAAATAAGAGTGTGTGCCTGCTAACCACACTATTATATGAAATTCTTATGCTAAAATAATTTTTAAAGCTGCTATGTTATTGGAGGTCCCTTTTTAAACAGTCAAAAGGTTTGAGAGAATGACTGGCCCAAAGTCATCTGTAGCTGAACAGGAATTGGAAGCCAGGCTTCTCCACTCCCCATCTCGCTGTTCCATCCAATACCCATCACATACCCTATAAGAGGAGATGGGGAACCTGTGGCCCCTCCAGATGTTGCTGAACTACAGCTCGCATCAGCCTTGACTATTGATCATGCTGACTGGAGCTAATGGAAGTTGGGCATCCCAACAGCTGGAGGGCCAGAGGTTTCCCCTCCCTACTTGAAATCTGTCTAGGTTTAACTCTGGTTTTCTCGTTTGAGCCAGAAGCGTGACATCCCGGATTACCTGTGTGGGAAGATCAGCTTTGAACTGATGCGAGAACCCTGTATCACGCCCAGCGGGATCACGTATGACAGGAAAGACATTGAAGAGCACCTCCAGGTAATTCAGGCTTTTTGGCACGATGGTTGCGCAGGTGATGGTAGTGACAGGGTTCAGAAGGGGAGGTGCATTGACTTCCTAATATAGAACAAATGCAACAACAGCTTCCTAAGCCCCACAGCTTGAATTTGGAAGGAAAAGTTGAGTTTCTTGCCCAAAGAACACAAAAGGGAAACTTTTGGCCCTCCAGCTGTTGCAGAACTACAACTCCCATATCATTGGGCATTGGCCATGCTTGCTAGGTGCTGATGGGAGTTGTAGCTCAGCAACATCCGGAGGGACAAAGGTTTCCGCCATGCCTACCTTAGAGCTGAGAAGGTGGGGCCTGTGAGAATTTCAGAAGCCAGGAGGGGAGCTGGACAAGGGGACTGGTTTGGTAGGGTGAGCCTCAGTGCCCCACCAACCCCACTGGCAAGAGCAGAGCAAATACAAGAGAGTTCTAATGTAAGACAAAACGAAAAGGCCACCAGAATAATTTCTGCAGAAGAGAGAAACGGGGGACAGCTGCATGGTTTTTATATTAGCTGTTAACCTTGCATTCAATCAACAGAAGACCCCAGCTATACCACAAATTGGTAGAAGGGGCTCGGATATCACACACACATATTTTGAAAGGATGTGCAAGAGGGGAGGGGCCACTCTATCTCTGCATTCAGCTGGCTGCAAAGGGGTGTACATGCATGTAGATGTACATGTGTCAAGTTCCCCCACATGAGGGGATCCTGATTGGACCAGGGTGTGTCTCTTCACCCCCACTCCTTGTGTCAAGGAGCTCCACATACATGGGTGTTGGATAATAAGGCGGTATGAGAAATATTTCACTTGGGTAAGCAAAGGCAGGAGCCCCAAGTGCCTGTCCCTAGAGAATGCCTGCAGTATCTCTGGATGAGTTACAGCTCTGTCCAGGAACCCTTCCAGGAGGCCTCTAAAGAACACAGGCACTTCTGCCACAACTTTGCACCAGGTTTGATGGGATCGTTCTGTTATCCACAGCGCAGGGATCCAGATGCAGCAGGGGTCTCTGCCCTCAGATAGTTCTCACCTCCCTCTGAGAATTGCACCTCCAGTCCTTTCAAAGATGAAAGAGAGGACATAGTTTTTGAAAGGTCATCAAAGGCCTAAAAAAATAGGGTTGGTGTCCAGTGCTCAGGGTCAACATGTTGAAATAAACAAACAGAACTTAGGTTTACTCATTTCAGCAGGCTTACCCTGATGAAACATTAGTTTACCCCCTTAAACCATTTTAGGGATTTAAAAAAATGTCTTTGATTTCAATCCAGGTAGGATGGGAACGCTGCCTTATGCAACAGATTTTGGGGGCAGAGGGTGCCCTGAATCTGACCATTTTGGGGCTGGGGGGAGCATTTTTGTTGTGGGAGACGTGAGAGGCTTCCTGGCCAGCCACCTGACTCTCTTCTGGGTTCTTTCCAGCGCGTCGGCCACTTTGACCCCGTGACCCGCAGCCCCCTGACCCAGGACCAGCTGATCCCCAACCTTGCCATGAAAGAGGTGATAGACGCGTTCATATCGGAAAACGGCTGGGTAGAAGATTACTGACCACCGCAGGGGAGAGGCTGTGCTTGCAGCCTTCTTGTGGCGTCCCCCAGCTGCGGCAGCCAAGGCCACCGGACTGCTAGAGACTGGCTCTCTGAGCTCGCTGGGCCAGCGCCATGCCTTACTCACTGTCTGTCTCGCTTTCCCTCCTCTTCCTGCTCCGGCTGGCCGGGCCGCCTCATCCTGTGCCAGCTCGGGGCCCGTCCGTCACCTCCCTGGGGTGGGCCTTGGCGTCGGCTTGCTCCCAGGCCGCTTTCCAACACGGGCAAAGCCGGGAGCCTCAGGCCTGGCTCTGAGGTGGCGGGGAAGGCCAGCCCTGTTTCAAGAAGAGAGGCGAGGAGGGAGGCCCGCAGCAGCACTTTCCCTGAGGGCCACGAAATGCGTTGTGTGAGGGGCAGACACCCCACAGTGGCATATGAAGGATACCACGTCGGCCCCGCAAACTGCACCCCACAGCCCTCCAGGCAGATGGACACATTTCCCTCCACACACAGACACACACCCCTTCCCACTGTGACTATGCTGCAGTTGTTGGGCTCGGCCTTTGCGGCAAGCCACAAGCTGAAGGGGCTGGACTACCCCCCTCCCGGTTCCCCCCAACCCCCCCCCCAGCTTGGCTTTGAGCTTTCTTCCCACTCCTTTCTCTCCATGTACAAAGTTTTAGGTTCCCCCCCTTCCCACCTCATTCCATTTTCCTGCCTGCCCAGGATAGTTGGGTTTATTTTTATTGTTTGGCCTCTTTACTCTGTAAATAAATAGCCACATATTTTGGGCTGGGTGGTGGAGGTGGGCACAGAGATCTAATAATTATTATACAGACGACTGGAATTTGGGTTTGGTTGGGGGAAGCACCTGCTTGTGTGGGAAGCTGAGCCCCCCGGTTCTGTTCCAGGTAGTTGTTTTCCCATTAAACCACTGAAAGTTCCTCCTTCTTGTTTTTTATTTTAAACTCCTCCCTAATAACAAAGTGATATTTTGAAGCATAATTAATATTATTGTGGGGAGTTTTGGTCCTTTAAAAGGGGGCAGGGATTAACATGCAATCTCTCCAATTTTGGTTACACTGGTAAATAAATATCTGAGCATGAAATTTTGAGGAGGGTGGTTGTTTTGTGGGCGAGGGCAGTTTCCGTTTAAGGTGGTACAGAGGCAAGAGTTAGAGGTGGATCTCCTGGCTAGCTGTTAGTGTGGTAGGTATCTCCCAGCTTTTAATGTACACCCCACATTTCCCCACTAACATTATGAATGGGACTTGAGACAAACTGCTGCAGTGCGTGACAGGCTCTTGTTACGGGTGCCAGTCGGTCACACTGCCTTTCAGGGCCTCCATTACATTTCCCATTTTCCTCTTCAGCAGTCTGCATCCTGTGCCCAATGCCATTTTGCTTTTTTGAGGGGGATACAATTGTACTTCTGCAATCCACGGGGCTCCCCCAAACCTGCTGCTACCTCTGGTCTGGGTGCTGCTGTTTTGACTGTGCTTCAGTGGGGGGAAATGAGTTTGCTCTTACACTCTAGGAAGCAAATGGAAATGGAGGGTGGGGTGGAATTTCTTGTAGGCCTTGCTTGAGCATCATCTACTAGCCCTCCCTATCTCTCTATCTTTTTCACCCCTTCTGTAAAGCGCTCCTGGTTTTGTTGGGCAAGCGCTCCCATTATCTCTGACCATTGGGTGTGCAGGCTGGAGCTGCTGAAGTCTAGCAACATCCAAAGGGGTCACAGGTTCCCCATCCCTGCTGTAAAAAAAGCAGCAAAAGAAAAGCATGCAATTCTGCATTATTAAAAGAACTCCCTGTCTAGAAAGCCTTACCTCCCAACAATCACAACCTGTTTACTATATACTTGGAGATCAGAATTAAGAAGAAAGCATTCCTTTAAAACGCCCACACAAACCTTAGCAGTGCAGCCTCTCTTTAAAAACTGAGCACTGCCCTTGTTTTTAATGTATTTTCCCATTTATATCCTCACCCCACCCCACCCCCCAAAATAAAACTACATGAAGACCACTTTACAAACAGTTCAGGTTTTTGAAACATATTTTAAATCCAAAAGCGAAGTTGACTGCTTTCAAGAAACAAATGCATTTGTTTAGCATGGCTTGCAAGGAAAAAACAGTTCAGCGTGACCCCAGACTCAACTTTCAAAAGCACTTCTTTGGAAATTGGTCCCATCCACTCCCTGCCCATCCCTCCACAGTTATTCCTAGGAGGTCAACGTGAACAACAAGGATCATCCAGCAAATGCCGGCAGTGAAGGCTCTCAAACTCTATTGCTGAGATTTTCCCCATACAAGCGCACACATGTAGCCCAGCTGTTCTCTGTAAAATGGGGGCACTTGTTCCACTTGCTGCCTTTGTTCCAAGAACTTTGCAAAACAAAACCCTTTTTCTTTTTTAGAAAAAACATTGAGAAGCAAAATGGTGTTATTAGATCTAATTTAATTTGAAGAGGGGTAAACCACATCTGAGGAACTTGTGGCCCTCTAGATTTTGTTGGGCTCCATCTCCCATCATCCCTCACCATCGGCTATGTTGGCTGGGCCTGCTAGGAGTTGGACTCCCAACGGCAGCTGGCTAGCCACAGGTTCACAACCCCTGGTGTAAACTGCCCTGCTGGAACGGCGGAGGCCCTTTTGGTCCTGCAGTTTGTCACTTGATGAGCACCATGCTCAAGCTGAGAAGCCGTGTAGGAACTCCATTGCAGCCACCTTCAGTTAAAAGGGCTGATGGGAAAGGCTCTTATCTGACTGATGGAGAGTTGCTGCCAATCACTCAACAATCCTGGGCTGGCTGGGCACACAGCCTGACAGCAGCTTCCCATGTTCCTATGAAGGCATGTGAGTGACCTAAACCTGCAAATCCAATTTGGCATCGGAAGCAGGGCTGAGTCTGCCTTTATCACAAACTAGTGAACTTTAGAGGCAAACGTGTTTCTGGAAAGTCTCATGTGGCTGGAGAAACCATTTAGGTAGCATCTGTCCACAAAGCACTAAATTGCAGCTTGGGGAATGCATGGCCCTCCAGCTGTCATTTGGCTAGAACTTTCATCATCTTTGACCACTTACCATGTTGGCTGGAACTGATGGAGCTGGGGGAGTTTCAATAGCAGCTGGAGGGCACGGGACCCTCATCCCTGAGTTACACCTCTGCAAGTGCATTTGATGTGATCCCTGATTGCCTTGGACAGAGGTGTGAAACCTGTGGCCCTCTGGGTATTGCTGAGTTGGAGCTCTCTCATCATCCCAGACCATCAGCCATGCAGATGGGAGGCCCATGGACAACTGGAGGGCCAGAGGTTCCCTGCCAGAGACGATGAATGACAAACAAAAAATGGAACTGGGGCTTCATGGCAGGAAGCGAAGATGAGAGGAATCAATGGGGAAAGCTTGGAATAGGTCATATTTTTGTGGTACAAAGAAGATTTGTAAAAACTCGAGTTTCCCCAAACCTTGCATTTGTGGGTGAGCCCTACTCCCCTATCTAACATCAGCATGATATGCTGATTCACCAGTGAAGCTTTTCTTAGCAGAGACCCAGCTGGTGGGAAAGAAAGAGAACCAACATCAGCTTAATTTTTTGCACCAGCTAAACCGGATAGGAATAGGGCTTATTTAAAAAATAAATGGGCATCCAGCTGTAAAGAGCACCCTACTGTTGTTTATCACAGGTGACTACATGCAAACAGCCTATTTAACTTCATCCAAGAGCTCTCAAATTTTCAGCTCTTAAGTCATTCGGAAGTCACACTTCCTTCCTGGAATGTAAGGCTATAATTAGAGGACCTGCCTATTACAAAGGGTGGTCACTGGAAATTTCTGATTCATCATCATCTTGTCCATTTTTTACCCAGGAATGGGGAAACCCATGGCTACCCAGATTATGTTGGACTACAACCTCCCACATCAGACCCAGCCTACAGAACCAGTGGTCAAGGCTAATGGAAGTTGTGGTCTAGTAGGTTCCAGATTAGAAAAGGCTACAGCAAGTCATCTTTCAGAGGAGGGGTAGGTGACATTGTCCAAACATCTGGAGGTGATCACGACTCCCATCAGCCCTAGCCAGCATTGTCAGTGGGCAGGGATCATGGGAGTTGTAGTCCAAAACATTGGGAAGTCCACTAGCAGACCACCACCTGCCTTCTCCTTAATTCTGTGCTATGATCCAATGAGAGACTGGGGTGGCCCCACCATCCCTAGCCCTGGATTCCCCAAATGTTGTCGACAAATCCTGCTTCTTCGTACACCATCACAGGAGTGGTGGCAAGAAGGCCAAGGAGGAGCCACCATGCAGATCTGCTAACCCAGGAACGTGGAGATGAAAACGCTGGTGTCCAGATTCAAGGTAGCATGCCACCATCGGTCTGGGAAGTACAGGACCTGTAGGGAAGGTAGAGGAGAGGGAGAGAACAAAGCGAGGACTAAAGGGGTCTGGCAACACCGTGCCTTGCTAAAGTCCCTATTGTTACACACCCCTGCTGTGAGAGGTTTCAGGGGGTTGTGCTATCACGTTTAGCTTCCTTGCAATGAAAGAACACTGGAGACTTAAAGGAAGCAAAAGTGGAAGCTAAGCAAGCAGTCTGACAGGAAGCAGATCTAAAGAACAATCCAGGTCCACCTTCTGAGGCTGCAGAGCCAATTTCAGAGCAGGTGACAGCAGTGGGCCCAAGACACCTGACCAAAGATGCCATACAAGCTTGTGGCAGGCTAGGTAAAGGTAAAGGGACCCCTGACCATTAGGTCCAGTCGTGACAGACTCTGGGGTTGCGGTGCTCATCTCGCTTTATTGGCCAAGGGAGCCGGGGTACAGCTTCTGGTGAACCAGAGCAGCGCACGGAAACGCCGTTTACCTTCCCGCCGGAGCAGTACCTATTGATCTACTTGCACTTTTTGGGGTGCCTTTGAACTGCTAGGTTGGCAGGAGCAGGGACCAAGCAATGGGAGCTCACCCCCTCGTGGGGATTCGAACCGCCAACCTTCTGATCGGCAAGTCCTAGGCCCTGTGGTTTAACCCACAGCGCCACCCTAGAGTGCAGCAATTTGTGTAGATATGCACCAGCCAGGATTTCTGCCTGAAATTCTGGAGAAACATGGCGAGTCAATGCAGGCAACACTGAGCAAGATGGACCAACAGTTTGACTTGGCCCTACAGTAATGTAGGCAAGTGCCAGAACTTTGGAAATGGGGCCACAGCTGTGACTCACCTCTCCGGGGTGGATGGTGCACTCGAGAGGCTTCTCCCACGATGGCAGAAAGGGATATGTATCCAACAACCAAGACAGTGTTGTTCTGTTGGGATGGAACTCTGGCATTTTCTCTGGAGGATACAGAAACCAGCGCTACGGAGACAGAGAGAAGGGCTTAGCTGGCAGGAACAGTAAAAGGGATGGGGAACCTGTGGCCCCCCAGATGCTGAGCATCCAGTCCAGTTGAGCCCCCCACCCCACCCATGGCTGATGTCTCAAACAAGACCACCTAGCAGGTGCAGGCTGACCACCTGCATGCAAAGGTGGGCGATCACAGCTCCTCTCATTGCTCCAGCCGAAGCACTTACTTTCCTGCCGAAGATCACCTCTGAGTAACCTGGGCCGTGCCAATGGAACGGGACTCCCGAGCCGGGGCCTGCAAACGACCAGAGAAGAAAGAAAAGGGGGGAAATTAGCCTTTCTTTTCAAGGAGCATTACCATCAAGACAGGAACGCGGTGGCGCTGTGGGTTAAACCACAGAGCCTAGGACTTGCCAATCAGAAGGTCAGCAGTTCGAATCCCCTGTGACGGGGTGAACTCCCGTTGTTCGGTCCCTGCTCCTGCCAACCTAGCAGTTCGAAAGCACGTCAAAGTGCAAGTAGATAAATGTGTACCGCTCCGGCGGGAAGGTAAACGACGTTTCCATGCGCTGCTCTGGCTTGCAAGAAGCGGCTTAGTCATGCTGGCCACATGACCCGGAAGCTGTACGCCGGCTCCCTCGGCCAATAAAGCGAGATGAGCGCCACAACCCCAGAGTCTGCCACGACTGGACCTAATGGTCAGGGGTCCCTTTAGCTTTTACCATCAAGACATAGATCATAGAATTGTAGACTTGGAAGGGACCCTGTGGATCATCTAGTCCAGAGCTTTCCAAACTTTTCATGTTGGCGACACACTTTTTAGACACTTGTACTAGCAAACCAGAGGTTAAGCTAACCCCTTCCCAGTCCTGGAAGGAGCGCAGGGAGTGCTCGTGCTACACACTGCAGCTGACACACTTAACACAGGCATGGGCAAACACCAGCCCTCCAGATGTTTGGGACTACAATTCCCATCATCCCTAGCTAACAGGACCAGTAGTCAGGGATGATGGGGACTGTAGTCCCAAACATGTGGATGGCCGCCAGTTTGCCTACGCCTGCGCTAACATGTCATGACACACAGTTTGGAAAGCTCTGATCTAGTCCAACTCCCCGTAATGCAGGAATATGCACCTGTCCCTTACAGGGATCAAACTTGCAACCTTGGCATTATCAGCACCATGCTCTAACCAACTGAGTTATCCAGGCTGACTCACAGTACCAAATGGCTGGGCTGCTTATAGACTATATTTCTGATTGACAGTGTGGTGCAGCGATTGGAGTGTTGCATTAGGGCCCTGGAGACATGGGTTCAAATCCATGCTCCACCATGAAGCTTGCCGACTGACCTTGGGCCAGTCACTGGCTTTCAGTCCATTTACTGTTATTATTAGTTAATTCATTACTTGCCCATCTCCCTACAGTCCCAGGTCGGCTTACAGCAATTAAAACACAACATTAAAAGATCTGCCTCCTGGAGTTGTGACGACAAAATGGGAGTGGGCGTGGAGAACACTGTACACTGTAAATGAAGGAACTACCTATCTTGCTTTTCTTCCGCTACGAAACTCAAGGACTTGCCTCCAACCTGGGCTGAGTAGGATCCAGGTGTTCAGACCATTCCCTTGTCTCAGAGGAAGGCTGATGGCAGCAAATGCCACGGGAATAATCTTGCTGCTGCTTTAGGTTCTCTCTGCTCCCATTACCAGACCTGGATGTTTTGTTCTTGTTTTCTTCTTCACACCATGCGGTTTCGAGATAGGAGGGTAGATTTCTCCTTTAGCCAAGCACTTTCCAGCACTGGAGAGTGTACCCACTGTTAGGGCTACACAGCTGCAGCTGCTGAGTTTTGCTCCACCACTATGGCCTTGAGCAATCCTGCAGCCGTCTCTCTGCCCAGGTGGCAAGATAACCGATTCACTGGCACTTTTCCCTCAGAAAGGCTATGCCCAGAATCCCATGACCATTAAAAGAAAAGCAAGAAGCCTTCAAGGACACATTCCACAGCCAGGCAAAAAAATTCAGGGAGAGTGCAAAGTAGCGTCGGTGGGAGGAAAGGCCTGGAGGGAGGGGGAATGACCTGGAAAGAGTCCCAAGGGCCAGACAGAGAGTGTTGGAGGGCCACATTTGGCCCCGAGGCCTGAGTTTCCATATCCCTATGGAAGACCACTAAAGAAATAAATTGAGGGTCAAGGCCTGGGGTCTGCCTTGAAACCAGCTGAAATTCACAGAAATGAAAACCCCAATAGAGCCTGAGAGGCAGTGTGGTGTAGTGGTTAGAGTGTTGGACTAGGAGCCGGGAGGCCAGGGTTCAAATCCCCACTCAGCCATGAAACCCGGTGAGCTTGGGCCAGGCACTGCCTCTCGGCCTAGCCTACCTCACAGGGTTGTTGTGAGGATAAAATGGAGAGGGAGGAGAAAGATGTATGCCACCTTGACCTCCTTGGAAGAAAAGTGGCGTATAAATCAAATAAAAATAAACAGAGCAATTGGGGCAAAATATCTACATGAGTAGGCTCGGGGGGAGGATCAGACCCCTTCAAAACACACATTGGATAACAATTCCCAAGTGCCGGTTGCCTTTCCATCCCTTTGATGCCCCAGTGACTGACCTGCAATCCCAAAACTGTAGGCTCCAGTGGTGCCTGGGATCCGGAAGGGTGGCGGGGTGTACTTCTGGAAGAGAGGGCCCCACTCCGTGAAGTTGTTGTCCCCAAAGAAGTAGAGTGTTTCTGCAAGGAGGACAGAAAGCACAACCGTAGACCTTTGCATAACAGAAAAAGCATCCTGTAATCAATTTAGTGTCCCGTTCCAAAAGCAGACTGTTGGATTTTCATGACGGGGGGACATGTTCAGTCACTTGAACAAAGAGCTGGGCTGAGAAGAGAACCTTAGCCTTCCTGTTGCGCCAGCAGCAAGTGGAGCCTTGCTGTCTCGACAGCAAAAATGTGGCACTGCCAGTTGTGCAGGGAGGAGAGGGGGGAAGCAAGGAATCGGCCCCTGAATACGACCCACCAGGGACTGCATGGCAGGATGGAGGCCAAGCTCAGCTCTTGAGGCAGGGGAAGCAATTCTAGAGTAGGATTGCATCTATTAATCCTGTGGTTGGCAAGGGAAAAGTCAGGGCATGGGCAAGGTGGCTGGATTGGGTGCAAAAGAGGTTTGTGCAGCATCAGGAAAAACTAAAGACAGCAGACAGACAGGGCAGCTAAGATTCATGGAGGGGCAGTATTAGCTGAAGGAGGCTAAGGCAGAGCAAGGAGGCTGCTCCAACTCTTCTGTGACATCTGAGCTGTCCCTATATTCTCCCCTTAGCCTCCAAGAACAAAACAGTACCGAAGACCATAAGAAGAGCCTGCTGGATCAGACCAATGGCCTGTCTAGTTCAGCATCGGCGTCTCACAGTGGCCAACCTGTTGCCTATTTGAACGCCCCAGAGCCCTCTCCCCTCCTGAAATTTCCAGCAACTGGTATTCAGAAGCATTACTGCCTCCAGAAGTGGAGGCAGAGCTGAGCTACCATGGCTAGTAGCCATTGGGAATTTGCCCAGTCCTCTTTTAAAGCCATCCAAGTTGCTGGCCCTCATTGCCTCCTATGGGGACAAGTTCCCTAGTTTCACTAGGCACTGCATGAGCAAGTCCTTCTTTTCATCTGTCCCGAATCTTCCAGCGTTCAGCATCATCGGATAGCCCCGAGTTCTAGTGCTGCAGGAAGCCCTACTCACCACTCCCCAAAGAGGTCCGGTCCTGCGGCTCCAGCAACTGATCCACATACTCCTGGAAGGGCAGGTCAACTGCAAAAAGGAAGTTAGTGATGCTGAATGCAGCCAATGGGCATGCATCTCCCTCAAAGAGCTGTCCTACTTGGCAGGAGACCAGAGATGGAGGAGACTCTCACCTCTAAACACTGGCCCTGCTGGCTGGGGATGATGGGACTTGGCAGTCCAACAACATCCAGAGAGCCACAGGTTCCCCACCTATGAACTACTGACCATTTTCCATTCACAGTGGAGCAACTGGCCTTCTGCAGGCTCAAGCCCAGCCCACTCTGGTTCCTTCCAGAAAGCATCTTGGCCACCCTGCCCTCACCTTTGCGGTAAGAATAGGTGTTGGCGGTGCTAAGTCGGACAGGGCGGTCCCCAAACCTGGTCAGCAGCTTGTCCTTGGTACATTGGGCCTGGAACTCCTGCAGGTAACAGAAGGAGATAAGAGTAGAATCAGAGTTGGAAGGAATCTCGAAAGATCCCAGATTCAAACCCTGCATCTCCAGATACCACTGGGGGAAAACTCCGCTGTGAAAACTTGGACAGCTGCTGACAGCATTGACAGTGCTGAGCTAGCTGGACCGATGATCTACTTTGGCATAATAAGGCAACTTCCTGTGTTCCTAAAGGAAAGGGCCACAGCTCAGTAGCAGAGCATCGGTTTGCTTTGCATGCAGAAAGTCTTAGGTTCGATCTCTGGGGATCTCCGGGTGCAGGACTGGGAGAGACACAGACCTGAGACCTTGGAGATCCAGCTTATGAAATTGGGCCAGCACCAAGTCTTCTTTCTAATGTTTAACCCGAATGTGCAGTTGTGGTGACACTCACCGAGTTGTCTGTTATTCCTTGGAGTATAACTGGCCGAGAGAAGGCATACCTAAGAAGCAAATAAGACAGGTACAGTTGTTGTATGCAAAGCCAGATCTAGGGGAAAGTGGCCAGTGCGATCTCACTGGGTGCAGAGCTTCTGGGGTGCTGCAGGGGGCGCCGCAACTATGACATCCAACAGAAGGCAAGAGGGGGCGTGGCTTGCCAGATTTTGGCACTTCACAGTGAAATTTGAGACACCAATGTCCGCCACTGTTGTATATAACAGGCAGCTCTTGATTTAGTTTCATTTATGCATCGCTGCCTATAAAACATCTCAAAGCGATTTAACAATAAAAACACAGTTCCAACAATCTTACATTTAAAAAAGCAATTACATATACAGTGGTACCTTGGGTTAAGTACTTAATTTGTTCCGGAGGTCCGTACTTAACCTGAAACTGTTCTCAACCTGAAGAACCACTTTAGCTAATGGGGCCTCCTGCTGCTGCTGCGCCGCCGGAGCACGATTTCTGTTCTTATCCTGAAGCAAAGTTCTTAACCCAAGATACTGTTTCTGGGTTAGTGGCGTCTGTAACCTGAAGCATATGTAACCCGAGGTACCACTGTATTAAAATATTTTCATGTCAAATGGGAAGGCCTTGCATGCAAGAAGTCACAGGGTCAATCCCAATGGCATCTCCAGGGAGGGCTAGAAATGCCCCCTGCTTGAAACCCAGCAGAGCCACTGCCAGCCAGTGTAGGCAATATGGAGCTAGATGGACCAAGGAAACTGACTAGACATAAGGTAGCTTCCTATGTACAGATGCAGACGGGGATGAGAACCTCCACTTTCAAGGAGAAAAAGGAAGATTTTGAAGAGGCACCATAAAGACAACAAAGACACGCCTGCCATTATTCCTGGCTGGAATTCAATCAAGTACATGCAAATTCATGTTGAGCAGATATAGCTGATTGGGAGGTCTTGTGGAACAGACCTGAGGAAGTTCAGTCTTTTTGAGATAAGCAAAGTGATGAGGAAATGTACTGGAAAGTATGGGATAACACTTGCTTATCTGACTTATCCCCAAACAGATCAGAATGAATGCTAATTAAATAGCCAACATCCTCTAATCTCTTGGCAAACAAATCAGGACGAATGCTCAGCCAACACATCATTCTGGAAGTTCCCTAAGATTCAACACTAAATTTATAATAGGAACAGGGAATCTGTGGCACCTCAGATGCTGCCCAAGGAATAGAGCAGGGTATCATGTGGCTAACTCAGTGGGTCTTACTTCAGAGTAGGCACGCAAAGCACTGTGCTGCTCATAAACAGCAAAAAGGTCACCCGTGATAACCTTGTGTATATGTGGAAAAGGATGGAAACCCTCCAAGCCTGGCAATAGCCAGGCATTTAAAGGTTTTTGCCCTGGCAACCTTGAAATTATTAGTCTAAGAATAGGTGATTGGTTTTAGGAGTTATAAACTTCTTTTAGAAGGTTGTTTTGTACTGTTTCTTTTCTTTTCTTAATTATCTGTATTACTATCGATAAGGGGACGTGGGTGGCACTGTGGGTAAAACCTCAGTGCCTAGGACTTGCCGATCGTATGGTCGGCGGTTCGAATCCCCGCGGCGGGGTGAGCTCCCGGCGTTCGGTCCCAGCTCCTGCCCACCTAGCAGTTTGAAAGCACTCTTAAGTGCAAGTAGATAAATAGGGACCGCTTTATAGCGGGAAGGTAAACTGTGTTTCTGTGTGCTGCGCTGGTGCTGGCTCACCAGTGCAGTTTCGTCACGCTGGCCACGTGACCCGGAAGTGTCTTCGGACGGCGCTGGCTCCCGGCCTCTAGAGCGAGATGAGCACACAACCCCGGAGTCGGTCACGACTGGCCCGTACGGGCAGGGGTACCTTTACCTTTACTATCAATATGTTTGCTGCCCAGGCTCTTTTGAAGGAAGGTGCAGGTATAATGAAGATGATGATCTCACAGACCTCTCCCTCCCTCCCTTCCCAAGACTGTGGACCCCCCCAGCCCCCTGATGATGACCAAAACAGGTAAGCAGAAAAAACGCCCCTGCCACTTACTGTTCAATGAACTGGGAGTAGGTTAGTGTGGCATCCCTCCTCTCAATGGTACAGCTGTCTTCTTCCATTAACGCAGAGTGGCTGCTTGTCAACCTGAGGGGAGAAGGGGTGGAGAAAGGCAGTCCTTAAAATACAGGATATTTTTCATATCCATTTATAGCAGGGGTGAGGAGCTTTTTTACAGCTGAGGGCCTCATTGAATCCTGGAGCTGGAAGGGACCCTGAGGATCATCTAGTCCAACCCCCTGCAATGCAAGACTATGCAGCTGTCCCTTATGGGGATTGAACCTGCAACCTTGGCATTATCAGCACCATGCTCTAACCAGCTGAGCTATACTTGCAGGCTTGCAGGCCTCATTCTCTCAAGGGTAATCTTTCTGGGGGCAGCATATTATTATTAGGGTTTTTTAATTTAAAAAATTGTGTATGCCACCCTTCATCCAAAGATCTCAGGATGGTTCACAGCATAAAAATACAGAACCCCCCCCCCCAGAGTACATAATAAAAACTAAGAACAGAAACAAAATGAAACAAAAACCTTCCCTCCCACAAACATATTTAAAAGGACACAGAGTGTTAAACAGCCAAAGGCCTGGTTGAAGAGGAACATTTTCACCTGCCGTCTAAAGATGTATAATGAAGGCGTCAGGCGAGCCTTCCTGGGGAAAGCATTCCACAAACGGGGAGCCACTGCAGAAAAGGCCAGTTCTCGTGTTGCCAGACCTCTTGTGGAGGAGGCACATGAAGAAGGGTCTCAGATGATGAATGCAGGGTCCTGGTCTCTTTATGCTGGGGTGGGGGCAAGGCCAAACCAACAAAGGGTGGAGACAGCATTCTCTCTCTCTCTTCCTGACACTCCCCATACCCCTCTGACACCCCCTATTCTCTGACACCCCTATTCTCACTTCCCCTCTCTCTGACTCCCCCTGAATGAATCAGACTTGAGCACTTGAAAACCAGCTCCAGCTCATTCGTTTGTTTCCACATTCTACAGGTCCTGCTTTCAGAGTTCTCAAGGCTATTAACACAGTAACAACAAGGTCATGCTAAAGTGATCACAATTAAAGTGCAACAAATAAAGACACGGCCCTAAAGCGGGGAAAGGAGACTGTGCAACAATGAACGAATTAAACAAACAAACAAACAAACAAACAGGGCATTGGTTGATATTGAGGCAAAAATGTGATACAGGAGGAAGGGAACCTTTCAAAATGTGAGTTCATGCATGAAGGGATTATATATGGATCTCACTGATCCATTTTTTGACTGTGTACCTACTCACCAGCCTCCATCAGTGTCCAGCAATGCTAAATATCCAGGCAGAAGGATGAGCATCAAGAAGGGGAAGAGCAAAAAGCGCTGGCCCCTGGGTCCCATCTGCTCCAAAATCCTACACATCTGTCATTCCAAGCAGTGATCCTTTGCAGGCTGAGGCTGCAGTGGGAGAACCTTGAGAGCAACCTCCTTCAGGAAAAATGCTTTAAGGCCAGGTGCTCAGCTGCATCTGGAAGATGGTAGAGTGCAGGGAGCAGTTTTTACACAGTAAAAAATCCAGGTTCAAATCTACACTCAGCTGCGAAACTTGCTAAATGGCCATAAGGAAGGCTGATACTGTACCACAAGGGGTGGTTGATAAGATTGGACACGGGTTCACTGTTGCATGAGAATTGGCCACCTCAGAGGATCATTCCAAAATACTCATCCAGCAACCCTGGCTGCTTCAGTACACTGCTTAACGCCTTTCCTTTCCCCATAACGAGGGGGATTAAAAAAGATGTAAAATTATAAAGTGCATGTAAGTGCATTACATCTTCATGGCCATGCCAGAGCGTTCAGATAGTGATGTGATTGATTGATTGATTGATTGATTGTGTGTGTGTGTGTCTCCCCTACTTTACAAAGGACAGCCCTCTGCTGAAGGGCTGCCTGGTCCCATTGTAGCTGAAAGGTTAAAAAAAAAATCACCAAACCCTATCAGAAGCAAGAGCAGAGTCGAGAGGGCTTGAATTTGCCCATCCCCAGACAGCAGGCAGGCAGCTGACCTGGCCAGTCTCCCCCCACTATGGAGAGATGCGTTTTATTCCTGGTTTAAATTACAGCAATTATTTCTAAATTTGCATCTATAGGGATAAATAGCCACTTGCAAATTGTAGGCAAATCTGTATCCTCGTTTGCCCCCGCGCAACTCCCGGCGCTGCATTTCCTCTTTCTTAGAGACACGTAAGCGGCTTCATCGGACTGACGGCGAGCAGACGGTCTCTAGACGCTCCTCCCGCCTCTCTCCTACCTGCATCCCTCCACCTGCTCAGCCCACCTGCGTCTCCATCCCTCCCGCTTTACCTCGCCTTCCTTTTACCGCGCCGGGCGCTCGTGCCTTGGGAGATCTCGGCAAGCCCCCTGGAACGGGCAACCCTTCCTCGCCCCTTTGGATCTGGGAATTGTAGTCCGTACGTTGCAGCCACTCCGGGAAACGGAGTAATCACCGTGAGAACCTCTCAACTTTCCAGCCAGGCAACACCCAACATTATTTCTCGCGACGCTGGCCGCTTTCCAAGTTGGAAATGTGCAAAAATTAATCCCAGCTGTAGCAGCGCAGGAAAGACGGAAGGACTACATTACCCAGCAGGCACAGAGGGCACAGGATTAAGCCAAAGGGAGCCCCCCCCCCCGCAAAAGAATGTCGAAAGCCGGCTGTTTTGGTATTGGATACAAGGGCTAAGACTACATCACCCATAAAGCATTGCAGCTGAAACGCGCACCCTTTCTTCTCTCGACGCACATGAGTTTCTCCTCTGTACTCTTACCAGAGAGGGTGGCGTTGTATGGAAGTAGCATCCCAAAACCAGATATATTCTTTGCCCTGCTGCAGAGCTCGTCGTGTTAGAATGTGCCACGACTGGAAAGCCCAAAGTCACGTTACCTCAGTGTGGGCTTGTCTTTCCTAATGCACACCTCCTGATAATTCGTGATTCAAATAAAAATTGCACTGATGCTTTTGAATTATGGTGCTGGAGGAGACTCTTGAGAGTCCCATGGAGTGCAAGAAGATCAAACTTATCCATTCTGAAGGAAATCAGCCCTGAGTGCTCACTGGAAGGACAGATCCTGAAGCTGAGGCTCCAATACTTTGGCCACCTCATGAAAACAGAAGACTCCCTGGAAAAGACCCTGATGATGGGAAAGACTGAGGGCACCAGGAGAAGGGGACGACAGAGGATGAGATGGTTGGACAGTGTTCTTGAGGCTACGAACATGAGTTTGACCAAACTGCGGGAGGCAGTGGAAGACAGGAGTGTCTGGCGTGCTCTGGTCCATGGGGTCATGAAGAGTTGGACACGACTAAATGACTAAACGCCAAGTGTTGGCCCATTAGGGCGAGAAATCCAAACATTGAAGAAGTATAATCAAATAGTTTTGGGATCCCTTAAGATTAACACATTTATGGTATAGCCTGATGAATGAAGGTACAAATATACATGTTTGTGAGGATTGCAAAGTGAGGTCAGAAGGAAAGGAAGAACAGAAAAGTACAGGTGGTGACAACTGCCTGATTAACAGGTTAGACTACTGCAACACATTGTACATGGGGCTGCCTTTGAGGGCGGCTTGGAAACAACAGCTGGTGCAGGAAGCAGCTGCTAGGCTGTTAACAGGGACAAAACATGAATGCTTAACTCTGGTTCTGGTCTTGACTGCACACTCCACCAATTTATTTATGGTCTCAGTTAAAAGTGCTGGTATTGACTTTTAGAGCCGTATATGGTTCAGAACACCTATAACCAAAGAGCTGCCTTTCCCTTTATGAATCCATATGGACCCTGAAATTGTTATATGCCATTTTTTGCATGCTTCCTCCAAGAGAGGTCTAGAGGGTAGCAATGATAGAACAAACCTTTTCTGTAGTAGATCCCCACCCCTAGGAAGTGCTCTCTCCACGAAAGCTTTCCTGGAACCAACTTTGTCATTTTGGTAGCAAAGACATCCCCCCCCTGCAGTGGACATTTGGGTACCAGTGACTGGATGCTAACACATTTGTATTATGTATTTTATTCTTTTTGTAGATCACTTGGAGGCTTTTCACTGTGCCAAGCAATTAAAAAATGCAATAAACCTAAGCAAACCATTCTCACCCAAAATATTTGATAGCACAATCCTTCATCAGTAACTCATTTAAGACATGTAGCATGATATAGTGTGTACACAGCCTTTATCTTTAAAGCACATTTCCCCCCCTCAAAAAATTATGGACCCTGTAGTTGGTTAAGGGGTTCTTGGGAATTGTAGCTCTGTGAGATATAAACTAGAGCCCTGAATTATTTGAGGAAAGAATGTGCCTTGAATGTGCTTTAAAGGGATAGTGGGCAGGTAGCTGTAGTCCTTCAGCCCACAAGTGAGAGCACTGAACCTCTTGAAATACTGCAATTAAAAGGCTTCACAGTCTGCCTTTGAAGTTCCTTTTCCCAGTAATGGTTACCTTCAGATCAGCTGCAGACTGTCCTAGGAAACTAAAATGTTCCCCCATTGGCTTTAGTAGGGCCAAACAAAAAGTCACAACACAGAAGAGAGCAAGCTTTCAAGTTTCACAAAAGTCGTCCTCAGTTAAGATATATTACACAAAGCCAGAAGTGTGGGCAGGAGAGAAAAAAGATGTTCCTGGGCATGATGGAAAAGGCCAAGGCTACAATCTGTAACAGCTTTCCAAGGTGGAGCACTCCAGATATTTTAAACTACAATTCCCAACAGCATGAGTCAAATAATGAGTGTGTGCCATGTCACCCAGAACATTAACACCTGCAGTTAGAAGACCACTCTGTGCTTGCATTAGTGCTATTTGAAGAAAAGAGGCAGGATGAACTAAAGCTGAACTTGCAGAAGGTCTCTTTAGAGAACTAGGTATTACAAGCAGGGCCTGCAACAAAATGTTGCAGGGCATTCCCACAGTCTTAAGTCAAGGATGGGGAAACTGTAGCCTCTTCAGATGTTGATGGACTTCAACTCCCTTCATTGCTGACCATGGACCATGTTGGCTTGATCAGCACTTGCAAGACCACCTATTCCCTATCCTTGATCTAAGTGTAGAGCTGTTGTTCAGGGGCCCAACCAACTGAAACACAAGCTCTGTAGTCCTTTCCAGGCCCTGAAGGGAAGGAAATAGGACCCCCCCACACCTGTCACAAAAAACCCTTCTCCTGCTGTGCTAAAAGGATCAGCTGACAGGTGATGCGAAAAACCTATGCATGAAATTAGAGAACCACAGCCATGCAGGGTAGACAATGCCATACTTGTGTTTGCTGATCTGTTATTAGATTCTCTGGGTGGTAGTCAATGTTAGTCCTACTTAGAGTAGACCCAATGAAAGCCCACCTCTATGCACTGGGCAGAAGGTCTGAAGGGGGGAATGGTATATGCACTTGCAAGCTCCCCACTTAATCAGACTTCCTGTCTAAGGCGTGGAGGTCTGGAGGGAAGAGTGGAAGGACAGAGGATGAAGATACAGTAGGTAGGGCCAGCACATATAGCCCAACTCCACCACCTACTCATGATGGGGAGGTCACACAAGCTGCAGCAATGCATATTGCTAGGGAAGAGGAGACAGAGCGCAGGGTTGCTCTTTCAGCGGCAGATGCACATTCCTAGGAATGTTTTGGCATAACTATTAGAAACATTCAGTGCTCCATACTTTTTCTGTTTATTAAGATTCTCCTAAGAAATTACACATCGTGCCAAAATTACTATATTTTGAAATTTAAAAAATAAAATCTGTTAAGTGCAACTAGGTAAGCCAAGTGTCTAAAGAAAACTACAGATTGTAACAGGGACATCTTGTGGAATGCCTGTTTTGCTTGGCAAGGTCTGTTACTGCTTCTCAATAAGAAATGGAAAATGGGTAGTCTGGCTGAATGGGTTTTATTGGATCAGCTTCTACTGCGGCAGGAATATGCAAGCTTTCTACTTACAAATGGCTCTTCATCTGGCAGAATGGAGGGTAGGAGCTATATCACTGGATACATATAAAGCAAGACTAACCCACAATCAACATTTTCCTAGTAGTAGCCTTTGCATGCTTTTTAACATTTCCGATTGCCTTGAGAGTCCTCCCCTACTACTCTTTTTTGTGTGTCAGAGCAATAGCAGCACAAATGGCAAATCCCTCTATCCCCTTCGTGGCTCTTCTCTGAATCCCATCACTGTTCTCAACAGCTTTGTTCATATCCTATAGGTCAGCTCTATGACTTCCTAAAGGATAAAAGAATGGGATTGGTTAAGGTCCTGGGCAGGGGAGGGACATATGCCACCAGCTCACCCACAAGGACCAGTCTCACAGCTTAAGGTGGAGGGGGAGAAAAAAGGTGAATCCACCTGTGCATATAGTTCTTGCTAGAGGGCTTTATTAGTCAAGGAGAGCTTTTCACACAGGTAGTGTACTTGTGGATGAGGAGTACTTGACCTCATCTCTCTGAGCTGACCCCACGTAGTTGTCCCGCCTGGCAGCGTACTCCCCAACGTTGGGCAGCCCTGGCACCACGCAGCAGCTCAGGGCACTGCGGTAGATACTCATGTCGTGGGCGTCGTACCACTCGTCCGTCTTCTCATCATAGCACTCAACGTTGAACGTTGTTGTGAAGCCGTTGAAGCCGCCCACCACAAAGAGCAGGTCGTCCACCACTTCGATGCCAAAGTTGCTGCGAGGGTTGAACATGGTTGGGATGGTCCTCCAGGTGTTGGCGATGGGGTTGTAAGCTTCTGCACTCCGAAGGCGGTTGGCTCCGTCAAATCCGCCCACCTGTGAGGCAGCAAAAAGACAGGGAGTCATTTAGAGGAGGAGGTGGTGGCGGCGGCTGCTTCACACCAAGTCAGACCACTGATCCAGGTAGATCAAGGAGGCACTGTGCAGATGCTGGGCCCAAACTCCCTTCAGTTCCATGCAATAGCAGTAGTCAGGGCTGGTGCAGAAGGACATTTTATTGCCCAAGATGAAGGACAAGATGGCACAAGAGGGAAGCTGCCATAGGGGCCAATGACCAGAAAAGAGAGTTGTTGTCATCTGATCAAGTCTTCTGTGCACACTGAAAGCTTGCATAGCACTAGTTTAAATCAACACAAATTGTTTCAGTAGAAGACTTCACTGAGGCATTTGACTCCCTACTTTAAATTACACCTCGGCATGGACTCACTACATGCCCTATATGCAAACTACAACTGTAGCCTTAACTTTACGGTGGGATAAAAGCAAAGACCTGCTATAGAGGGTTGCTGTACGGGTCACCAATACAGCACTTTAAATGCTTAAATTGGTGTACAACTGCTTGCAACTATGGTTATTCCATAGGCTACACGCAATCAGGAGAAGGATTCTAGAGCATCTGCTTTTCATGCATCAGACCCCAGGTAACTTCAGGTAGGACTGAGAAGGAACTCTGCCTGAAACCCTGCAAAGTCAGTCAATGTAGACAGTAGTGAGCTGGACAGAGCAATGGTCTCATTCAGAATAAGGCAGCTTCCTGCAGTGCCATAGCAATGGGGGGTGTAGGGGGGGCCGGCCGCACCGGGCGCAACATGGGGGGGCACGCTCGCACTCACAGCTCTCTGCCCCTACCGGGTTAGGGGGCGCAAATTACTTGCCTTGCCCCGGGTGCTGACAACCCACGCTACGCCACTGGCTTCCTGTGTTCCTATGTAATCCATTATATCTGCACTCAGCTGTTTGTTTTGACTTCCCCATTTCCTTCCTGGTGCAGCCCAAGCAATATGAATCAAAGCCCTGTCAGGCTGAGGACTTTTTCACTGTGGCTTGGATTTCTGTGGTTTAAATTGTTTTGTATGTGTTTTGGAATTATAAGAAACTTTAATGGATTTTTTTTTAAAAAAAACCCAATACATAAAAGCAATTTGACATGGAGAGGCTGAAATTATTTAGGCAGAGGTCACAGGTGGCATTTAATTTTTTAAAAACGAAAAGTGGTATATGAGGACTTAAACTGACCAGTCATGTGCCCCTAATACAGGAGCATATGAAATGGCTTTGCCTTGATAAGGAAGGACAGTCACTCTGAACATGCTCAGAAGTTCTCTTCCTTCCATACAACCTGCAGGTTGAAACAGCAAAAGCCTCCCACAAAAAAAACATGGCAGTGCATGGTAGTGTTGGGAGTATGTGATTTAGGAGCTTGACCCCAACTTCAGTGAGAGACTGTGGAAGCAATAGTTGCAACCCGCAGCATCAAACTGATGTATGGGAGAGAGTGGAACACTGTGAACTATGGACAAGCCACTGGAGGCCCTGCTTTCAGGTTTCCCTTGCTCTCAGTGTAGCCCCTGATCCCAAAGCATGTTTCCCAAAGAAAACATGCACTACTACACACAGAGGCCATGCAGAAACACAGGTTATAAGCTGCCACATCTTGCCTAACAATAGGTGTAATATATGGTATTTGGTAATTGTAAAGGATGTGCGGGTACAGGTAATGTCGCTAGTTAGCATTAGTGATACCTGAGCTATATAATATGCACCAAACCAAGTAACGTGTTCTTTGCTATTCAGTAATCTCAGAATGTGTGTCGGCAACTTCCTACATTGGCAACCTCCCACAACAGAACAGAACTTTGGTGTGAGAAGTGGGATGAGGATTCAGCAGAACCACCTGAAAGAATGGCCCAACATTGAGTGTAACTGCATGTACTTAGTGATTACCAAATACTATGTATCTTAAGCAGTAAGGCTGGCCCTGCTGCCATCACCACAGGTGATGCACAGGCTGCAGCTTGGAGGTCTTAGTGCCAGGCATTGAGACCCCAGTAGCTGCCTGAAGACGCCAGGTGTTGATACCAGGCTGAGAAGATCGCCACGCCCCCCAGAAGACCACTAAGCTACAGCATTCTTGCCATTTTGTGCCTATCCACTTCCTTAAATATATACAGTTCATGAGCAACAGCTTGGCAAGCACTTGGTCTACACCAAACCAAAGGGAGGCAGCACTGTTCCAACAACTTTACTGCCAAAGGGTCTGCAGGCTTGCCTGCCATTACGGGCACAAAAGGACCCTGGCCTTACTGCGTAGACGTGTTCTCCGTACGCTATCACGCCAATGCCGCTTCGCCTGCTTCTCATGGGTGCGATCAAGCTCCACTGATCAATCTTGGCGTCATACACTTCTGCTGTGAACAGGCACTCATTTCCGTTGAACCCACCACATATATAGACCTTTTTTAAAAAAGGAAAGCAAAAAATAGGTTTGTGAAAATATTGTTGAAATAAATTTGGTGCCATTGTAGAGAGAATTGTTGGCCCTGTCCACTTTACACGCGTATTGGTTTGATGGCTTTTTAGTTGTTATGGTATCCTCCAAAAAACCCTGGGGATTGTAGTTTGGTGAAAGCACTGAGAACTCTCACAGGCTTCCTAGGCCCCCGGGTAAAACTACAGCTCCCGTGATTCCTTGGGAGAAGAAATGACTGTTGTTAAGTGTGGATTATCAATTTTTAAATCCTGGCCTTCCTCCAAGCACCTCAAGGCAATGTATGTCGTACCTCCCATGTAATTCTTACAACAACACTGTGAGGCTATGTTAGGCTGAGAGGGAACGGGACAAGGACATTCAGTGAGCTTTGTGGCTATGTAGGGATTTGAAGCTTATTCTCCATAGTTCCACTATGACCACGGAACCCACACCAGCTCCTACCCTGGATACTCTTGAAAAGTTTGTATCAGGGTTTGGGAACCTGTGGCCCTCCAGATGCTGCTGGACTCCATCAGCCCCAGTTGGTATGTCCAATGGCCAAGGATGATGGCAGATGGAGTCCAACAACAGCTGGAGGACCACAGATTTTTCATCTCTGGTTTATATTAAAAGAAACCAAGGTTGATTTTCCTGTTGAAATAGCTGGATGGATAACCTCTCATTGCTTAAGATGTTAGAGCAGGCCTGCACAACTTGCCATTTATGCCTGATATGACGGTCCACCAGCAGCTTAATAGATGTTCTGTGTAACAGCCTGCCTGACACTGCAAAGCCAGCTGGGTTTATCCGGCACCTGGTAGGTCAATTTATGTGGCCGGTGGGCTGTTTCTAGCCAGATGTGGCAGAAATCATGCAGGGATTACAAGAAGCCAAATTGAAAAGGACGTTGGAAACTGCCTTACACTGCATCAGACTATTTGTCCATCCAGTTTAGTATTGTTTACACTGACTAGCTGTGGCTCTCCAGGGTTTCAGAGGTCTTTCCCAGTCCTACTTGCAGATGCCTGAGATTGAATGGATGCTTTACCCCCTGAGTTACAGCCCTGTTCCTTAAAATTATTTAAGATTCTTAAATATTTGTGCTCAGTTTATGGCCCTATATCAGAGGAACTGCTCAAGTATGGATACAGCACCGAAACTGATGGGGTTCCCAGGACGCCTGACCGTGAGATTCACTAGACAAAACATGTGTGGCTGGCAGTGCTTATTGTTATCTTTTTTTGTTTTTTCAAAAGAGATCTCAAGTGCTGATTTATTTCATTTCATTTCCAGAGAGATAGCTGCTGCACAAAAACAATGAAAGTCTTATAGTGTCTGATGAAGTAGGGCTCTAATTCCTAACCACTCATGCCATAATACGTTTGTTAAGGTTTAAGATGCCACAAGTTGCCACCATTTATCTTGCTTTGCTCTTCATCTGACAGTGTTCCCAGAGCGGCGACCAATATAAGCAATAAAAAAGTATATCCATCAATAAAACAATACTGCCAAGCAAACTATCACAATAATAAGCATTGCAAAGAGATACTGAAGGTTTTTAAAATCTACACGGAGCATTAAAAGGCCTAGAAAGATTTTCATCTGGTACCGAAAATAAAATAAAGATGTTTATTACTTCAGTTGATGGCAGAGCAGGGATATTCTCAAAGGCTGGACAGGTTTTTGCACTGGGGCTCTAAGCTATTTAAGGATGTCTAGGTTAAAATCAGAACTTTCCATTCTGAACAGAAACAGTTAATGTAGCTGATTTAAGATTGACATAATATGTTCTACATGAGTGGTCCCAGTTAATGAACATACTGCTATATTTTGCACTAAATGAGGTTTCAAAGCATCTTCAAAGGCAATTTCATGTACATGACATTGCAGTGTTCTAAACAAGATGTTGCCAGTGTGTGGATAACTGTGGCCAAGCTATTGTCATCCAGGAGGGGTCACAGCTGGTGCACCAGCCTCAGCTGGTAAAAGGAATTTCAAGATGTAGAGGCCACTTGGGTCTCTCTAGATAAGGCCAAATACAGCAACACTCCTCACACTGCAGTGATCACCACCTCTCAGACCACATGAGCCACCAACTCACAACACCGTCATCTTATCTGAACTGAGGTTCAGTTTATGGATCCCTCATCCCTCCCCCCCTCTGGTTCATTATCAATCAAAAGCAACTGTTTTGCATTTCCACAGTATTTCCATGTGGGTTTGATTAAAAAGAAAACAGAGCTTGGTGTCATTAAGTTTTGCTATTTTTCCTCTGTCCTAAAACCAGGTTTACGATACCTGTATTGTTGTCATCTTTACAGAAAGGAACAAAGGCTGGAAAAGGGGGGTAGTTTAGAAAGCAGCTCAGGATGGTGAGGGGCCTTGTGGACATCAGTCTAACCTCATTTCCTAATCTTCCCTTAATATTTAATTTCTTCTCTTGGAGGCAACCCCCCTAAAGTTTCACATCCATCCCTGTGACCTGTTTGCCTTAGCAGCTGGTTACCTTTTATAAACACTGGCCTACTTTATAGGGACACAGGTGGCGCTGTGGGTTAAACCACAGAGCCTAGGACTTGCCGATCAGAAGGTCGGCGGTTCGAATCCCTGTGACGGGATGAGCTCCCGTTGCTTGGTCCCTGCTCCTGCCAACCTAGCAGTTCGAAAGCATGTCAAAAGTGCAAGTAGATAAATAGGAACCGCTCTGGCGGGATGGTAAACGGCGTTTCCGTGCGCTGCTCTGGTTTGCCAGAAGCGGCTTAGTCATGCTGGCCACATGACCCGGAAGCAGTCTGCGGACAAACGCCGGCTCCCTCGGCCCATAGAGCGAGATGAGCGCCGCAACCCCAGAGTCGGTCACGACTGGACCTAATGGTCAGGGGTCCCTTTACCTTTTACTTTCATTCTCATTACCTTTCCATACAGGGTTGTAGCACTTGCATCACTCCTCTGCTCATGCATGGGGGCTATCAAGGTCCACTGGTTGGTCTCGGGCTCATACCTCTCAGCTGTGTTGAGACGCACATAGCCGTCAAAGCCACCCATGGCATAGATGAAGTTATCAAGGACGGTGACACTAACGTAACAGCGTCGTGAGTGCATGGGTGCAACCTGGTGCCACGTCTTCTTGACAGGCTCAAATCGCTTGACGCTGTTGAAGTAGTCCACACTGTCAAAACCCCCAATGATGTAGACATAGCCCTTTAAGTAGGCGGCACCATGGTACGCCCGGGGGCTCTCCTGCTGGCATGTGACGTTCACCCAGCGGTCTGCACGGGCGTCATACGTTTCGATGGCATTGGTTGGGCTCCCACCGCTCCAGCCGCCAATGGCAAACAAAATGGCGTACGGCAGACGGGGTCTCGTCAGAGGGTTGGTGAAGTCGGAGCTAGATGGTCCGTTCATGTTGAGATCGTACATGGCTTTCAGGGCGTCGATAACAATGGGCTTGCACTCCTCGCTATCCTTCACATAGTCATGCATTTTGACATTGTTCATAAAATATTCAGCATGCATCAAGGCCAGGCGTACCTACAGAGAGGGGAGTGAAAAGGACTGGTGCTAAACAAGAAGCGTAATAGGAACGAGGCACATTCCTGCCTTATTATTCTCAAGTTCATGAGACAGGTCTGTTTCGCCACCATCACTCAGCCTGTAAACCTTGGCCACTGTGTTACAGGAGTCTTATTATGAAGTGGTATCCTCTCAGGAAGGTGGAGGAGTATAACTAAAGCTGCATTGAACTGTCTAGCAGTGAGATCACAGTGAAGGTCTCCATGACATGAAGAAAAACTATGTTATGCAGAGCTGATGCTATGATTTATAACATCCTAATCAATTAGGAGACCAGTTATGAACACTTTCTTTTTACTGGAGGATCCAGAGAGCAGCAATCCTCCTTCTACCAACGTAATAATTTTATTTTATTGCAGTACAGGCATTAGGACAGCAACTGTTTGGTATTTGTCCAACTGATGTTTTGGGACTCAGCAGCATCCAGGACGGTTGAAACCCTGGCTGCCAAGAATTCACTGGATCACCAACAGAAGATTCCACCAGCTGCATTAATTGCCGATTATTAGTTTTGCGATGTTATGTTTCAGTGATACTACATGGCTTATTGGATATTGTTACTGTACTACTGTATTTAGATTTTGATTTTTGCATGAACTGTTTTGAGAAGTGGGGTGTTGTGCATGTGATGCAGGTGCCCTCCCACTGAGCTACAGCTCTCCCCCAAATTATGACGCTTGTATCCTTGTGGTTAGCCAGCTGCCCCAACGGGAAGCCCACAAGCAGGACCTGAGTGCAACAGCACTCTCCCCACTTGTGATTCCCAGTGACTTGTAGCAACAGCAGTTTTTCAAGAATAAATACATGAATGAAACTCAGGGCGACATACATAACAGCCTAAGAGCCTCCTAGAACAGGCCTATGGCCCATCTAATCAGCATCCTGCTCTTAAGAGTGGCCTACCAGATGACTATGGGAACCTTGCAAGCAGAGCCCGAGTACAACAGCTCTCCCCACTTAGGATTCCCAGCAATTGGCATTCAGCAGCAATTGGCATACTGCCTCTTGCACCAAAGGTAGCACACAGCCATTATATGAAGCTGGTTGGGAAGTTAGCCAGCACTGTAGATCTGGAGACATAAGGGGTGGGATTCAACACCACACTATTACAACCGTTCCGTCAGCTCACACAGTTCTGCTTGCCAGATGGAACGATTCCCCCCCTCCTCCCTGTGTGCCATTCTGGGGGTTCTCCCAAACCACCCCCAGAGCTTATGGAGGGAGGCACAGTGGGGAGAAGGGGGGGAGCCCTGCAGCGCTAATGGGAGTCCTTGCACTGGCTCCTTCTAGCACAAGTATTTAGTTAAATCTGGTCCTAGATACCTGATGGACCCCCAAGATATTTAAAAGGGCTAACCTTAGGGAGCAGGACTGCCATGTGCTGCTTTCGGTTTGTGGGATCGTGGGCAATCCACTTGAGGATGGCCTCAAAGACGGCGTCTTCCTGTTTCACATTGAGTTCGTCCTTTTCAATGATGTCTTTAAACTCATTGACCGAGAGCTCCAGGAATTCAGTAGACGCTTTTACCATCTCCTCAAAGTTGTGCAAGATGAACATATAGGCCGCCTGCCGCAGCTCCGGACAGAAGTAGTACTCTGTGAATTTGCAGATACCAATACAGTTCTCCAGGCACAGCTGGCATTTCATGAAGTCAGAACAAGCCCTGACGATGCCCATCACATTAAATTGGTCAGCAGCCACAAGAAGCCTCTCCACATTGTCCACGGTGATGGGCACTGTCCTTGTGTAGGCGTATTCGATAATGAGTTTCATCATATCTGGGGTTATGCCAGGAATATTATATACTCTCTTCTCTGAGTTGTTCCAGCTACTGGTAAACAGAGCTCTGAAAAAGAACACAACTATTTCTCATTGGTCTTTGTTGCGTCTTGGGGTCCTGTTCCTCAAGGGGATGGTGTTGGGTCCACCGGGATCCTCCAGCTAACCCGCTGAACCTCTATAGCAATCCCCACAACTTTTTGGTGCTCATGACAGCTGCAAGCCTCATACTGCTTCTAAAAGTTGAACAGGAATTGGCACTACTACAGGTGCCACGTAATACCCATTTGGCATTTGTAAGAACTCAATTGTTTAGTGTGGCAGCGCCTGCACTTTGGAACTCCCTGGCTATTGAGATCAAGCAGACGCCTTCATGGTACTTGTTTTGGCACCTGCTAAAAACATTCTTGTTTAGACATGCCTACCCAGATGCTTAGAAAGTTGAGGTGATCTGTTTTAGTGTTTAGGGCACACCTGCCTGACTAGGAATTCAATGCAAGATTGAGCAACCTTGCACTAGTTCCTATGAACAGGCAGCACCTGTCTACAATGCTGACACTGTAACCACACCCATCTTTAGGCCAGACTGCCAAAAAATAAATAAAAACTAAACAAAAAATAAATATTCAGACCAGATTGTCTAACATCAGGTCTGGGGTGCAATAAAAGTTGCAACAGATGGAATGCACATCAAGAGGCACATCATGGCTTCAACCTGTGGACTTGGTTGCCAGTGTAAACTATTGTTGACAATGACAGCTCTTGTCATGTTGGTGCATTGGCAGCTTATTATTTTAGTACTCTACATACCTCAACTGAAACATATTCCAGCTCACATTTGATAACTTCCTTGGGCTAGAAGAGTTGGGTCCTCAGTAGCTACTGGGCTGATAATGCGACAAGATTTTGCTCCTAAGGCAAGAAGTACAGTCACTTGACTGTATCAGCAAAATCTCAGAAACCGTTACTCAACAGAGCCAACCAGATATTAAACAAAAACCCTGTTTGCTCAAATAGCACTGTGAGTCTCCCAATACTACAAGTCAGTAATGACTCAGAAGTAGTGTGGGCTCTGTATTTTATCCTAGATGGGCATGAAAAGCCAAGGATGGTAGGGTCTCATTATCCAAGCAAATCCTTGCTATGGAATCCACTGTTCAAACAAATTAGAAACCTAGACAATCTTACCCCCTCCTGTCTTTTCTACTTTATTCCTATCCTGTGGGATTTCATTAACCTTCTTCTTGACTTATTTGGCTTTGATAAAAGACTCTGCTTCTGAATTATGCTTTTGGATGCCATTTGGCATCCCCTTGACTTGAAGACACAACCTGAAACTATTAATTGGTGGACATGAGTTAAGAACACACTCATTTACCTTTTAAGACAATTTGATTAAATGTTGCTGTAACAGAGAATGAACGTTACATTATAATATGGTTCTCAACTATTCTGGTAGTTTTTGTTTTACTAAATTTATCATTTAAATGGGAACCTATTCGGTGGTTTTGGCAATATGATCACTTATTTGAGTTTAATTGATCAGTTAAAAGGCAGATGAACAACTAATAAATTTCAACTGCCTGTCAACCTACTAATTAGTGGTTATGACTTCCACACAACTGCAATCTGGAACAGAGAGGGTGAACCAGCAGCCAACCACATCTTTGAAGACAGCAGGAACTCAAGCATCTATTACTGAATAAAACGAGCCCTTAAATCAAGACATATTCCTGGGAATTTTGCCAGAGAAACCAACTCTTGCCTGTTCGAAGCACTGACCTAAAATAGGAGCTGCAGCTACAGAGGATGTTCTTGTGGGCATTGAACTCGCACCCATTGACCTTGATGATCACGTCACAGAGCTTCCCTTCCAGTCGAAGTTCGTTGAAGACTGTACAAGCCATCGCACTCATCTTCCTCTCCATGTGGCGGTGGGAGTACCCCGCCGAAGCAGAGGCATCATCCATTTTTTCAAGGTGGGGGGAGGCAGCACAAAGAGCTGCCAGGCCTTCCACTTAACCCTCCTCTTGGAAAAAGGGTGTGATTGGTTCAGAGGTTCCAGAATCCCTCCCATAATGAGACCCTTGACATGACCAGGTTCTAGAATCTTGGCTGTCCTCTGAAGCAACGTGGTCCTGCTCACAGTCGGCAGCAGCACCTGAGGTTTGGATACCCTTCCCCACACAATTTAAAATAAATTTAATTGATGCGTAGACAGCTTTTGACTCACAGTGGGCCACAATTTAAACATCTCAAACTGAGGGTGAACCAGAATGTAATCTGTTCATGATTGTCCTAATTTATATCCTGAGATATTAAAAACCATTTAAATAAAACGGCAGCACATTATATTGAACATTGAAACAGTTCTTTTGCCTACGATATGAATGCTGGCTGCTTCTGATCTAATCCATATTTAATTTTTCAACTCGCCAACAGATGATTATTTTTACATCTCCTAAGGGCATGGGATGAGATATAAAGCTTAGAGCAGCAGCATGGGCATAGGGTAGGAATAACTGGCCAGGCAAGCAGCACCAAGATTTAGGGATCATTTGGATCAATATACTGAACTTGACCAACTATGCTATCCTGTAGCATGGAAGGCTGATGTTTCAGATTAAATGGAAAGAATAGCAGTACCAAAGACCAGGGGGAAAACAACAATATTGTTTGACTTGGCACTTGTTAGATATTATGTGAAGTAGTTCCAATTTGCCTTATGTTAATTAATAAGTTGGTATTGACCTTTAAAGCCCTTCACAGTTTAGGACCAAGATCCTGTTGGATCGCCTATCTCCTCATGACACTAGGCACTGACATCATTAGGTGCTCCCACCACAGAAGATATAGCTGTACTTTTTGTCTTCTTATTGCTGCTAGGAAGACCAATATGGCAAACTAATGCACTGGGAGTCAACTCCACTGAACATCATAGGACTTACTTCTAAGTAATAGTCATAACCATTTCTTCCTTGACTTGCAGAAGCTCGTTAAGATGATCTTTAGAGAACTCCAGTTCTCGCATTTTATCAGTCTGCAATTTACTACAAAGTTCTAAAAGTGGTAACAAATATAGTATTCCCTTGCTGGCCAGTGGTTTATGCTCTGCATCTGGGAGCAGGAAATTTAAATGTTGCTTAAAATTACACAGCTGAATACATATCCTGGAAAGAGATTTCCTCTTTGAGGAAGAAATTCAGATGCTGTGCCATAGCTCACTAATTTTAGGAGCATTTATGCAAAAGGATTCGGGAACTCTATAGAAAGCAGCAAGCAGTAAAGTTCACTGTGTTCTTTTAATTCAGTATAAAAAGTGGAATGAAACTCAAAAGTGTCTCATGGTGCCATCTTGGCTCATTAAGAAGTAGGTTTGTGCAGAATTGTGATAACAAAAAAAATGTATTATGCAGCAGTAAAAAAGGGGGAGAATGTAAGTGACCAGAAGCTTTCAAGAAGAATCGCCTGAGCGTTTAAAGTTTCACTGCTTTTTGTGAAGTAACGAAGGTCACCTTTCCTTCACAGTATCCTACTCACTAAGTTCTCTTGTGCAACTATGCCTCTAATGCCTCCCATAAACAGAGCTCAGTGCCAGTTCTAAGCAGCCAGTGCGTCAAGGTTTTGCTTTCCAGCGGACAAAGACTCCCATTAGGTTCAGGTGTATTCACAGAGATGACCACAGCCTGCAGGGCAATGGGAACTGGTCTCCAGCCATTTCATGATGTGCTGCAGGTGGCCACCATGACTGCAGCCCTGGCACCACACGAACAGACCCTTCACTACGTGGTGGCACACAGCGCACATGCTGGCACACTGCCGACATCTGAAACGAGACCACAGAATGAATCAACCAGAAGAAAATGACTTATCTTAGCAGTCAAATGCAACACAGATCCTGGAACATAAGAGTCCCAATGAGAGCTAACGTGATTACTGATGGACAAGGAGTAGGGAGACCCAGGTTCAAGTCCCTCACTCAGCCATGAAGCTTCAGTCAATCACGCTCACTCATCCTAACCTACTTGGTGGCATGAATAAAATGGTGCATGGCCATGTGTGAGAGAAACATGCAGGCCAGCCTAAGCTCCTTGGAGCAAAGGTAGGATATAATTGTAAGAAATACAAAAAATAAATAGAATGTGATAAGCAGTTGTAGTCTCTGCAGCTGTTAGGTGCATGACTCACCTGAAATTATATACCAATTCATTTCCCCCCACTATTGGGAGGTGCATTATAATGCTACAATTAATTGGTAGTTGTTGCAATAATGAGCTGGTGTATGTTTATATTCACTTGCTTTGATATATGCAAGTGGACCCTGGAATGCTGGGCTCTCAGCCCAGAGAGGGGAGCTATCTGTAAGCCTAACTGCTACCTATGGCCTCACCAACCAGGTGTGATGGGAGGTTATGGGTAAATTGACGTATGCTGCTTTGTGCATAAAGGATGTATATACACATTTGCTTGGGTGCTGACAAGTCATAACGACCTCTCAGTTGTGGTGTCCATTCCGCATCTGTAAAGGCAGTGAGGCTCTGCACACTGTGCTGTAAATTTACACTTTTTTAAAATAAAGCACCAGAACTGGCCATTCTGCCGTTTTTTACATCCTTCTTTGGACATAACTCGTTTTATAGGAGATCATATGATGTGACCTATGATAATGGACTGATAAAACGAGTAAGGCACACCTAGCTTCAAAAGCCTTCATGTAATCCAAGTGTGGGGGTAAAATGATTTTTAGCTCCTGGAAAACAAAATCACTTCCAGCTTTATTTATCAGGAAGTATGTATGCAAAGTGCTACTTAAAAGAGGGACGATAATTTAAGATGCTTTGGGTGCAGGAGATCCCAGGTTCAATCCCCAGTCTTGAAGGTTGGAAAACACCCCTGCTTGTGATCTCAGAAAGCTACTGCCACCAGAGTAAGCAATTTCAGATCAGATGAACAGTTGTCTGACTTGGAATAAGGCAGATTCATATAATTATTCTCAGTATGTCACAAAACTAAAACCTCTATATGTGCATACATGCACACAGTGTGTCTCTGCACAGGCCTCTCACCTGTCACAAATCCAGCCTTTGTTGCTCATGGGTCTTTTGCAATTGCTGCAGTTGATGTGCAGTGTGGTGGAGGCCTGGTTGAGGCAGTTGATGGCTCTGCACGTGCTCAGTTTGATCACCTCATTGGAGATGTTCCACAGCTGGAAGCGCTGCAGCAAGTCAATGTATGAAGTGTACCAGTGTTCCTGTGGGGTTTTAAGGCATTGCACACAAGTCACTTACAGTATTCGTCTCCAGAAATCTCTTTCAACCTCTCTCCTGCGACTCAAATCCTTTATTTTATTGAAATACTCATATATTGCCTTTTGCACTCAAGTCTATGAACAACTTCTAATGCAGGTGAAATAGAACGCAAAATTCATATGGATCTTTCCATGTTCCTCTTCTGCAGATGGATATTTTTAAGTTGGCCGTGGCCCGTCAAATTGGAAATAACTGGCAGGTATGTTTTGATAGCCAGACAATCTAGACCAATTCCATTTAATATACTACCACAAGCATTAACATGAAGAGCAGCTATTTTATTTCACGCACTTGCTGCCTTTCAGTAAACATGGAATTCAAGGTGGAGTATAAATGGATCCTGGGCAGACTCCCATCCAGGCATTCACCAGACCCAGACCTCCTCATGGCCACTGCCCATTCCACATGCCTCTCCTTCTGTGCCTGATCAGCACCAGCTCTGATAGATACAGAGGATAAGTTGTGCAGAGCTTACTACTCCTTCTCCTTGTATCTCTTGCTGCTTGCTCGCTTGGGGAGGGCAGGTGAATAGGCAGCAACAGTTAGGAGGAGGCGCAACAGGATAGGAGTTTTTGTGGATTGGTATGGGCTCCTTATTGAGTGTGCAGCTTTCAGCAGGTATCTGGTAATTATGACCCCCAATCCTAATCCTAAAATATAGAACAGAGAGGTACCTGTGCCTGGTCATCAATCTCCTTCCGGATACGATCCCCCAACACGATAAGTACAGACACCGCCATCTGCACATCCCCCTGTTCAGCATAGAAGAGCAACATGTCACGGACAATGGGGCTGAAGAAGTCAGCAGGCAGACGGCTGTCATACAGAGAGTGAGAGATGGAGATCAGGGAGAAAGATTCCACAGGTGTCAGCGACACAGTCTCTGCCTCATTGCCACTGACATGTGGGGAGTCTGCTTTGTCTTGTAAGTGATCCAGTGCAGAGGGATTGTCCACAATCTCATGACGCAAAGGAAAGGCCTCCTGGGGAAGGATGTACTCTTGCTCCTCAGCTGTTAAGAAAACATGGACCCGTGAGAGGGAAGGCAGACGGGGAAAGATAAACAATTCCACTCAACACAGAAAGGGGAACAGGAAGGACCAACAGTTCTCAAGAGTATATACACTCACTGTGAGGATTCTCATGGTCTATCATGTACAGGTCATCTTCATCTCCTTCCACATCCCCAAGGAGATAATCTGCAGGGACATCACTGCCTTCAGTCTCTTCGTTCTCTAGATATCCAAGAGTAAAAAAAAGAGGGAAGCAGAGAAGGGAGTGAGAAACAGTTCTTAGGTTTCTATGCAGGGTTGGGGGAGAGGTATGTCACCATTCTCACCATCGTTATTGATCAGTGTGGAGGAAGAATCCATGAGGATGTTTTCAGGTCGGTTCTCTCCCTTGCTCCTCTCCATCCTTGACTCACTGCCTATCCCAGAAGGAATATCTTTCAAGTTAAAGCTGGAAGAGAAACACAAATCTGTGTTACACCCAGGTAAAACCTGATGCTTCCAGCTTCCCTTCAACATCCAAGTCCCCCACTGGTTGCAATTCCTGGTTGGTAACCAAGTAACCACACAAATATTGTATCATTAAGATTTTGAGTTGAATTTTTCTCACGGCTCACATGAGAATCTACTGAGAGACCGGTAGCACTTCTGAACTTATCAGCAAGGTGCATTTTTTTCTGCCCTGTAGTATGCCCTATTTGCAAGGGCTCAAGAGTGGAAATGCGGGTCGTCTTACTTTTAACCAGATGAACACTCTGCTTAATGCAAATGGTGCTGGTAATGTGTAAATGAGACCTCTCATGCAACCAGCCCACCTACATTTGCCACAGTCAACATTCTACCTCCCATCTCACAACCAAGATCAAGGATGCTGAAGCCTTTTTTACCTGTTCATGAGTGGAAGGCTGGAACTACTCTTCCCAATGCTGTGATTAAGGTTTGAAGAGGGCACAGTGCTAGGGCTAGAGTAAATAATTCGGAGCATGGTCCATGTCTGAGCAACCTGACAAATAAGAGAAAGAACAGAAAGAGTTAAACTATCAACACCATGTCTTTCAGCTAAGGAAAAGGAATAGAGGCAAATGAGACACAAAGAGTAAGGTAATGGGCTATAGGCCACCACACACCACCAAAACAATTTCAGGTAATGTCTTATGGGAGAGGGGCTGAACATAGCCCTGGACTCCTCTTTACATGCCAGGAAACTCCTAGCTCTCTCTCAGGAATTTCAGGACTGAGACTTAGTTCACAGCAGAGGAATAACACATGCAACATCAGCCTCTACAACTGGTAAAGGTAAAGGGACCCCTGACCATTAGGTCCAGTTGTGGAAGACTCTGGGGTTGCGGCGCTCATCTCTCTTTACTGGCCAAGGGAGCCGGCGTACAGCTTCCGGGTCATGTGGCCAGCATGACTAAGCCGCTTCTGGCGAACCAGAGCAGCACACGGAAACGCCGTTTACCTTCCTGCTGGAGCAGTACCTATTTATCTACTTGCACTGCGTACTTTTGAACTGCTAGGTGGGCAGGAGCTGGGACCGAACAATGGGAGCTCACCCCATCATGGGGATTCGAACCGCCGACCTTATGATCGGCAACTGGTAGGAAGTATAATATCTCTGGATTTATAAGGTCTCTTATAAAATACTACAAGTATAGACTTCTGCTCACTACACATTCTCCTTGTGCCACTTAAGGCAGGAATGGGAAACTTACGGCCCTCTATCAATTGCACTCAAGGCAGACTCACTGGAATTAAAATTAGTCTTGACTATTCATTTCAATGGGCCTATTCTAAGTAAAAGTTACTTGACTAGAGCCCCAAGTGTTACTGGACAATAACTCCCATTATCCTCAGCCACTGGCAACACTGGTTGAGGCTGATGGGAATTGGGAGTCCAACATCAGAAAAGCCATAGTATCCCCGCACTTGACTTAAGGCTCTAATTCAGGCCCATGTTCTGGCTTTATCACAAGCCGCCAACTTCAGCAAAGAGACTTCTGGTACTCTGAGTTGAACATACATGCTGCAGGTTTGGATTCCAATACAATCAACCATGGCATCTCCTTCCTGGGTGCCTATTGGGACTAGGATATGTTGTAGCCCCCTCCCCAAATCTACCAAAGTATATGCGAATAACTCCTGCACAAAGGGAGCCCTTACCTGGTTGCGCTTGAGCTCTTTGGCTACTTTGGCATTATGGTCACACAGCTCTGCCAGCGGTCTCCCTGTCAGCACATACTGCTTGGCGGTCCGCACAAACCAGTCCATGCTACCAGCATCACACTCTGTGTCTGCTTCAAATACACTTAGGGCACTGGAAGAGGAGATGAACTCAAACTGTTCTGTGGGGTCTAGCTTGCGCTTGAAGAAGATAGGATGGCGCCGATCACGCTTACGGTTAGAATCAGAGGAGATGAGGCTCTCCTTGGCAGCAAAAGCCAGGTCCCCAAAGAGGCTGTAACAAAGCCCCTCAGGGTTAGCCCGGTCAATAGGCTGGATGGCATCCTTGAAGATATGCTGGTAAAGAGTGCTGTCCTTAGAGCCAGACAGGAGGAAGTAAGGATCGTGGAGATGACGCCACACAATCCCTGTGGTGACATCTTTGTGTTCCTCAAACATGGCAGAGGGGATGAAAGGCCGACGTACATCCCACACATAGATGTTGTGGTCCACCATCATGGAGCATGTGGCAATGTGGTGTTTGCATTCAGGCCGCCACTTGACCCTTGCCACAGAGGCTATTGTCTGCACACAGTATATCTCTTTGGCCCGGTTGGTGTTCATGTCCCAGACCTTTACCATCTTGTCTCGGCCCCCTGTGGCCAACCAGCCCCTAGATGAAGAGAAGAGAAGCTTAAGTGGCCAGTAAACAGTTCGGCAACCACCACTTTTCTTATACATGATCTACACTGACCGTATACCCAGCTACCAACTCACAATACTGCTAAAGTATGAGGGGCTAACCTGTGGTCCTCCAAATATGTTCAACTACAGCTCCCATCATGGCTGACCAGGAGTCATGCTGGCTGGAGCTGATGGGAATTGGAGCCCCCCATGTCTCTACTCCTGAGGGCTTATAGTGAAGTCATCAGTGACAGTGAGGGGTGAGGTGAGCACACATCCCAATCCTTGCTCTCACACACCTGTGTATCTTCTTTTCTTATCTGCATGACAAAACCTTCATACATCCCAAAATGCTGTTGGGCTACAGCTCCCATAAGCCTTAGCCAGCATGGCCCCTAGTCAGGAATGACTGGAGCTAGACGTCAGCAACATCTGAAGGGCCACAAGTTAGGAACCTATGCTGTAGTTCTTAGCCTAGAATTTCAAATTTAGGAAAATAATTTATACAGCATACTAACAAAAACAAGCTCTTGGAGAAAGAGCTTTGAGCTTTCTAAGATGCATTTTTGTAATATAATGCTTAAAAACAAAGCACTACACGGAAGATTTTTACTTGAGGAAGGCAATCTTAAGAACAGTAAATTCTCCATGGCTGTCTAAAATAATGTTTAAAAATAGGAAGAGAAAACTGCATATTTAAGAAGGAAGTATGTTCTACGGGCAGGGAACAGAGAAAGATAAGCTACAGAACAGAGAATCCTAGTGTACAACTTGAGATAGTGCCATAGGGAAAAAAGGAGTGTGCTGTCCATACCTGTCTTCCGGGTGCCAATCACAACAGAATACAGGCCCATTATGGGCTGTGAACATCCTCTCGTAGCGGTCAGGCCGGCGGATGTCCCACAGCTGAACATTTCCATTCTCAAAGGTTGCAGCAAAGGTAAAGTAATCACGTATACTAAACTGGACGTCACGGACACTTTCTGATTGACCTGAAAGATAATGCAACAGACAGCATATTTAGCAAGTTTCATATATGGCTCATCTAGATGACACTCACCATCTGTAATCATACTCTAGCACAACAGATTTGAGGCTCAAGGGCCAAATCAGATTCTCTCTCAATAATTTGGTCACACCTTGCTTTCGGCCCAGCCCCAACAAACTCATAGCACTGCCCTTTGACTAGGTGTAACTAGAAAAAGGTACTCTTGACCATTGCTGAGAGTGTTAAGAGCCAGGCACAGCGAATTCAGAAATGACTCCTTACCTGAGAATGTGCTAACAGAATCTTTCTTGCGCAGGTCAAAGCATTTCATGTAGCCATCCTGGGATCCACTGAGAAGCATGTATACCTCCGTGGGGTGGAAGCACACCTTGTTAACTGTTCTTTTGTGCTCGGTGAAGAGCTGGTCCTGCTTGTTACGAGATGGTTTGCCGAGGTTCCAGGTCACGACGACGCCATTGGTGGCTGCTGTGGCCAACAAGTTCTCATCCATCTGGTGCCACACCACGTCGGCACAGCTGAAGTTCAGGGATGGCTTGCGGCCAACACGCAAGTTCAGCTTCTCCACAAACTGGTCTTCTTCTATAGAGTAGATCTTAAAGATGTTACGCCCAGCTACCACTACCTGGGCAGCATCACGACATACACTAATGGCATTGGCAGGGGCATCCAGGTGGCAGAACATGGTCCGTCCAGTGATGGTATTGCCACCAAGGGCAGTGGTCACCCTAGCCATTTTCTCCATGGCTGCCTTCTGAGGGGCTCCCTGTGGTTCCGCCGGATCTCCCAATGACCACACAGCAGGAGCGTCTACAGCTGTATCTTGATGGACAACTTCACAAAATTAAACTCAATCTTGCAAGCTCCTTCATCCACTAAAGCTTCATTTTAAAAAAGGAATATTCAGCACTTGAAATAAGGTCCTACCCAGAAATGGGCAGCATCTTAACACAAGGAAATGTCTGAAGTGATCACATAAAGCCAATGCTTACAGCTCCAGAGTGAGTTTGCATTGAAAGCTTACTTGGCTTTAGGTCTACCTTGTGTGGAAATTTCTTTGTCAACCATCAAGCACTTCTTTTCCTACATTCAAGCAGACTCTTGACAAAAACTTTTCACTTGCAGGATAGCTTCTGGCCGAAGAAATTCAGCAAAGTTCTGAAACACAAGACAGAATTGTTCAGGATGCAGATCAACACACACACACAGAGGGAGAAAATTAGTTAAGCAATAAACATCTCTCTCAAAGCATTGGACACTGAAACAAGACCAGTACCCACCATTGTAGAAGTTGCCATTTGCTTCTGAGAACCTGCATAAAAGAAACTGACACACCACTAAAGGCAAATGTTTTAATGTCTTTCATATTTTATTTATTTGTTGTCATCCGTCTGTCTCAACAGAAATAGAGTGCGCCTCCAGGGGTGAAGTCAAAGTACTGGAGAATCACAGCACCTGCCGTGTCTGCAGAGGCCAGCAATTAATAACTGCTGCCGCCCCTCCCAATTCTTATTGTTGCATTAGCAGCACCAAAGTGACCTCCTTAGGGAGCAGTGTGCATGGAGGTCCTGGACTGCCCAGAGGACAAGACCCCCCTCTCTGCCTTGCTGATGTGGTCCAAAGGGAAGCAGAGCAATACGTTTGGCACCAGCTTGGCTGCAGGAATTGGCAGAAAGTGTATAAGACGACATCCAACCATCCGCTTTAGAGACTCCACTCTGGATTTGTGTAGGGTTTACTCCTTGGCCTTTTCTTTTCCCAAAGATGTCCTGCAAGGCAGCAGGTAATTTGTTTATTTACTGAATATCCCACCATTTCCTCACTTGAAACTAGGGCTGACAACAAGCGTTGCAGCCCCAGTTGAATATATTGCTGGGAGGGATCAACTTTAATTGGCAAGACTGACAGTTAATGGCACATGTATTTTTGGGATCATCCACACTAACTTTTTGCCCTGCACTTTCCCAATCCGTGTCCAGGCACTTTTCTTCTCTCTGCCACTTTTCCCAGGAAAACCCAATCTGTACCCCTAAATCGGAGCAAATGGCAATTCGGGTTTTAAGTGGATTTGCTCCGATTCAGCACTAAAGAGCAGGTTTTTGCGGCTTGGACAGGAAGCTTTAAATTGTGGAGCCGTGCCTAGAAATGCAGAGTAAACGTTAAGTGTGGAAGAGTCCTAAATGTAACACGAGTCTCCTTATGATGCAATAGATGTGCAGCTCTGGACCACCGCTTTAATGGAAAGTGAACAAATTATACCTGAATGCTACGCTATCAAAAAACAAAGCACAACTTTTTCTGAAGTTTGGCATCTGTTTATTGAATACATCAAATTAAAGCAACATGGCCAGCAGCCGCCCTCTTCTCACGGTTTCCTTTGGAAAAAAACTATTATCGGATAACACGCTTATGAAGAACAATAGTCTGGAATTATAATGCTATTTTGTTGTAATACGACCCTCCTCTCTTCTCCCCCCCCCCCTTTTCCCTATATCGTTGTGACCATTGGTTTTTTTGCGTACTGGAAATGAAAGCAAGAACGATTACCAAAAAATACAAATAAAATAAAAAAGCCAACACCACAGATTAAAGTTTGCTTTAAAACTGAGCTTTGGTTAATTTAAAAACAAACAAACAAGCAAACCCGCCATGCCATGTATTCAATCCAGCATTTCCTCACCCTTACATGTCTCGGGAGCTCAAAAAGATGCGCTGCATATATAAATACGCAGCAGTTTTAGTCCCGCGCGAGGCCTACCCAGCCTGGCCTGGCTTCCCTCAGCCTTTCACCAGCGAGCGCCCGGCGAGGCGCTGAGGTAAAAAGCAAAAGCAAACGGGCGGCAGCTCACCTGGCAGCGGGCCGAGGCCGCCAGGCCAACGGTTTCACCGATCGCTGCTCCCGCGGCCACTCCTGGCGGGGCCTCCGTCGCTCAAGGCAGCCGCCTCTCCTTCCGCCGCGGAAACCCGGCCCGCCTCGCCCGGCCCCTTCCGCCACCGGCCAGGCCGCTCCGCCCTTGCTTGCTTTCCCGCCTGCCGGCCCCCCACCCTTCTCGGCCCTTCGCCGGCGAGCCCGCGGGGCGTTGGGAGGGAGGCTTCACCCGTCGCCCCCGGCTGCGTTTTCCCGCAGGATCGCGGGGGGGGGGGGGAGTCGCGTTTTTCAATGCTCCCGTGTAATTTATTTACAGTGGTACCTCGGGTTACATACGCTTCAGGTTATATACGCTTCAGGTTACAGACTCCGCTAACCCAGAAATAGTGCTTCAGGTTAAGAACTTTGCTTCAGGATGAGAACAGAAATCGTGCTCCGGCGGTGCGGCAGCAGCGGGAGGCTCCATTAGCTAAAGTGGTGCTTCAGGTTAAGAACAGTTTCAGGTTAAGGACGGACCCCCGGAACGAATTAAGTACTTAACCCGAGGTACCACTGTATTTGTTTTTAATCCTGCAGGTAGAAAACTAGCACAGCAGGGAGTGGTCTGGGTTAGCATCGTTCTCCCTGACATGCTGCCTTTCTTTTCGGAGGGAGGTTTTCTTTTAAAAACATGCAAGCATTGAAATAGAATCACCCCATCCGGAGTATGAAATCTAACTGTCCACTGGTTTTCACAGCTGCCACATTTTTGGTACCTGGATGCAATCCCCGCTCCAGATTAAAACTGGGTTTCCTTTGTAATTTCGTTGTTCTGTATGGGACAATGACAGTAAAGATTATCGTATATAATGGTTGCCACCACACTGGATGAGAGCCTGATGGAAAGCTATAAGGTACCTCTTGCAGTTGCCTCTGGGCAATGGTCATGCTTTGGGACACTTTGCCCCTGCCATCTCTGTCCGCTGTTGCTCCACCTGTATCAAGGAGTCTTTGGTTCTCCTTTTCTCCCCTGAGATTCCATTGCCCATATTTTGACAGAGTGGGAGTTCGAAGCTGCACGCAGGGGAAAGGCCTGAGCTTTGTATGCAGAAGATCCTAGGCTCAATCCCCCGGCATCTCTAGGCGTAGGACTGCGAGTCACACAGTTCTGAAACCCTGGAGAACTGCTGATAGTCAGTGTAGTCAATACTGAGTTAGATGGACCAGTAGTCTGACTTGGCTTCCTACCAGACTTTTAGACGACATCTGAAGGCAGCCCTGTTTAGGGAAGCTTTTAATGTTTGATGCATTACTTTATTTTAATATTGTGTTGGAAGCTGCCCAGAGTGGCTGGGGAAACCCAGCCAGATGGGCGGGGTATAAATAATAAATAATAATAATTATTATTATTATTACTACTAATACTCCTACTACTACTATGTTCTCAGGGCTTCAACAGTCCAGGGGGACATATTGGGGAAATGCGTGCTTCCCACTGCATGGACATTCATTTGGAAGTTGCACATTCTTTCTAGCACAGAAAGTTCTCCTTTCCTCCTTATATAAATGTTTTGTGCAATGTGTGATGTGGCCCTGTTTTGCTGGGGATGCTGTACATTGAGCAGTAGGCTGGACGTGGGCTGCATACACATCAAATATTTAAAGCACATTACTTTTCCAAATAATCCTGGGAACTGTGGTTTATTGAAGGTGCTGGGAATATACCTCCGTGAGGGCTAAACTACAGTTCCCAGGATTCTGTAGAAATAAGTAATGCTCTTCAAATGTATGATGAGGACACAGGTCTCTTACAAGGCACCCGCCAACTCTCTGATTCAGCCCTGTGCTGTTAGATCTTGAATTTGCACAGGTAAGGTGGCCAGCTTCAAGTATATTTTTATATACATTACCATACAATGACGTGGGTGTAAAAAGTAAATCAGATATTCTGTATTTTTAAATTTTTTAATATATATTTTTATAAACAGATCACGTGATAAAATAGCACAAGAAACACTTACCAAATATAAGGTTATATCTTCAGAATATACAGGAGAAGGAGGCTTGTATGTACAGTAAGAAAATGGTTTTCAGAATTTTATTTTTCTTTCCCCTTTTTATAGTAATTTGAAACATCTCAGCTTCAATAGCTTTAAATAATACTTTGGACCAGTGGACACTTTTAAAACAGGGGTGCTAAGGAGAATGGCAGGCACAACCCACTGAAGGTGTTCCTTTGCACAAGCCCGGCTAAAATGAATGAGCAATTCTCATTGGTGTCAATGCGGCTTGCCCAGCAGAAATTCCTAACAAGTTATGCCCTAAATTCACACCGATACACTCTTGCATGAAGTGGAGTCACCTTTCTCAGGGAGGAATCCCCACTTACTTGGGAGTAAGCTCTACTGAACTTAGTGGGACTTACTGTATAGGAATGCACTGTCACCCTGCTCCGTAACACAAGTAAATCAGGATATTGCAGTTGTATAGAACAAGTGATTGATCTTAAGCACATTTCTATCCTTCATATCTTTCCCTTACAACCCCCCTCCCCATGTCTCTGCCTGATACCTTTCCTCATCTCTTCTTTCATTGAAAGGCCCAACAGTGCACATGGAATGTTCCCCATCTCCTAATCATATTTAAGAGAACATTTCCCTATGTTTATGAGAATATTTTGCTTTCCTGTTAATTATGCTTCTCTAAATGTGGATATTATCAGAAATGTAAAGGGATATAGAAATGATTCAATAAATAAAATTATTGCATTTGGATATCACTCTCTTGCTCTTCCTAGCATACATATATGTATTAAAAATTACATTCTGTTCTCATCTAATCATGGTGGAGCAGTATATTATTCACTTTAACCATGGTTAGCTCCAGGGCTTTTTTTTTTTTTTTAGCCAGAATTTGCCGAAACTGAGTTCTGGCATCTCTAAGGTGGGCTCCATTGCCATTATAAGAGAACAAGGGAGGCATTCATAGTGAGTTTCAACACCTCTTTTTCTAGCAAAATAGCACTGGTTTGCTCAAACCAGAGTTTGCAAACTGAAAGGCTTAAAGCTACTACCTAGGCTGATATTTAAGCCAATGGAATTCCCAAGAATGTGATTTCCACTGAACTCAAACAATGGTGGAAATACCACTAATGATTGGTTATTATATTATAGTATAATAATAGATGATAATTAAAAGGAACATCAATAAGTTTCATGGTTGCAGTAGACAGGATCATTAGTAAAACCCAAAAACATTTAAATGTGCAGAAATGGCCATTTAAAATAATCTATAAACAAAACTTAAAACAATTTTGTAGCAACAATGATAAATAGATTGCTGTTAGCAATTTATTTTTTAAAATGATACCCCAAATCACAGCAATTTATCAAAGTTGGAATGCAGTTTTCTGAAACAATGAGAGTTGCCCAATTTGTGCTCAGTCTGAAATTTTAATAGTTTTTTAGCTGATCTCTCTCTCGCTCTCTCCCCCTCCCCCACTTCAGGCTGCTTTGGATAATAAATGAATGAATCTTTGCATTCCTGTGAATTCTTGTCCAGATTAGAATGGTAAATGCCTAATGAAAGAAAACTGGAATGGACTAAAATAGAAAGTGAATTAGCACTCTGCGTGTGTGTGTGTGTGTGTGTGTGTGTAAAGACACACTGCTGAAGGTTCTACTCTCAATCCCCATCTTGGGTAGCGCTGCAATAGCCTGATTTACAAGCCAAGCAGCTGTTTGTCCTCTTAATTAAAGTTATAAGAATAGTCATGACAATATAAGTATTCAAACTATGCTTTGGCCACCGCCGTGTGAAATGGTACTTTGCATTGCAAGGCTGGCCCAATGCATTTTCCTGCCTGAAGCGAAGGATAAGGTGATGTTGAATTTATTACCCACCTTTCACCAGCAGGTCCAAGGGTGGGTTATGACAATTTAAAATTCAAAACAATGAAAACAGATTACAATCAAGGGATAAGGTGAGCCCTGGAAACACATTTCAGGTGCCAAAGGCCAGGGTAAAGAGATATATCTTCAGCATTCATCGAAAGTGAATAAGCCAGATGCATCTCTCTGGGGAGGGAATTTGACAACTTAGGGAACGATGACATGCTGCCACCCCTGCCATTCTAACATATAGAATCAGACCAGACTGGCAATTGAATTTCACTTCCACCATGGCATTGGGGGCAGTTTTCTCTACTGCACTGAAGACAGCAGGGCAGCTTAGAGGTTACAAGACCAGAAAGAAAATCAAAGTTTGCTGACACTAGGGTGGAGGCTCAGGAGGAGGGGAACAGCAGAAGGTGCTCAGAATGTGTGTGTGTGTGTGTGTCACCTGAAGTGTCCACCTCACTGCCCAATGATGGGGCTGGCCTGGGAATTCTCACACCCATGCACATGCAATTTACCAGAATGTGTGTTAGGGACAAGATTCATCACCCTCTCAAGACGTTTCACATCCAGAAACCTGGCAGGGAGAGATGAACCCTGTGTAGAACAACAACTTTAGCACTTGCAAAATTTTAAGAAGGCACTTCACAAAAGGCCAAAACGGGTGGACACATTAGCCATAGTGGATTACCAGGAATAGGAATTGGAGAACAGGGGCAGCTTGATAGAGGCATACACACTTTTGGGGGGTTTTGGGGGGGCGGGAATTGTAAGTTTTAAAAACTTTCCTTAGCGTTGCACTTTAAATTGTTGTAATCTGCCCTTGGACTTTAGGGTGAAGGACGGATAATACATCGTAGCAACAGCAGGAACAACAACAATGTTCCAGTGGGTCGTGTCTGATTTTCATCTGTGTGTGAGGAGGGCTGTGTGTGCACCACGTGGATTTTCTCCTTCCCATTCAAAATATATTGGCGTTGCCCTGCTTTTAAATACTATTTTTCTCCCATAAATTTCTTTTTCACTAGCTAGCAATAACACAATTTTATCTCTGGAAAGCTCTTCGTGTCCCTCTCATGGCCCTTGGACTACTGCTCCAGGAGGCAGATTAAAGCAAAAAATAAAATAAAATGCCTTGTGTGCGTTCCCTTCATTGCCAGAGCTTCTTCAAGGTCACTCTCTCAATTATTACAGCAATTAAGGCCTCTTTAACAAATGTGGCATTAAAACAATGTCAATGCGTTTAGACTAATAAAGTCTTTAATGGGTTTGATATAATATTAACTAGGGGGAATGTGTCTGGCCTGTAAATGACAAAATGGCCAGACTCAATTATTCCATTGTCCCATTTTGACCTTCGGATCTATTTACATCTAATGAGCAGAAAATCACGGACCAGTCCCTTGGCTTATGGCTCTCCCACTCATGGGCAAGGTGGTGTTCGTTTGTGCATCGCAAAATGGGGAAATACTTCACACATGCACTTCCAGAAGATGAAACACATCCGCACAAAATGTGTGCATGGTAATTTACACATATAGATGCATAGATTTGGAACTAATTGAATTCAATTTAAATAGAAATACTGTACAATCCATCTCATTGGGAAGACTGTGAGCAGGTGCCCTGTGTGGTTGCTCAGTTTGCTCTCTAGGTGTGAATTACTGACGGGTGACCTCAACACCCCTCCTGCCTTCCCTTCCTAAGAGTTTTTAAATATTGAAACAGGACCAGTTGACCTTTCAAACAGAGGACATTTTCCTATCAAGGGATAGCCTCTCTAACAGGACACAATGAATGGTATTCAATTAAGTTTTACTTGGAGTACACCTACTGAAATTAATAGATCTTAGTTGTGTTAATTTCTGAGCTGCACTAACATTGGACACAACCCACATTTACCCTAGACATGACCTAAATGGGGAAGCTTTGCAAGTTTAAGGCTGCAGTCCTGTGCACACTGACTCGGGAGCAAGACCCGCTGAATGAAGTGGGAATGCACTTCTGAGCAAACATGAATATGAGGCCTTAAAGAAGCAGAAAGGGAGAGAGAACAGGAAAAATGTTGAGCAGTCTCAGGTCACATCAACCCCATACATTTAAGCACTCTTACGCCACTTTTAACTATCGTGGCCTCCCCCAAAGAACCTTGGGAAATGTAGTTTCTTAAGGCTGCTGAGAGTTGTTAGGAAACACCACACAGAGCTAGAGTTCCCAGGATTCTTAAAGGGTGCAAGACTGTTAAAGGGTGTAAGAATGCCCCCCCCCCATGAAACATAGAAAGAAAGCTGCCTTATTTGCAGACTATTTATCTCTCCAGCCCATGGTTGCCAGCTGTAAATGATTCTTCAAGGTCTCAGGTGAAGACCAGGAGTTAAGATCCCTCCTCCAATCTCAGCTGTAGGATGCATTGTTGCTGGGATCCCTTGCCCTCCAAATTTTGGACTCAAACTCCCAAGAGTCCCACCTGCATACCTAATAGTCGGGGATAATGGAAGCTGAGGTCCAAAAACACCTGGAGGGTCCCAGGTTTCTCATACCTCTCCTATAACTTTTTTGGGGGGGGGGGTGAAAGGTATTTAAAGTAATGATTCTAACAATAAGACGGTACTCTAGTGAAACCGAACAAGCAGTGATAAGATCAGAGTTCTAAGAAAGCGTACAGGAAGAGTGTGACCGTGTTCTCGAAAGACGGGCTCACCTACACCATATATTTGAAAAACATTTAACACACACCATTTCCCTCCAAAGAAACCTGGGAACTATAGTTAAGGGTGCTTGGAACTGTAGGTCTGTGAAGGGCCAACTGCAGTTTGCAGGATTCTTTGGCATAAGCTATGTGCTTTAAACATGCTAACAAATTTATGGTGTTTCCAGTAACTCACATATGTTGTATCTCGGTACTGCTGTCCTCAAAACAGAAATGGGTAGCCAAGCATGAGATGGATCATTCTGCTAAAGCTACGCATCAGGTTCATGGCAAAGGCCAGATCTGAACCAGAGACTTCCTGGCTCATAGCTCTTAGCCAGTCCACCGCAGCAGTCCTCACAGTTAAGATAATAAAAAGAGCCCTGTGGCATCAGACCAAAAGGTCCCTCTGCTCCACCATCCTGTTTTCACAATGACCAGATGCCAATGGGAAGCCTGGAAATGTGATCAATTATTTGCAGGAGAACATTATAGTTGTCCCAGAAAACGTGCCAACCTACTGTCATCTCAAAGCATAACATCGCAGAAAAAAACTATGGCACCCACTTTCATTTAGTAGTGACATAGCCTGCTTTGCTTGGGACTCGGCCACTGACTCCTCCACTGAGATGTTTCATTACAGTGCCTCCCTTGTCACCAATAATAATATGGTTGACTCCAGCAAGAGAAAGTGATTTCCTGGGAAAAACTCTGGTTCAATAATAAATCCTGATAGCACCCCTCTCCTTTAGAAGGAAAAAAATAAATACACGCACAAACATCCTTTCTGAAGGCACTCTCTGCTCCATGGCTTCTTGTTCTGCACCCCCAACCTCAAACCTTCCTTGCCTCTCCCTCCCCCCCATGAGAGTCTCAAGTGGGGCCATGGAAAACTCTGAACATTGTGGCGCAATTGACCCATGTGTTGTATCAGGTGAGAGCCAGGGCTGCTTGGCACATATAAACTCATAGAAGTGTAGAGTTGGATGGGACCATGATGGTTTTCTAGTCCAGCTGTCTCCAGTACAGGAATCTTTTGCCCAACATACAGTTCAAACATGTTTGTTTGTACAGTAGCTGTATATCTAAGATCAGGGATGTGGAACCTATGGCCTTCCAGGTGTTCTTGGACTCCAGCTCCCATTCAACCCAGCTAGCATGGCCGATGGCCAGGGATGATGGAAACTGTAGACTAGTAACATCAGATAGGACACCGTTTCCCCATCTCTGCCTAAGACTCTCTGGAATGTGAACCATTTCATGAGTAGGGATGGGCAAATCTGTCAATTTCAGTTTCTCTCAGTGTCTCCTTTTTCCAGTCCTAATTTCAGTTCTCTACATTTCCACATCAGTTTCATTTTTAAAGTGCTCATGAAAATACATCAGCATTCTTTGTGTGGATTTATGCACATTTTAAAAATTGAATTGAATTTATCCCCCACCCCTATTCACGGTGGATAACTGAATGTGTGAACGAGCTTCCACTGAAAAACACCCAGGATACAGTAAAAGTGCTGCATGCGGTATTAGATCTGTGGCAGTCCAATCACAAAGGGAGAAATGGAAAGCTGGTCCCACCACAACAGCTCTGCGGAGGTCAGTTCCATTTGGCTCCTCCACTTCCAGAATTTTAAGAACTGTTGCCTGAGTTTGCTTGTTTTCCTCTTCCCTCCATGTCCCCTTTCCCTTTTACTTTGTATCTTTTAGATTGTACACCTGTGGGCAGGGACTGTCTTTTTTTGTTATTGATCGCATGTAAGTTTCTCTGGGATACTTTTTGGATAAAGAGCAGAGTGGAAATGCTTTCATATAAGCTGCCTGCTTGTTGCATTCTGCAGGGGAGGCCCTGCTGGCAATTTGGCTGCCGAGTGAAGTTTTGGGAGCAGCGATGCGCAGCAGGGTGCTTTCTGTGGTGGCCCCTAAATTGTTGAATGCTATCCCTTCTGGGCTCATCACTGTATACCAGTGGTGTGCGGTGAATTTTTTCATAGGGGAACAATTAAGGCCAGAGGCACTAGCTTGTGAGGGGTGGGGTTGGTTGATATCATGCACTGTGATGTTGTAATGTCCTGATGTCATGCACACGAGCATCGCACCTCCCTCTCGGGCTTTGGGAAGGAGGTGCCAGGGCTCTGACAGGATGCTGGAGCCTTCCTGCCTCCTTGCAAAAGCCGGATGGGCTTTGGGAAGATGGCAGGATGGCTCCATCAGAGCCTTGTGCCTCCCTCCCTAAGCCAGGCAAAAGCTTCCCAGGCTTTGGGAAGGAGGCACCAGGGGAACATTTAGGGGACTAGCTTAGTCCCCTTAGTCCAATGGCCACACGCCACTGCTGTACACATTTTGACATCAGGTCAAGACCTCCATTTTGTATTGGCCTTTGGGTGTGGAAAATATTCTATGCAGTGTTGTTGTTTTCCAGGAGATACTCAAGGGTACACAATACTGGCACCTCTTGTTGTTGTTGTTGTTGTTGTTGTTGTTGTTGTTGTTAAAAAATGTGGGACTTACTGCAACAACTTCATGGTGGGTACCAGCACCTATTTTTCTAGGAAAAAACCCACTGATTATATAGATTAATTGTATTGAGTTGTCTGTAACCACATATTGAAGGGCCACATACTGAAGGGCCTATGAAAAAACAAACAACCTGCTGCTAGAGTCATCAGCTGATGAATGCACATATGATTACTAGCTTGTAGTAGCACAGTGGTGGGCTTTTTCCACAGGTAGCTCCAGTTTTGTGGAATGCTCCTCTGCAGATATACGAGATGCCCCATCAGTATTGGCATTCCACTGGATCTTGAATACACAAGCACTTCTCTGATCTCTCACTTGAGCTTTAACTGCTTTGCTGTTTTAATGGGCTTGTTTTTGTTGTTGTTTGATTTTATTGGTTTTATTGATTTGTATTGGTTTATGTTAACGTTTTGATGATGTTGTTTTCTCGTGTATCTTAATGATGTGTCTTTGTTTATTTTTATATTTTGTTTCACACTTGTAAATTACTTCGAAGCCACCTTGGCAATTAAGCTGCATTCAAATATATCAATCAATTAACTAAACACCTACCAGCTCTAAGATCTGCCGGCCTGTTGAATATTGTTATGAAGTAAGAACATTACATGAGTTTTTAAAGCTGATAGATGGAGAATCGAAAGTTTTCTCCTTTTCTTTTTTCTTCTCATCTTTATCTATTTTCTTTTAATTTTTATGTTAAAAATGCTTGATATTTGATATTTATTTCTTTATACTTTTTTTCCTTTGTTCTTTCAAGCTTTAATAAAAATTCAAGGGAGGGGAAACAATCTGCTGGTTTCAATGGGATTAAAACAATTTAACTGCCTGGTTACCAGTGTAAACAATTCATAGGGTGAAAGAAAACTCCATTATAGGAATGTTCACCCGATTTCTACATTAGAGACAATGGGTTTTTTGCATCAGTGGCCAGAGTTTTCCAATGACCCAAGCTTTGAGAAGCCTGAAGCTGGTAAAAATCAGATTCATTTCCCTTCATGCATTTATCATTGATCCAACACTCCCACCTACCAAACTTCAGGAGAGTTCAAAGGGGGGGACGGCGGCTCAAATTATGTGACTAGCAACCTCAGCTATGGCCCACAACAGACAAGAACCCCGACCCCAGTCCCACACTTACCCCACCCAAACCATCATGCACTTGGGGCAGGATGAGGAGGGCAGATTGAAAGAGCAGGAGGTTGTAAAACGTCATCTTAAAAAATAGCTTAAAGCTTTACAAAGATGTTATGGCAACGAAATTTTTTGTAATTAAAGTTCTGTTGTTGCTGTTTAAAAAAAGAAAGTGGTTGTCAAACCAAGTTTGTTCGTGTGAGTCCCATACAAATGAAAGAAGCCTGTGTGTGTGTCCAAACACATCCTTTGGAACGATGCAGGACCACTTTATCGCCAAGCACAGGAGGTCCATAGTCCATCCAGGACAGGTGGGTGCCTTTTGCTGTAATCCTGCCCAGGTGAGGTTTGCGTGGAGAAGCTGGGCCTCTATGCGGTGGCAGAGCTGAGCCAGTTGGTTGGCCCAAGCGGAGGGTTTATCGGATGATGATTGGTTGGGATGGATTTTTCCTGTTCACAGAAGATTCACAAACAAATTGAGTCTCCCCCCCCCCAAGCCCATCCCTCTTCATGCAAAATGACCCGCAGCGCTTCAACCCTCCCCCCCTCCCCAAGCTCTTTGAACCCAGACATCTAGTTGGGGTGTATCAAATGGTAAACATGGAATATCTTTCTTCTCTGTGGTCTCCTAAGCACCCCCAATGAGCAGGGAGCAAACCCCATGGCACCCCTATGGGGACTTGCTTCTGAGTAAACATGCCTTGGAAATTTGTAAAACAGGTTGGATGTGGTTACCATTAATCTCAGTGTATGGCAGGACTTTTAAAGATGGTTTCATTCTGGTTTCATTACTTTTTTTAGCTGCCTTGAGTCTCTTTGGAGAAATAGGTTGGGTAGAAATGTCTGAAATAAATAAACTAGGCCTGAATGGCTAAACAAGGGATGGAGAACCTGTGGCTTTCCTGATGTTGCATTGGCCATGCTAGCAGGGGCTGATGAGAGTTGCAGTCCAACAACATCTGGAGGGCCACAGGTTTACTAGCTCTCAGTTAATCTCATATTTATTTTACCTTATGTCTTTATCCAAACAAGCGAGGTGTTATGAAATGCTGCATGAGAGGGTTTTCCTTATTTATTTGGTTTTTTTAAAATGCAATTTTTTTTTAAATGAATGAATGAATGACTGGATATAACCTTCCTCTAAATCAGGCTTCAGCAACCTGGTGCCATCCAGAAGTTTTGAACTACAATTCCCATCAGTCCCAGCTGGTTGTAGTCCAGAACCTCCGAGATAATTTCTGGGGAATCCACAAAGAAAGGAAGCACTCTAGTTCTGCTAAGGAGATCTGCAGACATAGATCCCTGGCCAAGGAGGGTAAAAAACACATGAATTGCCATTGAATTTATAACAATTGAGCCAGAGTTCCAGGAACACATGGGAACTCTTTCTCAACCTTGAGAAGGAAAGATTAGGTAGATTCCATCAAACCTTACTTTGGTTGGTTTACTAGTCACTCCCAATGGCTGTGCTGGATGGAACAGATGGGTCCAAAACATCTGGAAGGCGCTAAGTTGGGAAAATCTCCGTTATACCTTTCGAGGAGATTCAGGGTCTTCTCGATAGGGTTTAATTCATAATAATCAAGCCATTGAGATATTGCAAACGGGTCATTGGCAATGGGTTTGGGTTTTACTTAATGGGTTTTCACCGGAAAGCTACAGCTGAATTAAATATGGGCTGGCAAGTTGATGTCGGTAACACTGTCTGGTCTCCTGCATGCATGAAGAAACACCCATCTCGAAACACCTTTAGCTGGGGAGAAAGGTTTAATGTTCTGAGAAGGCACCAGCTGGAGCTTGTTCATCCTCTGTTCTCTCCTGCCAATATACAGTAATGACTGGTGCCCACTAGTGAGGCAGAAATCAGAGGAGTCCAACAGGAGGCAGAGCCAGAGCCAACTCATTCTAGTTTTGTCCCCGTCCTCCTACTCCCTGCTGCATTCTGCAAGGGCAACACTGAGACTAAGGAGGAGGAAGCCAACAGGCAGTGCTGGCACCTCCTGGGTTGCATGTGAGTAAGAAGGCAGGTGGGTGGAGACTGGCTGGGGGCACCGTGATGGAGAAGCCTCCACTGCCAATATATAAGGAGGCAGGAGAGGCCAAGACTCAATGTAGGCCTAAGAGCTGCTGCCTTTGAGGGCTTTAGGGAGGCGGAGGCTGTAGCAAACCAGACCTTATCAGTTAACCTTGAAGAGGGAACCGCTTGCAGGGTATGTGAGAAAGCTACTGATAAGAGATGTGAAGTTAACGCCATAAATATGGGACGGAATTGTGAGGGGTTCTGCAACCAGAAAAGGGCAGGCAAATGCGGCGCTTGCTATGTGTGATGCAAAGAGTCCCCACCGGGACCATTTCATGCAGTAGAGGGCTCTAGAGCTCTGAGGATAATACTGAACCTAAACAGAGCTCTAAAAACTGAGAAGAAGGCAGTGAGTAATCTCACAGCTTCCAAAAAGAAAGTAAGTAAGTTGCTCTGTGTATTTTTGAAAACCTTTGATCCGTACATCTTTTAAAAGATGAATGAAATAATAGATTGTCATACAGTGGGGAGAGAGGGATGAGCAGGGAGTGGGAGATGGGGTGGGAGACTGTCCTCCTTTAGTGAGCAGTATCAATATAAAATGCATTACTAGTGCTGGAGCTGAATCCTCGGCTCAAATTAAGCCCCAGCGCAGTGATAATGCTGGGAAGACTCAACAGAGGTAGGGCTGGACAGTGCCTGTGGTCTCTTTCTGCTGGTATTGGGGATGATGGCTTAGCTGCAGGAAGAACGATGGGGACATTAGAATCAGAGGCTGCTTCTTCGGCATCACACATTCCTGTTTCTCCAAGCCACAGACTGGAGGAATATTGTTGTTCGGCGGTGGCTGGTGTCCATTGGGACTGGTGGGGCAGAAGGCAGGGAGGTCAACAGTAGGTGGCGCCAGAGCTAATGGCAGGCAGAGCCAACTAGTTCTACTTTTGCCCCCATCCTCCTGCCTGCTGGGTTCTACAAGGGCAACACAGGAGGGGGAAGTTGACAGGCAGTGCCACCTGCTGGACTGGTTGTAAGAAAGAAGGCAGGCATGTGAAGGCTGGCTGAGGGCAGACTGAGGTTGCCCTAATGGACCTGCCACTACAAAACCGTAATGAGAAGGCCACCAAAACACCATGAATAGGAAATGGCACAGTGTGTAGTAAAATATCTGGGGCTGGCCCAGAGCAATAAGTCAGCTATCACCAACCTGGCACACTCCAGGTGTTTCAAACTACAACTCCCATCAGCCCCAGCCAGCGCCAGGCGGGGAGGGCGGCAATAGGCAGTGCAGGTGGTTGCTTTGGGTGTTGGACTTCCAAGCGAGCCAGGTTAATTCAGGCAAAAGCCACTAGGGGGAGCTGAGACCTCCTTTCCCTAACCTTTGGGACAATGTTGCCTGGGTTGCGTGTACCATTTGCAACATCCCCTTTCTCTGCCTCTGAAGAACAGGACGCAATAGGCGATCAGCATCCATTCCTGCCCCTTTGCTTGTCCCGCCTGGGTGGAAAAAGGAAACAGGGCTGCAAACACCTGGAAAACCCGCAAGGAGGGCAGGCACTTGCCCCATACAACGAGATGCAAGAAGAGAGGCAGCAAAAGGCTTCTCCCTGAAAATCCCTCCTCTCATTTCTGCAGAAACACGGCACAAATCATGGCTTACATCCCTCAGTGCAATCCTAAGCATGCTTAGTCTGAAGTAAGGCCCACCATGTCCAACAGGTCTTACTCCCAGGTAAGGGTGCACAGGACTGCCACCGTGGTGACTTAGGCTAGCCTGCGGACACACACTTGCACCATCCAGCGAAATTGGAAGTAGCCTCTCTTTCTACCATTCCCCAAAAGGAGAAGGTGAGAAGCCTTCGCTGTTTGGAGGCGAGCTTCCTCCCTTTTCTTCCAAAGCAGTGAATTGGGCAGAAGGGTGTGTGTGTGTACAGGTGCTAGAGCGAGCGGCAATGGCAAGCGAGCATTGCTCATCAATAAAGCGGCAGCTCTAGCTGTCCCGACAGGAGATCCCGCCACCAGAATACAACGCGTCCTAGCTGCTTCAGAGGTGCCTGTCCTGATCCTGTAGCTAGCTGTGTCTCTTTGGGGTGGATCTCCATGGTAGCTTGCAGCAAGGGTAGGTGGATGGTTGGGAGTGGAGTGCCTGAGTTATTGAGGTTGCCCTCCAGCACCCGAGGGCCAACAGAGCCCCGAAAAGGACTTTGAAAAGCTACCAAGCAATGTTTAAAAAGAAGTCAAGGATCTTCAAGCAATGGCCAGCCCGATCCTTGACCCAGGAGAGGGCAGGGCAATAGACTCTGGAGTAGGGATGGGTAAACCTATCCATTTTGGTTTCTCAGTTTCCCAGTCTTAAATTGAGTTCTCCACATTTCCACGCCAGTTGGCATCTTTTCCTTTAAAAAGCCATCATGAAAACTCACCAGTATTTTCTTTAGTGTGAATTCTTCCTAATATACACTTTTTTTTTGCAAAGCAGTTTCCCTTGCTCTAATGAATTTCCCTACGTTATTTTCACTAACAAATGCATTGTTATGCACTCTTCACCCCAGTATATGCATATTTAATTTGCACATTTACTTGGCTGCGGAACTGCATTGCAAAATTCAGAGAAGTGCGAAGGAGGGCCGTAGTTTTGGTTTGTGTATCATTACAGAAAGTGTGGATTAGGTAAATTCGAATTCGAACACAAACTGAATCGAATCTCTCCCTCACCCCTACTCCGCATTGCCCACTTCGGTTGGCAGGGTTGCGTAAGGAAAGGAGGGAACTGGTGTGTAAGGGGGTGGTTTGCGGGAGGTTCAGGGAAGGAGATGCCTCCATCTCCTCTGGGCGGAAGCAGAAGACACAGCTGAAAAATCCCTGTGCATCAGTAAATGGAACGTGGATGGAAATACAAAGCCACGCCAGCTTTACACTGGAACAGACAAGCCGAGCCCGGGGTCAAGGCTGCTACCCACAGCCCTGCCCAAGGCGAAGCAAAATCCAGAGTCTACCTTACCACAAGACGGAAGCAAGCGAGCATGCAAAAGCTGCGGGTTTGTTCCGAAGAGAGGAAGAAGAGAAGAAGAAGAAGGAGAAAAAACCCTTCATCATTAGCAAAATAATAAGAATAATAATTTTTTTAAAAAACCCAGAGGGAGGCAGATGGCTGTCTGCCAAGCATGGCATGACCTTAGGGTCAGCCAGGATTGTTCAGATGACTGTTTGTTAAATCCATTTCCTGGGAAACATTTGCTCCTTGGTTTGCTCTCTTCATGTGAAGATGACTTACAGTCAACACACCAGCTTTTGCCTGTGGGAGCACCCATCCACCCCGGTCTCCCAAGAGTCACGGGGACAAGCGCCAAGGCTTTCTTTCACAGCGTTGATCGGTTTGCTTATTCTATCATTTTCTTCCCTCCCTTGTCTCCTCCTATAAACACTTCATTGCAGCGTCCCATTCTTGGAATCCAGAGGTGGAACCCAACACGCATCCGTAATCGCTCCATTATTCATCCTTAACCGACTTTCCTCTATCTCTTTTCTTCAGCTTTCCACCTCTACCTCGAACGACGCCGACTGTTTCAACCGAAGGCTCGGCCATCCAGAATCCATACCTGGGAAGGCCATCAAGGGGGTCTCTCTCCCCTTATTCTTGCATTACAACCCACCCAAGACCGGGCGGGGGGGGGGGGGGGACACAGGCGAACCTCTACCCACCAGCACTTGGCCGGAAACCACTTTTCATCCAGCACTGAGCGGCAGCAGCTTTTGCCACCAACTTGCCAATCTGCCACAGTGGTTTCTTGTTTCTTTCCATATACCACTTTGTTTGTTTTTCATTTGTGTTTTTCTTTTTTTTGTTTTTGTGTTTTTTTTTAAGCATCGTTATTTTTTTCCAAAAATTAAGATTTCAGGACAGATCACTACAAGGAAGACGGGAGGTGATGGAGGCATGGGGGTTTTACAAACTTGAGGAGGGATTTCTTCCAAGTTGCCACTGCCACGGCTTCATGGGACGTGGACGCACATGCAAAGTGCGCTGGTCATTGGTACGCACGATCTAACTCTTGGCTTACGATTTGCCACACGTTGCGTTGATCTCTCTCTCTCGCTCAGTGTACATGTGAGTGCATGTGTGGTTTATAAGTCACAGCATCTCTCCCGGAAAAGAAAATATATATATATAGATATATTAAATGAATAAATAAAACCATGACTCTGATTGGTTGGTCAGTGCTGGGTTGGGATTGGAGGACCTGGCTCCAGACGATGGTCAGATTCTTCCAGGGAGCGGCTTACTCGATCACCATGCAACGGGGCAAGTGTTGGGAAAAATATTTGAAAAGCTCTGGAGTGGCCCCTGGACAATTTGTCAACTCGAGTTCTTCTAAGTCTTGAAGCTGGACGAGGCCCGAGAGCCCAGTTGTGGTCAGGAGAGGACAGCCTGGGAAGACCAAAATCAGAGAGCACCCCATGAACGAGAAGCAACTCATTCAGACGACCACAACTTACAGCAAGCAAGGCTAACAATGGTCACATTCACACGTCACATTTAAAGCACTCTGATTCCACTTTTAACAGCCCCCTGCAAAGTGGGATTAACTGTGAAACCACTCTGGGAACTGTAGTTCCAGGAAGGGAACAGGGGCCTCCTAACAACCCTCAGCAGCTCCCAGAAATCTTTGGGGGAAGCCAGGCCCGTTCAAAGTGGTGTCATAGTGCTTTACATGTGTGGTGTTAATGTGGCCTCAGAAGTCATCCCCACTGAATTCAGCTGAAGCTATTCTAGGGACACGTGAATTCATTAGTTTTGGTTTCTCTCGGTTTCTCATTTCTCTGGCCTCAAGTTCAGTTCTCCACAATTCCACACTAGTTCAATATTCTTTTAAAAAAGTTAGCATGAAACTGCATCAGTATTTTAGTGCAAATTTATCCTAATATACACATTTTATGCAATTTGGCTGGTTACACATTTTTGTATGCCACTTCCTTGAACACAATGCATTTTTATAATATTATTTTCACAAATATAAGTATTTTAATAGACATTTTACCTCAGTTGTATGCATTTTTGTGCCCATTATTGTCATTCTCATGAGGCAATGCAGCCCTTAGGCCAGGCTTCCTCATCCTTGGCCCTCCAGATGTTTTTGGCCTACAACTCCCATGATCCCTAGCTAGCAGGACCAGTGGTCAGAGATGCTGGGAATTGTAGTCTCAAAACATCTGGAGGGCAGATGTTGAGGAAGCCTGCCTTAGGCAGAAAAGGGTTTCCCGCCTCTGAAGTAGAATGACCAAAGAAATGAGTATTATCAATTCCCTTTCTCCACTTTCAGCTTTCTGGGGAGAGGGGGAGGTAGTGTGTAATCCCTAGCCAAAGTTTCCCTTATTTTCCTTTTGCCCTGCCCCCACCCCACACAAAAGAATGTGGTGACAGTGTTTGTATGAATGAGTTTCTCAGCAAAGTGGTGGGTTCAAATGGATTCATGACATGCATCAGAAAATTTCCCCTTAGTTTGGCTCTCACCAGCAACAGACAAGAGGCGTAAACTTCTCATTCCCAGCAGATGCTTCAGGCCAAAATCTTGAACCTGAAACAGGAGAGAAGGAGGGAGGATTTGTGAGCCTGAATTGCTATTACTTGAGAAGCAAGTGGGTTACGTCTGTTAACTATGCTTGTTTTTAAGACCTGAAGTCTTGCCAATATGGGGGTATTCTATTGGCATGGGTGCCAACTGTGAAATAACCATAGCTGTCAACTTTTCCCTTTTCTTGCAAGGAATCCTATTCGGAGTAAGGGAATTTCCCTTAAAAAAAGGAAAATGTTGACAGCTATGTAAATGACCTTTCTAGAGAACTCTGGGGCAACCTTTGGCCCTTCAGATGTTGCTGAACTACAGCTCCTATAAGCCCTGGACACTGGCCATGCATGCTGGGGATTATGGGAGTTGTAGTTCATTAACAACTGGAGAGCTGAATGGCTGTTAGGCGGAAGATGGAGCAGACTGGTTCTCTGTTACTGCAGATGACAACATTAGGAGAAACTTCCTGATGGCTAGAGCTGTTCAGCAGTGGAACACTCTGCTTCAGGAAGCAGGGGGCTCTCTTTGACTTGAGATCTAGCAGCAGAGGCCTACCCAAAGATACCGCAGCTGCATCCTGTATTGTAGATCTTACACTGAGAAAGAAATTGGACCAGATGACCAACTCTATGTCTGTCCGTATTTTCATCAACGAAATATTGGAGCAGTGGAGGTCGGTCCATTTGGGAAAATAGGGCACTGTCCCATCAGCCTCAGTCTGCCCTCAGCCAGCCCCCACCTGTCTGCCTTTCCTACCTACAGCCCATCCAAGATGTGGCACTAGCTGTCAACTTCCTCCTCCTTAAGTCTCTTTGGTTGTCCTTGTAGAACTCAGCAGGGAAAAGGATGGAGACAAAACTAGAATTAGTTGGCTGTGCCTGTCATTGGCTCTGGCTAGTCCCAATGGGCACCAGCCATCACCGTTGTAAGTCCTTCAAATAGAGGACTCACCTCCCCAAAGGTGAGGCTACAGGACCACCTGAAGCTCCAGAATATTGTCATTTGCCAACTGACCTGGCAGCTGCCACCACTTGCCAGCTGTTGGGGAAGAGAGCAGGAAGCAGGGATTGCTTAAAGGGAGACCCCAAAATCTTTCCCACCTCCCCAACCTCTTTATAGCCTCTGCCAACAGATTGAAGGAACCAGGCTGCTCTTTCCCCATTACCAGAGGATTCTTGGGGGCTGCCCAAGAGATTGTGCCCCTTGAAGATAAGGTGGCATCCCACCCTGCTTTCCACACACAAAAGTTGGCTAGAGCTGCTATTGAATTGTACTTCAAGCCTAACAAAGAAAGTCATGTCAGGGGGAGAGCTGCCCCTGTTGCCCCTCAACATTTGCCTCCAGAGGCACTTGCATCAGTCTATTAGTAGGGCCAGCCCTGTCTATTACCTACCTGGCAGCACCAACGGAGGTATAAGTTCCTAAGAGATGACATGGTGGACAAGTAACTGAGCCCGGTATCTGTGATCCGCACACACCTGCAAGAGAGTTGGGAAAAATCGCAACTGTGAGGAGGAAGGCATGAACTATAGGAGCAAGGGGAAAGGGGGGACTTCTCAACTGCCCAGTCCCTTTTTATTATTGATATAAAGTAGCAGTATAATTTATGTTTTTAAATGCCTTTTTTATGCTGAGATGAGTAATGTATGGATTCCATAGTTTGAGAGCTGGAATATTAGAAAATGTACCATAATACAAATTAAATTAATTCAATAATTCAATAAATAAATAATTCAATATATCTATCTTTTGAAGAGTTGTTTCTTTGTTTGCTCCACGTCTGGACAGCTCTTAATATATCCTAACCCAATTTTGCAGGATGGATTCTTCAGTCAAGGAGCAGGTTCCGTCTGTGTTTGGATACAGTTGGAAGCCATTTGGAATCAAGATGGCGGGTCACACCTTTCAAAACTGTACTGATCTTAACAACTGATTTCAAAACTGAATCGACATTTTCCCCCTTAGAATTCCCTAGTGAAGCCAAATATGAGGCTGCCAGTGTGATATAATTCAATAGATTTTATTTATATGATGTATGATGCTGTTGATGAATACAATACCTTTATGTACTAAGTACTGTATGTGCTGAAATATTGTATGTACCATATTTTTTAATATTAGTAATACTAGATACAATTTTTAAAAAGCTGGAGCAGCAGGCATGGGGGGAAAGCAGGGGACCTTTTGATGGTACAGTTTCTAAAACCATCAGGTTGTATCATAGAATCATAGAGTTGGAATAGACCACAAGGGCCATCGAGTCCAACCCCCTGCCAAGCAGGAAACACCATCAGAGCACTCCTGACATATGGTTGTCAAGCCTCTGCTTAAAGACCTCCAAAGAAGGAGACTCCACCAAACTCCTTGGCAGCAAATTCCACTGTCGAACAGCTCTTACATATCAAATGTTAGTTCTACTCAGAGTTATGTCCATTAATTGCAAAGAGTGTACTCTGAGTAAAACTTAGTTGGCTACACTCCAGCCTTTCCAAATGTGTTGCCATGAAAACCTGGGCAATGTGCATTTTAAAACAAATTGACATCACATTTTTAATGAAACACCAATAAACTGAACAGCAGCAGTTGTCAGAGGACCAAACTAGACTATGCATTAAATGCATGTATGCATTGCTATGCATTTTGTACTGGAAGGAAGGAACCTGGGAGATGGGGCAGGGGGGTGTTTCTCGGTGACATCAGAGTGGACAGCCAATCAGTGCTGTGCACTTTGAAGCTTTCAGAACTGTGTCGCCCAATCCTCTTCATCAGAGCTCCATTCTGGAGAGGCACAAGTGCATTTTGAGCTGACTACTTAGAAGACATCTCCACATCCAGAAAAAGCTTCCAGATGAGGATTTAAATTTGGAGACAGGTCTTGGAGAAATTGCACACGGGTTATTGGCAAAAGATTTTTTTAAAATAAGATTTTCTTCTAAAAAGGTAAATCCAGATTAACTTGGTGGCGAGGGCATACAAAAGTTGGTATTTTGATGCCAATGACGCCATGTGGACACTGGCATGATTAAGGAGCACCCATCACCCCAAAACAGGTCTCTTCCAAGTGTCCTTTTTATTGTGCATTCATGATGATTTGTGCTCATGATGTTTGTGGGATGGTCACACGTGACCCTACATTCATGACTGGTTGCACCCGTAGAACCTTTGGGGCAGCCATACTGCTTCATTTCCAGGTAGCGCATCACCTGCAACTTCCTTGTTGGCTTTGCTCTGCTTCCATAGTCAGAGGCATTGTGCTCCTGAATACCAGTTTTTGGAAGCCCCCCAAAGAGGAGGATGCTCTTGTCTGGGGGAACAGGATGTTGGACTTGGACCACTGGTCTCATCTAGCATTTCTTCTTATGTTCATAGGAGCATTGGCCTCTGCCTTACTCCAAGTAAGACAATTGGTCCATCTAGCTCAGTGTTGTCTATACTACCTAGCAGAGACTCTCCAGGATCCAAGACAGGGTTGTTTCCTATCTGGAGATGCCACAATGTCCTGGAATGGGTGGGGAGGTGTTGCCTCACTTTTGTTGCACTTCTGTACAGGAATAATTTGGTAGCATTGGAAAACCACCGCAGAACAGCTAAGCAAGCAGAATAAACTTACCACAAATGCCCTATGATTGTGTCAAGCACATGTTGCGGAATACGCACACTATAGTCTGGAGAGACCCACAGATTCTCTGCATGTGCTAGGATAACTCACAAGGGGGCAGCATTGAATTAGAGAAGCTTCACTGACTGTGCAGTCCCTAGGCTGAGGGGAGGGCCTTTCCAGATGCCCAGAGATCAGAAGCTACACGCACAACTGGTACCTGAAGTTATGGGTGGGGAGGCAGCTGAGACAATTAGTGCCTTGGCGTAACTGGAGCCAGACAATGATGGAGAGAGCCAGCTTGGTGTAGTTGTTAGGATGCCAGGCCAGGACACAGAAGAAGAGGGTTCAAATTAGCCCTGAAGCTCATTGGTGGGCTTTGGGCCAGTCAGCATCTCTCAGCCTCACCTACCTCACAGGGTGGTTGTGAGGATAAAACGAGAAGTATATAGTCCACCATGAGCTTATTGGAGGAAAGGTGGGCTAGAAACATAATCTCATATAAAGACGTTGCACCAGCAGGGTCATCTACAGCAGTGTTTCCCAACCTTGTGCCTCCAGCTGTTTTTGAACTACAACTCCCATCATCCCTGACTAGCAAGACCAGTGGCAAGGGATGATGGGAATTGTAGTCCAAAAACAGCTGGAGGCACAAGGTTGGGAAACACTGATCTACAGCAGCAAGTGGAAATGAGCCACAGGTGTTTGGAGATCAAGGCTAGAACACTGCTCCTTGAGGCACTGCAGTTCCCTGGAAACCCCTTGGTTTCATGGGGACCAAGCTGCATTGCAGGCAGATAGGCAGCTGCCTCATTGTATCAACCAGGCCACTGGTCCATCTAGCTCAGTACTTGTCTACAATGACTGGCAGTGGCTCTCTAGGGTTTCAGGCAAGAGGGCATTCCCAGCCCTACCAGGAGATGTTGGGAATTGAATCTGAGACCTTGTGCATGCTAAGCAGGTGCTCTACCCCTGAGCTATGGGCCACCCCTGGTCCCCACCTTGCCTGCTCTGACTCTGCCCTATCAGCAAGCGTCTCTGCTGCAATCAGCTTCCCTTGAGCCTTGAGTTACGATGGGAGAAACTGCTGCACAGACGTCTCTCCTTGTTTTGCCCCTCTGGAAACAGGCCCAGTCCATTTTAAACTGTACCATTAGCTTCTAACCCTTTCAGTGGTTCTCAACCTGTGGGTCCCTAGATGTTGTTGGACTACAACTCCCATCATCCCTGAGTTCTGGCCTTGCTAGCTAGGGATGATGGGAGTTGTAGTCCAACAACATCTGGGGACCCACAGGTTGAGAACCGCTGCAGATTGTTGTGTGTCTGTGCTAGAACCAAGCCCTAGGGTTGTAGGAAGCCATTTAGCTCAGTATTGTCTACACCAGGGGTTGTCAACCTGTTATCTACTGCCCACTAGTGGGCGTTTCAGGATTCCAGGTGGGCGGTAGAAGCCGAATCCTCCTTCCATTGAACACTGGTGGGCGGTAAGGAAACTTTACCATCAAGAAAGATGCATTAGTGCATTTATAAAAGGTATAAAAAGGTTGACTACCCCCGGTCTACACTAACCAGCAGCAGATCTCCAGGCTTTTCAGACAGGGGAAACATTCCTACCTGGAGGTGATGAATATCAAACCTAAGACCTTCTGCATGCCAAGCAGGTGCTCTGCCACTGATCTATATGGCCTGGTTTCTGAGCTCAGCTGAGGCCTGGCAAGATATTTAGCCATTGCTCAGCATATCATGCTTCAATCCTCCATCCCATCCTCTGTGAAACTTCAAGAGGGCTCAGTTCTCTACCTACCTATCAAGGACCAGCTCCTCCAGCTTGTGCAGGTCACAGGCAATGTACTCCAAGGCCATGTCTGTGATCCGAGGACACCATGACAGGTCCAAGCTTCGGAGTTTGCGGAGGTTCTCTGCCACCAGCTCCACGCCATCGTCCGTCACCTTAGAGCAGCCAGAGAGGCTGAGGACACTCAGGTTAGGGAGGCTGTGCACCATGTTGACCACCCCGTGGTTTGTGATCTCCCAGCAGGAGTTCAGGCGGAGGGTGTGGGTTGTGTAACCCTGCTTGGCAGTGAAGTAGGCTAGGGCCGTGTCCGTCACATGATAGGCTTGGAGATTCAGCTCGGTCAAGTTGGGCAGCAGCTGGGAGATGGCGGCAATGGCGTCGTCGGCCACGTTGATGCAGTCGCTGACGCTCAGGGAAGTGATGCGGGCATTCAGGCTCGACCAGAGGCCAGCTTCGGTGAAATCATTACACCCGGACAGTTCCAGCCGCAACACCCCTTGCATCTGTTCCAGCATGACCTGAGAAAGGGAAAACACAGATTTCATTTTGAGGGAGGGGATCGTAGAGTGGCAAAGCTGGAAAGGACACCAGACATCGTCTAAGCCAGGGATCAGCGGGCATCAGACTTGTGGATGGGGACAGAGGTGTAGTAGTCTGAGGTCACCTAGGGTTAGGTAAAGGTAAAGGTACCCCTGACCATTTGGCCCAGTCGTGACTGACTCTGGGGTTGCGGCGCTCATCTCGCTTTATTGGCTGGGGGAGCCGGTGTACAGCTTCCAGGTCATGTGGCCAGCATGACTAAGCCACTTCTGGTGAACCAGAGCAGCGCACGGAAACGCCGTTTACCTTCCCGCCAGAGAGGTACTTATTTATCTACTTGCACTTTGACGTGCTTCCGAACTGCTAGGTTGGCAGGAGCAGGGACCGAGCAACGGGAGCTCACCCTGTCACGGGGATTTGAACCGCTGACCTTCTGATCGGCAAGTCCTAGGCTCTGTGGTTTAACCCACAGCGCCACCTGCATCCCCACCTAGGGTTAAAGACCTGTTAATATTTCTCCAGCAGGGTTTGTGTCTCCAGCATCCTTGAGCCGTCCAATCAATAGGAAGGGGAGCTTTTTAGCCAGTGAGAAGAGGTCTTTCTGACACTTTGTGCTGATTGCAGCCAATCAGAGTGGAAGGAGGTGAGCGGCCCTAAGTAATGGCTGAGTGGGGATTGGAACCTTTGTCTCCCAGGTCTGACACTCAACTACTATGCCACACTGGCTAAGCAACATTGGGAGGGCCAAAGGTTCCCCACCCTCCTGCTCTTTTGAACCAAGTGGGGCTTACTCTCAAGCAGACACATGTAGGTGCGTACTGCAAATTACCTACAAGGTATGTGTACTTGGAAGTAAGTCCCACTGAGTTCAAAGGTGCTTCCTCTGATGCAACTGTACAATAGTATTGCAGCTTTCACCCACCTCATGCTCTCTCAAAGAGAGAGAAAAAAGAAGAGAATCACACTCTACGGATGCTCAAGAAACTGAATTTCCTTAAATTCCATTGGGAATAGACTTGATCTGCGCATTCCAACCTTATCCATGGATTGGAATGAAATTATTCTCCAGATTTTGCACTTCTCTGAATTTTGCAAGACACTCCTCAGATCCCAACAGTTACTTAAATTGCCAACAAGCCAACAATTATTTAATTTGCATATTTTAGGGTAAGATAGGTTTAGAAAGGCATACACCTAGAGGCAGCTTTTTGGGAGGTGGTGCTCCTAGGAATTAATTTAATAACAAAACAAAATTTGATACCAATCCCTCCATTAGAATTACTGGGGATATGAGAGGGGCCAAATGAAGATGATTTGGATAAAGAATTGACTCTGTATCTTTCTCTTAAGAATTGATTCTGTATGTATTGTTAGCTGCTAGGATGGTTATCACAAGAAAATGCAAACATTTAGAGGAGTTCAATAAGGATTTATAGTGTAGTCAAATCTGGTCCATAGCTGTTGCTGAAAAACTAATTCAAAAATTAAGGTATACTAACAGACAATCAGAAAAAGATTCAATTTCAACTAAGTGGCAAAATTTTATATGATGATAACAACGTTCAAAAGCCTCCTGTGAATTATGCTACTGTCTGGAACTCTTAGTAACATTTCAGCTTTCCTGATATTTATGAATAAAGTAAACTTTTTTTTAAAGTTACTACCCTACAACACCAAGAATACCCACCCCCCGGGAATGTGAATAAAATTAACTGAATTTATACTTTGTGTGTGCATGTGTTTAATTTTCATTTTCATTCAATTGCATTGTTTGTCTGCATTTATTTATGCTTGTCTATTATTGAAGTATATGTAATTAATTGTTCATGGGAAGATATGGATTTAGACAGGATTTTCTCTGCATGGTTTTTTTTTTTAAAGTAAGTAATCAAAGCTAAATAGGGCAGAAGGGCTTACAGAGGTGCACTACCATAAACAGACTGCTGATCCATCCATCTACCCTTACCTCTCACCCCATCAGCCTGCTCAGTTCTTTCTGTGGATCGGGGCTCTCTTTTGCCCAGGCTGCTCAGCTCCTGTAGGCCACCTCTGCTCTGTTTGTCTTTAGACCCTCCCCTTTATTAAAATAACAGCAACCATCATCATATGGTGTTTTGGGATTGATTTTGCACTGGATCTGTGTTTCCATCGTTTGCATATGTTGGGTGGTTTTTCTGATGTTCATATTGTGCTTACAATATGGCTGTGGCTGAGTCACATTGGAATAACGGTTTGTCCTTAAAGACGGGGTGTAAACAAGCAAACAAATAAGGTCACATCTGTACTATGCATTATAAAGCAGCCTTAGACTTCCCCGTGGAAGATGTATTGATTAATATAGCACTCTGAGAATTGTAGCTCTGCATGGGGAATCAGCGTCTCCAAACAGCTCCTGGTACCCTGAACAAACTACAGCTCCTAGGATTCTTTGGAGGAAGTCATGACAGTTTAAACTGGTATGGTGCTGCTTAAAATGCATAATGCAGATGGGGCCTAAATCAAGACAGCCGATGCTCAGACATGTTGTAGACCAACATATGGAATGCCGCACGTTCCCCAGCCCGGCAACAGAGGAAAGTAGACCCTCCAAGTGTCCCTCTTTTCCAGGGACAGTCCCAGATTTATAGAAGCTGTCCCAGTTTCTCATTTGATCCCAGAATGTCCTGCTTTTCCTTAGGACGTCCCTATTTTCATTGGAGGAATGTTGAGGGTATGGGAAAGGCTCTCTCAGCATGAAGGCAGGGGACCAGGGGTAGGGGACATACTGCACCGCGAGGGCCACATTCTCTTCTGGGCAATGTTCTGTGGGCCACATGCTGAGTGTTGGGGTCAGGAAAAGAGGCAAAGCTGGATAGAGAAAGGTAAAGGGACCCCTGACCATTAGGTCCAGTCGTGGCCGACTCTGGGGTTGCGGCGCTCATCTTGCTTTATTGGCTGAGGGAGCCGGTGTACAGCTTTCGGGTCATGTGGCCAGCATGACTAAGCCGCTTCTGGCAAAGCAGAGCAGCACACGGAAACGCCGTTTACCTTCCCGCCGGAGCGGTACCTATTTATCTACTTGCACTTTGACATGCTTTCGAACTGCTAGGTGGGAAGGAGCAGGGACCGAGAAATGGGAGCTCTCCCCGTTGCGGGGATTCGAACCGCCGACCTTCCGATCGGCAAGTCCTAGACTCTGTGGTTTAACCCACAGCGCCACCCACGTCCCTGGATAGAGAAACACATGTAAAAATTACTTTCTAAGTAACACCCCCACACCCCTCTCTATCCTCTATCCAGGCAAGCAAAAGGCATTACTGGAGTTCAGGGACACATTCCAGCCAGAGGATAAAGTCTGACTGGCAAGGGGTGTGGCCTGGGGAGAGGGGGTGTGGCTGGGGAATGAGGGTGTGGCTAGAAGGGGGTGTGGCTACCTGGACTGCCTGTGGTTCCTGGGCCTGAGTTTCCCCCTCTGTGCAGGAGACCTACCTCAAGGCCTGCGTCTGTGATGGTCGATCTCTTAAGGCTCATGGATTTCACCCCTTTCTTGGACAGAGGATAGTTATCGATGAACTCACAAATGTCCAGGTCGGAGACGCCAACCAGGCAAAACCCCTCAAAACCCCTGATAGCAAAACCCTGGAGGTTGACAAACTCCTTGTCTCCACTGGGCAGGACGTTGTAAAGCTCTTTGGTGTGTAGCACCGGCGTCAGGCCCACCCAGAACTTGGGCTGGTACAAGACCCTCCTCCATGCCTTGCAGACCTGGGCCAGGACACACTTCTCGCAGGCGGAAAAGTACGTAAACAAGCGGTTGAGGATCTTCTCGTCCACAGCCAGCTGCCGTTCACTGGGGGAACCGGAGAGGCCTTCGAGGGAAGTGACCTCCCCGTTTGTCGGGGAAGCCTCGCTGGAGTTCAGTCCCACCATGGCAGCTCCAGAAGGAGATGGCACCCCGGCCAGAGCCGCCAAGGACAAGGGCGGTGCCAGGCCGGGGATGGGCAGGTCGCTGTGATTTGCTAAGGCTGGACCGATGAGAGCAGGCACAGATGAAGGCTGGCACAAGCGGTTTTTCATCGCTGGGGTCCCTTTGGTGATGCTGGCAGAGCCGAGTCCATTGGCCTGGGCGGGAATCTTCACAAGTCCGTTCCGGGGTAAACATGGAGGTTTCGTATCACCGTTACTCTGGTTCGACATCTTCCAAGGTCACTCTGGAAAAACAACAAGGAAGGCTGTTAGGGAATTGGACCCATGGCGCACCAGGGAACATCCGACTTTTCATTGAATCATCTTGCGGGAAGAATTGCCCCCCCTTTAGATGGTAATGGGCAGAAGTGTAGTGGCCTATGATCACAGTAGGTTGAAGACCCATAACAATTTATGCAGTAGGGTACTAGCAGCATCCCTGTTTGCAGCATCCTAGGGCCACCCAATCAGCATGGAAGGGGAGCTTTTTAGCCAATGAGAAGAAATCTTCTCACGCTTTGTACTGATTGGAGTCAATCAGAGTCAAAGGAGGTGAGTCAGCCACTGAGGATTGACTCCTAGGGTCACTCTGTGCATAGGAAGAACACCATAGGAAGATTTGTTCCAAAGCTAAGCATTTAGGAACACAGAAAACGGAAGGGGAGCTTTAGTTTAAAAGAGAATGATGTTCAAGTTCTGTTACATATAATGGAACTTCAAGGAAGACACAACTTAAGTCACTTCAAAAGAAGATATTGGAGCACTCCAAACCATTTGCCCATGTATGTCTACAGAAAATAGTAAATCTGGGTGAAAGGCAACACATGGAGATCAGCACTAACTGTTGCAATGCATCCCTAATTAATATTGTATAATAGCAGTATTGTACAATCTTAGAAGGTTGCATAATCTTAGAAGTGGGTATGGCTTTGAGGGGGCATGGCTGGCAATGGGTATTGCTTTGCTTACTTCATCAGCATTTGGGTGTGAATTTCTCCCATCTTTGCATACAGTTTTGACGAAATGTACATCTTTTTGCAAAGCAACTTTTCCTAATATAATGCATTTAGGAATGTTATTTTCACAAATACAGTGGTACCTCGGGTTAAGAACTTAATTCGTTCTAGAGGCCTGTCCTTAACCTGAAACTGTTCTTAACCTGAGGTACCACTTTAGCTAATGGGGCCTCCCACTGCCGCTGCACCTCCGCCATGCAATTTCTGTTCTAATCCTGAAGCAAAGTTCTTAACCCGAGGTACTATTTCTGGGTTAGCAGAGTCTGTATCCTGAAGCGTCTCTAACCTGAAGTGTGTGTAACCCAAGGTACCACTGCATATTAATTTTCATGTGCACTTTCCCCTATAATATATGCTTTTTTGTAAACTTTGATTGCTTGGAAAACTGCACCCAAAAATCCAGGTATGTGCGAATTTTGAAGAAGAAGAACAAGAAGAGGAGGAGGAGTTTGAGTTTGGATTTGATATCCCGCTTTATCACTACCCTAAGGAGTCTCAAAGCAGCTAACATTCTCCTTTCCCTTCCTCCCCCACAACAAACACCCTGTGAGGTGAGTGGGGCTGAGAGACTTCAAAGAAGTGTGACTAGCCCAAGGTCACCCAGCAGCTGCATGTGGAGGAGCAGAGATGCAAACACGCTTCACCAGATTACGAGACTACCGCTCTTAACCACTACACCACATGTTGGTTCTCACAGTGATACGGAAATTGCAAGTTTGATACATTCCCCTTTCAGTACAATGCCTTTCAGTGAATTTCTTCCCCATCCGTATCCATGGGGAATGTTTTACACGAAGCAGCATTCCATCAACCAAGCTCCCTCTGACAGCCCAGAGATCCCTCCCCCTCAGCGAGTGCTAGTCCTGAGTCTGCCGCACTCTCCAGTAAACTAAGCAGAAGGTTGGAAATTGAGCCAATTTTCCTTTAGTGAAATCTTTGTTGCTGAGTTCATCTTGCTCTGCTATTGTCATGTGAATGAAACTTTCCGGCAGTAACCACAGCAACCAAAGGTGGCAGCTTTGATAGCAACTTAATCCTGGGGCTTGCAAGAGTGGGCGGTGGTGGTGCAAGGGAAGCCCACATGTTTAATATTGGTCTTCTAGGAGAGGACTGATTAGGAAGCATAGGAAGTTGCCTTACACAGATCAGACCACTGGTCTATCTAAGCTCAGTACTGACTGGCAGCAACTCTCCAGGTTTTCAGGCAGAGGTCCCTATCCAGAAATGCCACAGACTGAATCTGGGTGGAAGATGGTGTCAAAACTAGACTGAGTTGGCTCTGCCTGACATGGGCTCTGGTTCCCCCTACTGTTGGGTTCCCTGCCTTCCAGCCTACCAGTTACAAGGGGCATCAGCTGCCACTGGATTGAAATTGCCTTGTTTCCAAAGAGTCTACATCCTTTTTCTTTCCAGTTACCTCTGGCCATAAGCATTGTCACCATTTTTTAATTTTTTTAAAAACCCTCATGATTTATCTACTGCCTTTATTTATATGCTGGACCCAATATTACTAGAACAGGAGGATTCAAATATTTTACATATTTTAAAATCCCACACTTTTAAGATGTCACACTTCATTTTGCATATGTGTTATCCATTGAACCTAAATTCAGAAGTCACACGCGCTCGGGTAGCTTTTCTGGTTTGTTTACAGGGGGCCATTTTACCCAGCTGCCTGGCAGGACTCCTAATGCAGGCCTGCAGCAGGGATTTCCCTGAGCCAAGAGATGGATGGATGGGAAGACAGGCTTGTGCTTAGCAGGTCACAGCACATATAATTCACAGGGCCTGACTTCAATACAGTGTGCAACACAGTGCACTGCTGGACCAGAGCATTTGCAGACCATAGTTGTGATGCTCTGGCTGCTAGAGGGTGCCATCTTGGTTACAGAGCCTGATCACTTAAAGAGCTGAACAAGATGATGTGGTAAAATATATTTCCAGCCCTGTCCCTCAGTCCAGAGAATAGTGTGGCCCCAGAGAGTCCAGACACTGGCCAGCTCTGAACTAAAGTGCACACTTGCATCTTGAGGTATACACAATCAATAAAGCCTTAGCTAATGTAAGCCATTATCAGTATCTTATGCGCCTCAGTATTGCATTCAACAGAATTTCATGTTTAATAAGAATGGGGGGGGGGGATGAAAAAAACATAGCACAAGCTATAGCTCAAACGTGCAGCAAGTAAGAAATCAGAATTTGTAGAATCCAAATGGTTATTTCCAGTACACGAAACTGATTGACAAACAGCCGGCTGTTGTCAGGAGTTAGAATGTGTGTGGGACCAAGACAAACTGTTGCTTGGATTTTCTTATTTCCCTCTGCCCTCTTGCTTCCTCCTTCTCCTCTTATTAAACTTTTGCACCTCCCCTGTTCTCCATGAGTGCACCCATATGCAGGGGTGTGGGTGTGTGTGTTAGGGAATTTTGTTCTTTTTTAAAAAAACCTATATGCTTCTGTAAATCTTGGGGGTCCCTCCGAGCATGCAGACACCTCCCTTCGTTGCATCTATAAGGCCAATTGCCATCCCTAGTGATCCTCAGGCTCTATCCAAGTTGGCCGCTAGAGGGAGAAATCTGGCTGCCACCATTCCACACGTTAACACTCCTTTGCTGGAAAAGAGCAACATAGTGGAGGCTGTTCCTTTGGAGCAAATGGGGCACCAACCTCAGTCTGCTCTCAGCCAGGTCCCCTCTTACAACCAGCCCCAGGGTGTGGCACGAGCCACACGAGCCACTCCTTCGTTTCAGTTTTGCTCTTGCAGAACTCGGCAGGGAGGAGGATTGAGTCAAAACTAGAACCAATTGGCTCTGTCTGCCATTAGCTCTGACTCCAACTGCAGTTGGACTCCCTGCCTTCTGCCCCACCAGCCCCAATGGGCATCAGCCACCTCTGCAGCCGTGACAACTGCCCACGGCACATAAAGCAATTGCTGCTGTTTTTCTTCATGCAAAGGATGGGAGCCAGGGAGAGAATTGCAATTTTAGACAGAGGAGGCAGGGACACTTCTTTCCTTCTTGTGTTGCCAGCTGACCTGAAAAAATCACTTTGGCCTGCTCTTGTGCATCGAACAGCAGATTAAGGTGCAGAAATTGGCAAGGGAATCTTTTGATGACAAAAGCAACCTGTTATTACCTCCTAACACAGGTGCGGGGAACATTTTGCACATTCCCTTCTGGGAAACTTTCCAGGGGCCACACGGCAGTGGGGGGCAGTACCAGGAGCCAAGGGGGCAGAGTAATGAATGTGAAGTTAACTTTTGTACCGCAATCTAGTTTCTATGCACATTCACACACCCCATCTCTATCGATAAATTCAGGCAAGCAAAAGGCACGATCAGAGCTCAAGGGCACTTTCCAGCCAAGCAAAAGCACCCAAGAAGAGAAGAAGAAGAGTTTGGATTTGATATGCCGCTTTATCACTACCCTAAGGAGTCTCAAAGCGGCTAACATTCTCCTTTCTCTTCCTCCCCCACAACTAACACTCTGTGAGGTGAGTGGGGCTGAGAGACTTCAAAGAAGTGTGACTGGCCCAAGGTCACCCAGCAGCTGCATGTGGAGGAGCGGGGAAGTGAACCCGGTTCACCAGATTACGAGACTACCGCTCTTAACCACTACACCACACTGGCTCCCAAGGAGGGAATGGAATTGGTCTGCTGAGTGGGTGTGGTCTGGGAGAGTCCCAAGGGCCAGACAGAGAGGCCTGGAGGGCCGCATTTGACCCTTGGGCCCAAGACACACCACCCATGCCCTAACACCTGTGCACCAACCTGCCACTGAGGCACAGCTGCGGCAGCTGGTTGAAAAGTTGGCAACGGCACTGCCTTCCCCTTGCCCTCACGAGATGTATTTCTAAAGTGCTTTTTCAGTCTATAAATAAGCCCATGAATTATTAAGGGTGCCTTCCACTGGCCAGGCCTTGGACTGGGAAGGCCCCAAAACGGCAGCAGCCCCACAGCCTGTCGCATCCCATTTGCCTTGGGAGGTGCAGCCCCCCCCCAAAAAAAACCTTGAAAGGGAGAGGGAGGGAGGAAGCAAAGAGTCTGCATCCCAGGAGACTCGCCAGCACAGACATGTTTGAAGCAAGGCTAGGATCTGCTGTCTGCCGGCCTGGACGCTGCTTGCAATCACGTGCCAATGCAGATGACTGCCTGTTTCGATGCTGAGCCAGCTGGCTTGGAGGAACCCCACAAAGACACAGAGAGAGAGAAAGAGAGAGAGATGCTCAACAGTCATGCTTTCCTCTCCACTGACAGACAACGGGCCTTCCTTCAGTTAAGGCAGCTGGCTGGGAGAGGAATGGAATACAGATGCTGGGTGCTCCCCCCCCCTTCTTCTGAAAAGCCGTTGGTAGCCTCTCCATTTGCACCACCCCACATTCTGCCCCACAAGAACGCAGTGGCCAAGAGAACTAGATTATGCACCCTGTTTAAATGGCACAGAGTAGTAAGGCGTGCCCTCTCTTAGGAGACAGGATTGATTTTGCAGTGTTTACTATTTTAACCAGGAGTTCTGGCAGGGAGAGGGAACCTTTTTCAGCCAGAGGGCCGCATTTCCTTCAGGGCAACTTTCCAGGGGCCACATGCTGGCACTTTGGCATGGGCAAAAGTGGGAGCAGCAATGAAGGTAAAATGTACCTTTGTGCAGTAGGCTAGTTTCTACAAACGCACACATTCACAGAGATCAGCAAGAGGCGTTATCACAGTTCAGTGACATATTCCACCCAGACAAAAACACTTGAGGGAGTAGTCTGGGAAGAGCCATGAGGGCCGAAAAGAGAGGCCTGGAGGGCCACATTGGATCCTCATGCCTTGGATTCCCCACTGTTAAGTTACAGGGAACCCAACCACTGAACATATGTTTCCATCTCTTTTCTAGTTTTGGATATTTCACCAGGCAGCTTCCAGCACTATTATCAAACACTGAATCTTTGCCTCCCACTACCCTCCGCTCCAAAGGAGACCCCCCCCAAAGGAGATTGACAAAGCTGACAATGGCCTAGGAGGAAAGGTTAAAGGAGTTGATGTGTCTTGACTAGAGAAGAGACAATTAAGAGGCTGTATGACACGGGTGGCGCTCGGTCCCTGCTCCTGCCCACCGAGCAGTTTGAAAGCACGTCAAAGTGCAAGTAGATAAACAGGTACTACTCTGGCGAGAAGGTAAACGGCGTTTCCGTGCGCTGCTCTGGTTTGCCAGAAGTGGCTCAGTCATGCTGGCCACATGACACAGAAGGTGTGTGCTGGCTCCCTCGGCCAATAAAGTGAGATGAGCGCTGCAACCCCAGAGTCGGCCACGACTGGACCTAATGGTCAGGGGTCCCTTTAGCTTTACCTATGATGCTGTTTTGGATGCTTTAATTGAGATTCCTCCATTGCAGGGGGTTGGACTTGGGTCCCCTCCACCTCTACAATTCTATGATAGCCACCTTGCCATGGTCAAATATATGATGGTGCAAATGTCTTTCCTACTGTTCCAGAGCAGGGATTGCTAGCATGGCGCTCATTAGATGTTGCTGGACTACAGCTTTCATCATCCCTTACCATTGGCTATGGGTCTTAAGGGAGTTCTGCAACATCTAGAGAGACTATTGCTGCCCTCAAACTTAGCAGTTCAAATCACAATAAAAACGATAGGGTGAGCTTCCTGGCTATGGAAGCTGTTTGATAGTAGAATAGACTGCCTTAAAAAGCCGGGGACTTCTTCATTAGGGTCATTACTCAGTGGTAGAGCACCTGCTCTAAATGCAGAAGGTCCCATGTCCACTCCCTGGCATCTCCAGGTAGGGTTGGGAGAGACTCATTATCTGAAACCCTGGAGAGCTGCTGCCAGTCAGTGAAGACAATACTGAGTTAGATAGACCAGTTGTTTGACTCAGTCTAAGGCAGCTCCCTGTTAAATGACTTGGTAGAAGCTTGCATCCATCCCATACTCACTTAGGTTGAAAACTGGATCATAGCACATCGAGTGTATGCTTGCTGTGCAAGAGAGCCCAGACTCTATTCCCATCATAACCAGTTAAAAAGCTTCTCAGGTAGCAAGTGGTGGGGGAAAGACCTTTGGATTGAGATCCTGAAGAGTCATTGTCCTCTATTTCCATTTAAATCAGAGTCACTCTTTCTAAATGTGCACCTAGGTGCAGGCAACAGCAGGGGCACAGTTCCTGCAAAAATTGTGTCCTCTTTTTTCTCTTGCGTGCATTTTGTGCATCTGTTTCTGACAATGTGAAACTGGCAAACTCCATGTGTGCACATGTGTGTATGCTCCCCTAAGGGGATTGTTTATTTTAGGCACATGGCAGGGGGTGCAAGGGAAGGGAAAACCGCCGTTGGAATTATCCCGACCTCAAGCAGATGGAACATGGCGATAACTCCCAAGCCAGGTGGCGGAAGGGAAGGATGGTTTGTAAATAAATATGAATGAGTCAGATTATGTCTGGCTGGGTGGCAAGCTCAATGGGAAGCTTCCCAATGAGGGGACTGCCCACAAACCCTCTGGGTTCTTCCGGCTTCCCAGTAGCCTCTTCTTCCCATCCCACACCCATTTCTGACTGAGGGAGGGAATCAGAGAGAAGGCCAAGCAAAACCTGTTTTTTGTTGTTTTCCTGCTTGATGTGGAGGTAGAGGCTGGTGAAGGTTGCCACTTTCCATTAGCTGGCTCCTGTGCCTTTTTAACAGCCACACGGAAGGTTGTCTGCAAACAACCTGTTTGTTCAGCTTCCACCCTGATTTGCCTGCACAAAGCTCACAAGGTGGTTAGACAGTGACTGGCCTTTATTGAGGATCTGCTCTATGCAGGGCTGTTATATCAGACCCTCCAAGTGTCAATATTTTCCAGGGACATCCCAGATTTAGAAAAGCCGTTTCGGTTTCCGACTCGCTCCCAGAATGTCCCACTTTTCCTTAGGATGCCCCTATTTTCACTGGAGAAATGTTGGAGGATATGCAGTTATCTGACCCCCCCCCCCCCAGCCACCTGAAGGCAATCCTATATACATGTTTTACATGTTTAATGTTTTATTATTTTTTTATGTATGTTGGAAGCTGCCCAGAGTGGCTGGGTCAACCTAGTAAGATGTGTGGGGTATAAATAGTAAAATTATCATTATGGAATGGGACGTCCCTATTTTCATCAGAGAAATGCTGGAGGGTATGTGTTATATGGCAATGAGTCTCCACCCCAATTTGCTTGCAGGGTGTTTACAAGGGATGCCAAACTACCCAGGGTCTCCAGATTCACCTGCTGCTCCCCCAGGTGAACAAGCTGGTTTCATTACACACCCACACATCCCTTTTTCTCTCTGTCCTCCATCCAGGCAATCAAGAGGCACAATCAGAGTTCAAGGACACATTCCAGCCCATCAAAAACACTCAAGGAAGGCATAAAACACTCAGTGAAGGGTGTGGCCTCCAAAGAAGGGGTGTGGCCTAGGGAGAGTCTCAAAGGCCAGAAAGAGAGGCCTGGAAAGTAACATTTAGTCACTGGGCTTGAGATTCCCCATCTTTAGCTTATCTAGCTCTGGGTGGTGATTTGAGACGGGGGAGAAATTTAAATCAGTCTGCATTTACAGGTAAGCCTACCTAAATCACATTTTCTGAGATAACTACATAAACTGAAACGCACTTATCCTTTGAAATTTGCACTTCTGTGAATTTTGCAATGTCATTACTCCAGTCAAGTAAAGTGTGCATAAAAATGCATATAATAATGAAAATAACACACAAAAATGCATGATTTCTAGGCAATATTGCCTAGAAAATGTGTCTATTTGAATAAATTCACACTAAAATGCTGATGAATTTTTATGAGAGAAATTAAGAAAAAAATCACATGATGTGGAAATGTGGAGAGCTGAATTTAAGACTGGAAAAATGAAAACAGAGAGAAACAAAAATGGACAGATCCATCCATAGTAGTGACAGGCAAAAGCCAAACATTAAAAATATGCTTACTCTATGTAGTAAAGAACACATTACGGAGAAAGGTGTCAAACAGCCTGCTCCTTTAGATGCTAGCTTACTAGACTAAGGGAGTTTTTGAAATGAACATATTTGGATTTGCAACCAGATGCAATTGTGCTGCTGGGTTTTCAAACAACCTTCTGTCCCACAGCAGTCACAGAGTTACACCAGCCTGATTTTATGAGAAGGAGGCAGCACTTCAACCATTGCTGGGATGATATGAGGCATGATAATTTTTGGATTATGTTCCTTGGTGTGTGTGTGTGCATGTATGCACATATACTGTGTGTGTGTGTGTAAAAGGTAAAGGGACCCCTGACCATTAGGTCCAGTTGCGGACGACTCTGGGGTTGTGGCACTCATCTCGCTTTACTGGCTGAGGGAGCCGGTCGGTGTACAGCTTCCGGGTCATGACTAAGCTGTTTCTGGCGAAGCAGAACAGTGCACGGAAACAGCGTTTACCTTCCCACCGGCACGGTACCTATTTATCTACTTGCACTTTGACATGCTTTCGAACTGCTAGGTTGGCAGGAGCTGGGACCGAGCAACGGGAGCTCACCCCGTTGCAGGGATTCGAACCGCCGACCTTCTGATCGGCAAGCCCTAGGCTCTGTGGTGTGTGCGTGTGTGTATCCCCCCACGTTTGTGGGGGGAGCTGCACAAACTAGCCCTCCCTGCACTGGCGGAGGAAGAGGAGGGGGGGAGCGCACTGCCCCTGGCGGAGGAAGAGGAGGGGGGGAGCGCACTGCCCCTGGCAGCGCAATCCCCAGGGTGCCATCGTGGCTGGCCCCCCACGCTAGGCGTCCTGCCCCCACAGGTGGTGCGCCACGCCCCCAGGACACGTGCCACACCCCTACAGGCGGCGTACCACCCCCCGGTGCCAGAGCATGAAGCTCCGCCACTGCCTCCCCGGTGTCCTAGTTTATGACATGCACCCCCCCAAAAAAAAACTCTTCCATGGAGAAAGTATTCACAAATATGACACTCACACCATCAGTTGCATCCTAAAGTGGTGCAGTCCATAATTCCACCCCCCTGCAGCCTGCCTAGTGTGCAAATAGGTTCTCATCTCCAGCCGCCTCCATCTTTAGTGTGGGCGTGAGGCCTGAAGCAACTCTAGGACTCATCTCACTGCAAAGGGGAGGGGGGACCACTGAGGCTGTCTAGGCCCATTTTGATCTCGGAGGCCGTGGGCTCTGCAGATTCCAACCAGTGCCTACAATGCCATCAGGCTTATTAGCACAGATCCTCACACTCCCAAGTGGAAAAAGCTTTAGGCTCTCACTTCAAAGGAAAGGTGCCAATTATGGGCTCACATCCTCCCACACCTCTCTGCTGCAGCACTGGCAGCAAGCACATCGTGCGAGCCCAGCATGGGAGCCGAAGATTGGGAGACAGCACTATTACCCACAGTCTTGGATAGAGGCACAGTTCTCCTGCAATTGCTGTGAACAAGCAAAGGGTGGATGGGGCGACCCTTTGCATAACACCACAGAAGAGGCAACGCATCACGAAGCGAAGAAAAGAAGGCTCAGATTTGCAGGAAATCTGTGCCTGCTCCTTTATATGCATGGATGCAAATTTAGAAACAACTGCTATTCCTAAAACAGAACTACAAGGTGCATTTCCCCATGGTGAGAAAGATTGTGGTTCATTGCCTTGTGTGCATGCTCTGCCTGCTGTCCATGGTGCTGAAACAGTTGACCAGCAACTGTAACCCTCCACCCAGCTCTCCCTTCTTACGGTTCTTTATTTTTAAATCAGACTTGAACTGGGAAGCTTTTGAACTAGAGGTATGTTCTCTGTAATGCAGAACACAATTCCTGGCATCTCCAGACAGGACTGGGAGAAGCCCCTGCCTGAAACCATGGAGAGTCACTGCCAGTCAGTGTAGAGAATGCTGATGTGGATGGAGCAATGGTCAGACTCAGTATAAGGCAGCTTCCTTTGTTGCCTTTTGTGATGATCTTCTAAGCTGTTGCTTATGAAATGCTAAAGGGGTGGGCATGGCTTAGCTACAATTGGAGAAAGTCAGGATGTGGGGCTTCCAAGATTGCCTTACCCCATGCGTAGGCAACCTAAGGCCCAGGGGTTGGATGCGGCCCAAACGCCTTCTAAATCTGGCCCGCGGACGGTCCAGGAATCAGCATGTTTTTACATGAGTAGAATGTGTTCTTTTATTTAAAATGCATTTCTGGGTGTGGAGCATAGGAATTCATTCATATTTTTTTAAAAAATATAGACCAGCCCCCCACAAGGTCTGAGGGACAGTGGACCAGCCCCCTGCTGAAAAAGTTTGCTGACCCCTGGCTTACCCCACATGTGCCCACTCAACTGCTTCCATCTGCAGAACTGGCGCTGTTACAGATGCCACATAATACTCATTCTGTATTCATAAGAAATGAAGCTTTTAATGTGGCAACACCTACACTTTGGAACTCCTTGCCTATTGACATCAGGCAGGTGTTGTACTTGTTTCAACACCTGCTCAAACATTTTTGTTTAGGCAAGCCTATCCCAACATATATAATATCAGCATGTGCTTTTTAGCCTCCCGCACTCCTCTGCATCCAGCCAGTCCATGACAATTCATCAAGCTGGAGGGCTTCATATTGAGGACCATAGCTTAGTGGTGGAACATTTGCTTGACACGAAGAAGGATCCAGGTTCAGGCATCTCCAGACAGGGCTGAGTGATACGCCTGCCTTAAACCCTGGACAGCTGCTGCCAGTCAGTGTAGAGAGTACTGAGCCAGGCCATTCCTGGAAACTTATACTGAATCAGATAATTTGTCCATCTAGCTCAGTATTGTCCATGCTGACTGGCGGCAGCTCTCTGAGGTCTCAGATAGGGAATCTTTCCCAGCTTTCTAGAAACTGAACCTGGAGTCTCCTGGACGCAAGACATGCACTCTTCCATGGAGCTACAGGATGGAGCAAACTTCTAGATGAACACATGTGATAGTTACATGGATAGAAAACAGATTCACCCATTTATCTACCTCTAAGTCCAAGACTGCTTGCACTTCTGTTCTGGGCACCTGATCCACCTTTGGATTTTTATTTTTCACCCTAATAGGTGAAGATCAAAATGCAACCACAGGACAGTCTAGAACTGCCAACAGTGTAGTTTTCCCTCCTGCAAAGTCACAGGATTCAAGGGGTTGGTTTGATCCATCTGCCTCCTTTTCAGGTACGCTAAATTTACTTGGAATCAGATGAAGTAGGAGGAGAAAGGGAAGGGGGAGGATGTAAATGCAAAAAAGAGAAAGAGAGAGGGAGAAGTCAGCTGAGCGCCTAGCAGCAATTAGAAGAAATGAGCGGCACAACATGCAAGGACGTCTAAATTAGAGGGATGCGACACAAATCAAAACAGATAATTATGGCACAGTCAGCACAAAAGGCAGATGACATGGCGTGAAGAGCCTGCAATTTGTGGTGGCTGCGGATGTCTGGCAGGGAAGGAAGTGGGACATGCTCAGCAGAGGATGGCTAGGCCAGGAATCAGGCCTTTGGTCCTCCAAGAGGATGCTTGTGGCATATCTGCACAGGTTTAACAGTCAGCTGCCTTCCACAGGTAACCCTGGGAAATGTAGTTCTGTGAAGGGGTGGGCTAGAGTCTCTGAGAATTCTCAGCACCCTTGCGAAATTACACTTCCCATGACTCTCAAGGGGAAGCCACAACAGCTACACTGGCGGAAAACCCAATATATGTATGTAGCACAGATTAGGCCTGAAGGACTAGGCAATGGTGGCTGGTCCATTAGGGCAAATGGAGCATTGCCCCAGCAACCTCAGCCTGCCCCCCAGACAGCCCCCACCTGCCTGCCTTCCTACTTACAACTCATTGAACATGTGACCCTAGCTGTCAACGTCCTCCTTAGTTTCTGTTCTGCCCTTACAGAATTCACCAGGGAGGAGGAGAATGGGGAAAAAACTAGGATTAGTTGGCTCTGCCTGTCATTGGCTCTGGCGCCACCTACTGTTGGGCTCCCTGCCTTCTGCCCTACCAGTCCCAACGCACACTGGTCACCACTGGGGATTGTCTTTGCTTAAACCCAGAATGGCCAACTCTTTTTGCACCCAGCTGCAGCCAATCTGCAATGGCTCATGCATGATGCAGAATCAGCGTGTGAGATATTGCACTGCCAGCTTCAAACTACACTACTTATTTAAAAAGTTCTCATTAGCAAATATCCAGAAACTTAGAATGACCCAGCTTTCCCCCCACCTTGAAGCAGCACAAATAGATTGGTATGTCTCCCACAGTTAATTGGCCGGAGAGGAAGAGACTAAGAACCCTTCATGGTGCATGTGAAGTTTCGGCAAGACGAACCTGGACACAAACTGCTGGAGATCATTAGACCCAGCTGGGAAGCACAGCTATAGTGATGTTTGGCAGTAAATAACATTTCCGGAAGATGAGGGAAACATCCAATTACTACATTTCCTAGAAGCCAGAACTTAAAAGTCTCCTTGGATATGTGCAGAGAAACCTGTTTAGTATGGTCCTTCTGCAGTAACAGAACAGACAGCAGCAGAGAATCTTCCCTCCTGCAGTGACTGTGTAGACCCAGGGTAGAACCCCCATGCAACCGAGCTCAGAATGGACACGGGAGGTTTCTCATGCAATGGAGCAGGAAGATGGAGATTAAAGGTGATGCTGATGGACAGGCACTGCCTATGGAGGAATCAATTAGGAGCTCAGGAAAACATTCCCCATGGGGATGCTTCCCTTCTAAGAGCCTGGCTATGTGTTAACATTCATCACGTCCAAAGGAGCCACATCTGTGCCAGGACCTGACAGTTGAGAACGGATTGAAGAAACCCAGAAGGCAGACAAAGGCAGCTGGAGGGGATCAAAGGGCCGAGCCCACAAGGAACCAGGAGACCCTGACCACCTTTCTGCCATTCATCTCTGCTTATCTTCACTCTCTTGGAGCAGCTGATTGTCCCCTGCTCCTCCCCTCCTAATCCCTAGAGAAATTAGCTGCTAAAAGAGCAAAAAAGCATAAGGGTGGGGGAGCAAATTGAAGAAGTGGATAGCACAACATGGTCAAGGGCTTGTGTTTCTCTGTGTGCTTGATCTCTTCCATCTTCCTCTGCTTTTCTGCAAGGAAACTTCAGAATTCTCAGCCATCGGGGGGGGGGGAGCACTCCACACAGTGGCAGCCATGTCTTTTGAGAGGCAGTGTGGTGTAGTGGTTAGAGTGTTGGACTAGGACCTGGGAGACCACAGTCCACATCCCCACTTGACTACAAAGCTCACTGGGTGACCTTGGGCCAGTTGCTGCCTCTCAGTCTAACCTACCTCACAGGGTTATTGCAGGGATTAAAGGAGGAGAGGGAGAACCATATACGCCACCTTGAGCTGCTTGGAGAAAAAGGTGGGATAAAAATGCAGCGAGTAAACAATAAATTGTTCCTGTGTTTGCGGGCATTTATAAAACAGGGCAAGGTAGCAGCAGCAATTTTATTTGCCAAGCTATAAGTCATAACAAAGATAGAAGATGTTCAAAATTGAGCTACAGAATTGGTTCTTAATGATCAGCCAGCACAAATTGGGAGACAGGCTAGGTGATGGAATTTTCCTTGTCCTGCAGCAGAAAAGGACACAAAGTCACTTGGTGTAACAAAATTATTCCTGTGGGTAAATCCACCAATCAAAATGGCCTGTTGTGGGATCTAGGATCCGGCATGTTTTTCCCTGCCTATTCCCTACCACTACTGGTGCACCTGATGTACCGAATTGACAGAGCCTTCTTGGTTGTGGTACCATCAGTATGGAATATCCTTCCATAGGAAGGAGGTCTATCCAGCTCCATCTTTGCTACCCTTTCAATTTGATTTTTTAGATTTACATATAGATGATAGATGATAGATGATAGATGATAGATGATAGATGAATAGATAGATAGATAGATGATAGATAGATAGATGATAGATAGATAGATAGATAGATAGATGATAGATAGATAGATAGATAGATAGATAGATAGATAGATAGATAGATGATAGATAGATAGATGATAGATAGATGATAGATAGATGATAGATAGATAAAACTTCATTCAAAACTTATTCAGACAATACATGGTATCAGTGCAATAGCCATGAAAAACACACACACTGTGAAGGTTGGATTGAGGAGCTGTAGAAACAATATCATTAAAGCTCCCCACATGCCCAAGAGAATAAAAAGGGTTTTACCTGACGCTGAAATGTAGTAAAGTTGGCGCCAGGCATGCCTCCCTAGGGCACTCATTCCAGAGACAGGGTGGTTGGGAGGGGAGCTATTACAGGGAAGGTCCATTTGATGGGCTGAGAAAAACCTTTTTATTCCAACAGGCATTTGAATCTTTTCAGCGGACTAGACCTTTTAATACGCTAAGATGCCTTCTGTTTTTTTTAGGGGTGGGGTGGGGCCTTTGATTTGCTCTCATTCATTTCTGTTGCACTTATTGATGTGCTATACATTTTCTCCTAAGCAGAAAGGCAGGATACACAATGAATAGAAATAAATGAACAATGATGATGAAATATCACAATGCTTTATATCCCTACCCAATCACTGAGATCGTGGCTGGGAGGTTCTCTGCCAGTGGCCCCATGACTCTCACGCAAAGTTCATTACTACCAGAAGTCATGCATTCCGTGTTGGGAGCCCAAGACTGTGGACTGTCCTCTTGGCTGTGATTAGACAGTCAAGTTGAACTTTAGGTGCATGATAAAATACTTTCTTATTCCAGCAGGCATTTTCAGCTGGTGTTTGGGTTTCTGCTTGGTTTTAGCCGCTTGTCGATTGTTGTTAGCCGCCCTGAGCCCAGCTTCGGCTGGGGAGGGCGGGGATATAAATAATTTTTTTAAATTATTATTATTATTATTATTATTATTATTATTATTATTATTATTATTATTACTTTTATTATTTTATTTTCCATGTGGTTTATTTTTATGCACACCATTTAAAAATGCTAATGATTAAGCAATATACAAATGACACACACACACACACACACACACACACACACACATTGGGCAAATTAATTGAGGATAAGCCTATCAAGGGCTACTAGCCACAATGGCTCTGTTCCGCTTTCATGGTTGGTGGTAGTGATGCTTCTGAATAGCAGCTGCTGGAAGCCAGGCAAGGGGAGAGGGCTTTTGTGCTTGTGTTGTGCTTGCTGTTTTCCAACAACCATCTGGTTGGTCACTGTGAGAAGAGGATGCTAGAGTAGATGGGCTATTGGCTCCTCTTATGTTCTTATGTACTGTCTTGTCTTGGAGAGCAAGTTAGGAATATAAGGATGGTGAATGAGGGCAACTCAGAGAGAACCAGATGCCACAGGAGAGTTGGGAGCTGCTGCTGCTGCTGCCCCAGGCCTCCTTGCACTCTGCAGCCACTTACCCCCAGCATCCTTGAACTAACGCCAACCCTGAATGATGCCCTGCTGACCTGGCTGTCTGTTCACCTGCAGCTTTTCTTGAAACTGCACGAACCTGTTTTGCCCCCAATCTAGCCACCTTGCACATGTCCTGGCTTTCCCCTTGCCAACCACAGGATCCATAGATGCAATAGGTGTGCAATTTGGGCCCACTGGCACATACCACCCTGTGGGCCCTTCTCCTTACTTGCTCCTGCCTTCAAGGATATCATGAGTCAGTTTCCATCCATGTGTCAGGCATGCACATGTTACAAGAGTGCCATTTGACTTGCAGCAGAAACAGGCATCCATTTGATCTCAAGCTCCAGAGTCTGAGTTTGGATGCAGTTCCCTACGGACGGGGGTGGGACAGGAATCGTGATCCCTTTGTAGTGCTGAGGCTGCCCGGAAATGGAGAGCCTTCATTGGAGGATCACCTTGCAGTCTGCAAAGTGGCACAATGTGAGGCAAGCGTTCTCTCATCCTGAGCTCACAGCTGGCAAGCATCCTCAGAAGAGAGATCAGCTTACAGCCTCTGGTTAAAGCGGCCAAGAGATACAAGCCTGGTTTCTTCAGAGGCAATTTCTCAACATAACAGTCATCTTTCATAGGAATATGTAGGAAAACACCTTTTGTGTTGAACAAAGTGTGTGACTGCAGCCCTTTCCTCAACAAGAAGATTAAAGTAGGGGAAAATGTGTCAGCAGAGAGGTGGACTCGTGTTCCCTGCAAATATGCAGAAAGTTGTATGTGCATTTGCAATTGTGCCGATGCAATTTTTGGGATGCAGTTCCATTTTGAAGTTTGAGGCTTGGTGTCAGTTGCTGTAAGTTAGCAGGGTTCACAGTTCAGCTGTATATTGACTTTATCTGAAGCCTTCTCCTGGGATGGCTGGGATTTGTTTTGCCTTTTGTGCTCTCAGGACACATAAAGGTTAAGCGGAGTTTCTGGGCATTGAATATATGCTGGTTTCCATGGGAAATAGTGCTCTCTGTTTGAGAAAGAGAGAGAAGGGTGGGGGGAGGGGAAACTAAAGGATTGTGCCTCCAATACCTTGTGGTCCTTGGCCTGAAAATATTGCCCCAGCCCTGCCCATCATGACAGCCCTGACTCATGTGCTTTCCTTACTCTGCCCTTTTCAAGCAAAAGTCTTGGCATTTACTCCTGTGGTGTTCAAAGCAGCTCTCATACGCTGCAGGCACAAAGATGTTCCCAGGTAGCCTGGTGAGATTCCAAGAAACATGTGAACATCTTTACAGTGTGAGCATCTTTGTAAAGTGAGCATCTTCCTATCTGGCTGAGGCATACAACACAGATGGGGTAGTACTGATCTTTAAAAACAAACAACCGCCACAGCTATATAACCACAGTAGAGCCAGAATGCTGGGCTTTGAGCTAATGATCATTACTATTATTTATATATGTAAATAGCACCTCTTATTCCATAACCGCACCCACTCAGCCTAAGAGAGATCATAGAATCATAGAGTTGAAAGGAACCCAAAGGTCATCTAGTCCAACCCCCTGCAACGTAGGAATCAAAGCTAAGTGATTCTGGAGAGCCAATAATGATATTACTGGCACTACGTAAGATCTTTCCTGGACTTAGCTCTGCAGTTTAAACAACCTATCCATGATGGAAGGTGCAGGGCAGACATTTGCCCAGCCCTTTAAAATAATTGAAGGTCCAGAGATTTTAGAGTTGGGAGGCACCCCCAGGAATCTAATAACTTCTCAATTTTTGTTTTGAAGGGAACTTTCTGGAGAAGCAGAGGTTGGATGGCCATCTGTCAGGGATGCTTCAGTTGAGATTCCTGCATTGCAGTGGTTTGGACTAGATGATTCCCAGAGTGCCTTCTCACTCTACAATTCTATGATTTTATTGGTTGTAAGCTACTTTGAGCATGGTTTTTTTGTGTGTGTGTAAAAGTGGCTTACAAATAAAATGAATGAGTGGATGGGCCCTATAGGAGACCCACCTCTAAGCTATTAAAAGGGACTGGCCAGGTTCCTGCAACTTCATCCGCCCAACAAATGGGTAGCAGCCCATTGAGTAGTACTGCCAAATTGCATCTCCAGGTAGAGCTGAGGGAGACTCCTGCCTGAAACTTTGGAGAGCTGCTGCCAGTCAGTGTAGACAATACTAGATGAACCAATACTGAGCTAGATGGTCTGACTTGGTATAAGGCAGCTTCCTATGCTTCCTCTTTGATCCACTGCAGTTTCCCACAGGCTTTCAGGCCACAAGAGCATAGTGGTGGTAATTTCAGCACCTTGGACAGCAAGTCAAGTGCTTAGCTGGCATTTCAGCACCTTGGAGAGTAGCAAAAAGTTCAGTAGGCCAAAAACCCATTTTCGTGTTTTCGCTGCATGGCTACTGGCTGCAGGAACGAACTAAAGAGAAGTCATGAAGAATAAACACCGTATTTCCTCAAAGCACACAAAAGCTCTCTGGCTTTCAAAGCACCCAGGGGCATTCAGAGCCATTTTACACTCTTGACTTCCTTCTCAGTTTCTACACCATCCTGGCTAAAGAGCCCACATATTTATTTTCTCCAAGAGTACATGGGGGTGGGCTGAGATGCTGTATTTTATGTCTGCAAAACGCACCCATTTCCCCTTGCCAATATTTTGAAGCCTGGGCCACAGTTCCATGTCTCCTTTGGCTCTTTCTCCCCCCCCCACTCTCCTTCTTGTCCACACATTAGGAAATTCAAGTGCTGAATTTCATCCCCACATTTATGCACCAAGGAGATAGTATATTATTTAATCACAAAAGTTCATACATTTGTAAGACTGCCTTCTTCCCAGCAGTCCCTCTTGGGTGTTATGATAAGCATGGGGGGGGGGGGCTGAGTAGTGCCACTGCCCTCAGAAGTTTGGAGTGGAGGGAGTGGCCGATGAGAAGGTTCTTCTCTGTAGCAGCTCCCATGGTTGTGGAATTCTCTCCCCACATTATCTCCCCACCTTCATTATATAGCTTCTGCTATATGCTAAAGTTGTACTTCTTTACCTTCCACACCCAAGATACGTGTTTTCAGGACCTACCCGACTCCTGTAATTTGTTCTGTTTTCAACATTGAATTTTAAATTGTTATAACCTTAGGACCTCACAGTGAAGGGTGAGTAATACATTTAAAATGATGAAGATGATCATGATCATGATGATGATCATGATGATATGAAGGGTGAAGGTATATTTCAAAGGCAGATTTCCCCTTTAAAAACATACAGAAGCAGGAGACTGATAAGTTCTTATCTGTCTCATGTCCATTTAAAGAGGAAAGCTACATTTGAAACAAACATTTTTCGTGTTTATGTATCAATTGAATTCAGTAAATAATTGCCATTATAAAGTGGTGGTGACCAGAAGTGGGGGAACTCTTATACAGCACCCCAGTTAGCCATGACTCTCACTTTGTGACCTTCGGCCAGCCACTCTGTCTCAGTCTAACCTACTTCACAGGATTGTTGTGAGTCAGAGGCTCTTAAACTGTGGTTTCTGTCCCCTGGTAGCCCACAATCTCCATTCAGGTGATCCGTGGAAAGGCTGTGGAACATTTTGCTTACAAAAACAGGCACATCCATCACACTAGAAGAGCAAGGCTACCATTATTAAAATATGAATTATGGATGCGCTGTGGTTTGTAGAACCAAAAAAAGTTTATTAAGTGATCCACTGAGACCCCCACAGCAATTTTCAAGTGGTCCATAGGAGAAGAATTATGACTACTGGTGTCATGAGAGAAGAGGAGGGTTTGAGCTTCTTGAAGGAAGAATAGTATATATATATATCACCATTCTTCCAAAGAGCTCAGGGAGGGAAGCATACATCTCCCTCTCCCCCATTCTCACAATAACTCTGTGCGGAAGGTTACACTTACTGCACCAAAGTCACTACACAACTCAGCAGCAATTTGGACCCAAGTCTTCCCCAACTTAAATCCAACACTACAGTCTCTAGACCAGCCTGGCTCAAAGCGATGTAGCACAGAGGTATTTAGGCAGTTGAGAACCCCTACTGGAGTACAGAACTTCCTATCTTGTGGGAGGCAGTATATGGGCACACAGGAAGATACAGTTATAGGCAGACTGATAGTAAAGATATTCCAAGCTCTCCTTTCTCAGCCATGTTTCCTGAAGACAAGTGCTCTGTTTGCCAACAAATAAGCATGATGACACATTGTATTTTTATGTATATAGGAAGATAATGGTAACCTTTGGGTAAAAAGCATCTAACAAGTCGTCATCATCATCATACCGTATTATAAGTTGCCACTTAGAAAGAGTGGCCAACTCTAATATTTTCTTTTTTCATTCTCTATTACAGAAACACACCGGAACCAAAGTACCTTCCAAGTATGAACACACAGTGGGGCTTCACTCTTTCTAATTCCAAGGTACCCTTTCCTCATTGACTTGCTTTGCCAAGGGATCTGGAATTCAAGCACGTTGCAGAGGATTCTGGAACATATGCCAGACTGCGCACACTGCTCCCAAGAGGGTTACCTAGCCCTGCCAGACCTCACTATGCCCTCAAGTGAAGTCGGAGCACAATATGAAACACAAGACATCAAAATTGTGTTCTTCAACCTTGGTTCTCCCAGATGTTGTTGGTCTACGGTTCCCATCATCCTTGACCATTGGGGTAAGCTGGCTGGGGATTAGGGGAGTTGGAGTACAACAACATCCAGGGACCCAAGCACTGTATTCAAGCACACATAGAGAAATGAATCGGCCATCACTTTCCCTTCTCATTGAGGAACTATGGAACGTTTGAAGGGTCTCAAGAGCACAGCCTGGAAATGGTGGGAGTAAATCTTTAGTTTATTATTCTACCCACTGAAGAACACAGCCCCAATGCAAATACACAAAGGGTTATCGTCAACTGGCTTCATGGCTGCAGCTCTCAGTTTTTGCTAATGTTAGCACTTCAGGCTGCTCTCAAGGAGAAAACAAAACAACCACTGAACTAGATAACTCTGTTTTCGAGAGGGGGAATAAGAGAGGGATAAAGACTTATCTGGATCCTTTGACGAGTAGCCGGGGGAGGGGGTCTAATTAGCTGTGCAGTTAAGCATTCAGCGAGCTTTGGGTGGTGAACCTCACTAGGCGTACGGCAAGAATAAAGTCATTCTCTGATAAATAATGCACCTCCCTTGTATCCTTTTCGCAGATGGTGCTGAGCACTCTGCAAGCTGATGTCATCCAGTTGACCTCTGCTCCTGTTGTTTATTTAGGCAGATCAATATATATTATCTGCCTCAATTGTAAGATCCCTGTCAGGTGCTTGGAACTTATGGGGCTGGGAATGTTGCAAATTCCTGGAAAGGCAGCATTGTGCATCCATGATCTCATTCCCTTCCTTCTACTGTTGTATTAAGCCATTTCCATACTTTTAACTGTGACCCCCCCCCCAAAGTGATACTGGGGCATGCTTAGGAATGATTGTGGTTCTGTATGGATATGGTTGCTGAAATTCTCTTACTGGTCAGATATAGGCTTCTCCTACTTACAGCTATTGTAGGCAACAACTCCCCACCCCTAAATTCCACTGGATGCTGCATGTTTCCAGTTTTTTCTACCCCCAGCAATATCAGGAGGGTGCAATGGCCAAATGTGCTTGACTGTGTTAGGCTGCAGGCACAGGGCCAAACAGAAGCTGCAATCTTGCCCCTCTACCTAGCCTTCTGCCCTTGCTAAGCCTCAGTGTGAGCTAATATTTAGCTTTTCATCAACAATTATGAAACTTCCATGCTAAAAAGAAATAATAACATCCCATTACCTTAGTCAATTAAAGAAACCCAAACAAGCCGCCGATGTTAGGCTGCTTAGGGACTTAGTTCAGGTTGCACTCAGGGCAGATGTTGCTGCTGCTGCAGCTGGGCACAACCAAAGATAAAATACAATCCAGACTGTTCTGCACAGATGTCCCAGCAAAATAGCCTTTAATTTTAGGTGTAGTGAGGACTGCAGTATTTGGGAAATAAATTTGAATTTATGTCAAAGTGCATCAACACGACCCAGGCTTTCAGCTTTGTGTATTGACTGCTTCAGTGATAACAAGCCAATTAAATGCAGGTGCTTATTTTTCTGACCCCATATCACCTAAATAACTAATGAAGCAATCTGAAGGTACGTGCAAAGGGGAGAGAGCTATTTTGTGGCAGAAGAGGCATTGTGGTCTCAGCCGCCTTGGCTCACTCTGGCCAGGACCGAAGCTGGGGGTGGAGATGATTTTTCAGTTCCCTCTTCCCCAATCCCTGTACAGTAGTACCTCAGGGTTACAGGCGCTTCAGGTTACAGACTCCACTAACCCAGAAATAGTACCTCGGGCTAAGAACTTTGCTTCAGGATGACGACAGAAATCGTGCTCTGGCGGCGCAGCAGCAGCGGGAGACCCCATTAGCTAAAGTGGTGCTTCAGGTTGAGAACAGTTTCAGTTTAAGAACGGACCTCCGGAATGAATTAAGTTCTTAACCCGAGGTACCACTGTATTGCATTTTAAATTTCTGCACTTCTCATAGGCAAGTCAGGGGAGCTTTCCCTTCAGGGGGCGGGGGTGGCACTGTTAGAGATTCTCCTCTCCACCAATGGAATAGCACTTATACCACACCTAAGGCCTCTCAGCTGGCTTTTGATGGGCATTATTTTTTCATAGAATCATAGCATTGGAAGGGACTCCAAGGGTCATCTAGCCCAACCCCCTGCAATGCAGAAATCTTTTTGCCCAAAGTGAAGCTAGAACCCACGACTTTGAGGATAAGAGTCTTGTGCTCAACCAGTTGAGCTATTTGACAGGCTTTTACACATATCCAGACACTCTTGGCAGTTGCCGATGCTATTTTATATGTAATTGCCCCACAAACTTATCTGTAACCATGTATCATCACGGACTTTGAGTTGTCATCCCCTGCTTCTCTTCATTAGTGACCTTGCTGCATTATTTGGTGTTCCTTCTTTCTACTGCCTGCAATGTTTGACAATTATTACTGTATTTTAATATTTTGTTGGAAGCCGCCCAGAGTAGCTGGGGAAGCCCTGCCAGATGGGCTGGGTATAAATAAATTATTTATTTATTTATTTATTTATTTATTTATTTATTTATTTAGGGTGTCTTCATCTTGAAATGAAACACAGGAAGCTGCCTTATTGGTCCATCACTTCACAGCATTGGCTACACAGCCTGGCAGTGGCTGCTCAGGATTTCAGACAGAGGTCTCTTTTAGTCTTACCTGGACATGCTGGAAATTGATCCCAGGTCCTTCTGCATGCAAACCAGATGCTCTGCCATTGAGCTAGACAGCCTTTCAAGAGCCAAAGTGGAACTTTGTTCCTTAAGACTCTCAGCCTACCCCCTCTTCCTCAAAAGTCTCTCATCTCCCAGGCCCCATGTAGTTTCAGCAGCCTGACAATGAAACAACAGCCTCTCACCTCCAGATAACCCATCAAACACACTGGGGGAAACCCAAGGCTGGTTCTTATTTGCCTGCTATTTATAGACTCATCTGAACTCCACAAATCAAAGATCGGAGACAGCAAGGAAATCTATTTCTTTGGATTCGCTGTCTCTGCCTTTAAATTACCAGAATCCACATGTCAGTTTTAAAAGAAAACGTCCATGTGATACTCACATAATCCTCCCTGAGCTCATAATGGGCGCTGCAAGTATTTTCTCCTCTGCCCCGCTTCCCTTCACCATTCCTGCTCATCCATGCAGACTCAGAAAAGAAGTCGGGAAATTTTGAGGAGGGGAGGGGCTGTAAGGATACAGTTGTGCCCTCCCCTACTCAAGCCCACCACTTAAGAGCAAGAGGCTACTTTGACTCAAACCACGCATCCCTTTTGCTTTGGAAAAGTTATTTCAACCCCGCTGGGTTGCAATTTGATTTAAAGGGTTCCCAGCTTTGGGCTCCCAAGACCTCAAGCAACTTCCCAGCTGCTGGCATTCCACTGACAACATATAGATACAGTGGTACCTCGGGTTAAGAACTTAATTCGTTTTGGAGGTCCGTTCTTAACCTGAAACTGTTCTTAACCTGAAGCACCACTTTAGCTAATGGGGCCTCCCGCTGCCACTGCACGATTTCTGTTCTCATCCTGAAGCAAAGTTCTTAACCCGAGGTACTATTTCCAGGTTAGTGGAGTCTGTAACCTGAAGCGTCTGTAACCCAAGGTACCACTGTACCACTATCTCTGACTTATTTTGTCACAGCCCTGATAGCTTAGCCAAATATGAGACGTGGTTGGATTAAGCAAACTTTATTACTACAGTAAAAGCTGGCTGTAACAGGTTCTAATATGATTTGCTTCTAATAACAGTGTTTGGATGCTTTGAATTTCAGCATGTGTTTACAATTCTAGTCCCATTCCTATCCTGCCTGCTCTACCCCTTACTCCTCAGCACCCACCCAGCCACCCTCCAATCACTCCCACAACCAACTATCCTTCCCCCTCACCACAAACCCCTGTTCTGTCACACTCCAATCTCAGCTAATCAGTGTGCAGCACACACCATGGTGCTATCCCTCCCTCCCCTGGCACTCACCTTACCTTGTATCTTGCAAATATCTCCCCACACAAAATTTTACCCTCCACCACTTAATAGTCAAACCTCTACAAGTCTACAAGTTTGTGCTCTGAACTACCAACTGGTCATTGGCGCCACCTAGTGTTGGGCTCCCCGCCTTCCAGCCTACCAGTCCCCCTGTGCAGTAGCCATCATTATCAGCTGTAGGGGCAAAGGGCTGGGCTCCAGCCCTGACATCTTGCCTTTGCTGCACTATGGCTTGGAACAGATGACATACAGAGGCCTTTTGCTTTGGCTATGAGCCAGGTTTGATTCACTTTCTCCCACTTCCCACTTGATTCCACTGGCATTCTGGACCCAGAGCCGGAGGGGTGTGTGTGGGCATTTAGACATCCCATTCCCTTGTCCTCCAATGTGGGAGAGGGCTTTGGAGAGCCCTTCCTGCTTTTCGTTACACAAAGAGAACGCAGCTGTGAAGGGGGACAGGGAGAGAGGGAATTTGTTTCCAAGCAAAGTCCATTATTTTATTCTTCCCCTGTATCTCTGGAATAGCTTTTGTCCCTCTCTGAGTCAGCTGGCTATAGAAATCAGATAATGGATCTCAGCATGGGTCATGAATCTAGACCTCCGGGGAAGGAGGAACAGAAGAAGCAGGGGCTGCATGTTAGCTGGTGCAGGGGATGGGGGGGGGGGGAAGGACAGTGCTTGCTCTGGTATCAGCAAACACACACCTCTGAAAAAGTGTGTGGCTGGTCGGTCCTGCACTCTTGGCAGGGTGGGTGGGGTTGCCATCAGTGAGCTGAGTACCGAAGATTCTTGGAACTTGCTGTAGTTAAATAGAATTGCCAATAGCACGATGCTTTTTGACAAATATGCAGTGTGACATAGGAAGCTGCCCTACACTGAGGCAAACCATTGGTCCATCTAGCCCAGTATCGTCTACCCTGACTGGCAGCAGCTTTCCAGGGTTTCAGGCAGAAGTCTCCCCCAGCCCTGCCTGGAGATGCCAGGGATTGAATATGGGACCTTCTGCCTGCAAAGCAATTTTCTGTGGCAAGAGATTTTGGCTTTGGGTCACATGACAGCTCAATGGAGCCTCTAGGTCACATCCTAGAGGAACTGGGAAGACCCTTGTTAAGGCATGAAGGCTGGAGTTCTTCCCTGTGACTGGGTACTGGGTATTCAAAGATCATGTCCGCACCATTCGGGGAAGTTTTTAATGCACATATTAGTGTATTTTTGGTCTTTGTGGAAGCCGCCCAGAGTGGCTGGGGAAACCCAGCCAGATGGGCGGGGTACAAATAATTTATTTTTTTATTATTATTATTATTATTATTATTATTATTATTATTATTATTATTCATTTTGAGAGCATCGGTTACCCCAAAGCATCATGGAAACCATAGTTTGCTAAGGGTGCTGTAGTAGCTTTGAGAGGGGCTAAATTACAGTTCACAGGATTATTGGGGGGGGGGGAGTTGTACTTTAAATATATGTGGGGTGGCTGTGACTAGAGGCCTTCCTAGAGGGCTGGCTGGGGCTCATGGCAGCTGTAGTCCAAAACAGCTGGAGGGCACCAGGTTGGGGAAGCCTGCTTTACATTTTCCTTCTACTTCTACTCTAGTCCATCTCCATAAATCTTTAAACCTACCTACTCCAATGGAACCATGCTCACTAAGTCAGTGGATGCAAATCTTTTACTTTTGCATAATATCCATTTCCAAAAATCTAGATGAGTTAAGGCTTTGAAAGGGACAAACACCCACCTCATCAAAAATGCTAGATTCCCTTCACGTTGCGTGAGCTGCATCTGGGTACCAAGCTATGCAAATCTCAACTGGAAAGAAAAATGCCCCATGCAAATTTCAGAATAACGGGGGTATTTATTTATTTTTTGTCTCTCCCTGTAGGAACAGTGTGGCAGTAACAAAACAAAGAGAGGGCCCTGAAGAGACATGATAAGGAGTGCTGTGTTCACGAAGCTGGAGGACTGACCCCCCCCCCCAGCTGAATAGCTGCCTCGCTCTAGCAGGAAGATGGGCATCAGGCAACGGTAATCATTTCTCTTTTCAAATATGAATGAAGATGTAATTTGAAGTGTCATGCATGAAGCGTATGACGCCATTAGACTAATCAGCCACACACAATAGACTACTTGATTGGCCTGTAAGTATCTGTCTGGGATGCACAGTTGAATTCTGTTTGGAAGAACAAAGCAAAGGCTTGTTTCTCTCCAATTGGGATAGCGGTGTGAGCCAACACCTGGATTTATTCCTTCGTTCAGAACATCTGTACATCACTTTTCACTTCTGCGACAAACTATAAAAGCAGCTTACATATGAAACACAACACCATCTACTACAATCAATAAAATCAGATTAATAAAACCAAGTCAAAACAACAGGGGAAAATTATGCACACACAAACACGCAAAGCCAAACCAGTAAAGGAAAAATAATCAGGAAAACGCTGGGGTAAATGAGGACTTTTTAGACCACCTAGCATTGAAGTAAACCTGATCTCTGCTGGAAAATCATTCCGCAGGGCAGGTGCCACTACTGAGAAGGCCCTTCCCTATACTGCAGTCAGGCAAACGGCTCAGTCAGCCTCAGGAGATCACAGTGGTGGTCTGTATAGGAGAAGGCAGTCTTTCTGATAGCCAGGTCTTTTAATACCTTGAAGCTCTCTCCATAGTGGACTGGCAACACAGTTATCTCCCCAAAATATTTGGGATTCAAGGCTGCCCCATTAGGGCAAATAAGGCACTGCCCCACCAACTTCAGTCTGCTGTCAACCTTTCCCATTTACAAGTGGTCCAGAGGGTGGGCCCTGCCTGTCAGCTTTCTTCTCTTTAGTCTTGGTCTTGCTTGTGTAGAATTCAGCAAGGAGGAGGAATAGGACAGAACTAGAATCAGTTGGCTCTGCTTGCCACTGATTCTGCCTATGAGTATCATTGGCTCTGGCTCTACCCATGGCCGGCTTCCCTGACTTCCCTAGTCCTGATGTGAATATTAACTGCCACTGAGAGCTGTTTGCTTCTGCCAGCTTTGGGCACAGAGAAACATATATGAAAATAAGTCTGTGCAATAAGTCTGTTCTGTCCCATTTTCTACATTAATCTACCATTTTTCTTATTTAAAAATTCATATTTAAATGCAGTTTTCTCACAAAATTCACATTTCTAAATGCATTTCATCCTAAAATACACATGGGGATATTATGAGTTGAGAATTGCACCATAAAATTTGGAGAAGTGTGAAATCTAAAGGGCAGCTGCAGAAGTGTACTTAGGGTCTCTTGCAGCCCTGGCAAGGAACCATATTGGTGCCTGCCAAAAGAGTGAAAAAATTTGAACGCCTTTGTGCCACAGTGCAAGAAGGATGGGAAACTTCTCCCGCATTTGATCTCACCATGACAGCTGCAGTGCAGAGCCACAGACATATATGTCATACACTAAATAGCCTGATAGGTTATTTTTTTGGGGGGGTGGCGGCCTACCCCTCCCCCCAGGGGGGCACTTTTGCCAACCCCTAGGTACACCTCTGGGCAACTGGAAGCTGATCCGCCCATTAGCCCAGAAGGTGCAAATCAGGTCAGACTGCAAATAATGATTTCCTCAAGAATGATTTCCTATATCAGAGGCTTTCAACCTTTTTGAGTCCACAGCTCCCTTGACCAACTACATTCTTTACGCGGCTCCCCTGTGGGATATCTGGTAAAAACTTGTGTAGTTTCATCATTTACTGGTTTTGCCCATCATTCCTTTAAGGCTTCAAATTTAAGCAGCACAGCTTTGAAAAGGCTTTAAAAAAATTATGAGCCATTCATTGCTTTGCTAAATGTTGCTTTTGAAAGTTGGGAGGAAAATGAAAACAAATTTATATAGCAATCAGAAAAAGATACAAAGTGCACTTTGAAGCACTGATATACTGATATACCGCAATGGCCATTTAGTCTTCATAAAATACACACACAGATCTCCCTGGTGTGTGTGTGTTGTGTGTTTGTGTGCATGTACGTGTGTGGAGATAAGGAATTCCATTCCCTGCAATCCTAACTGTGCCTACTTATAAGCAAGCCCTACTAAATTCCCACTCCTAGGGTCAGGGGTTGGAGAGAGAGAGAGAGAGAGAGAGAGAGAGAGAGAGAGAGAGAGAGAGAGAGTACATGCCTTGGAACTTCACCCCATCTAAGGCAGAGAAAGGGCTCAGGAACTACATTCCCCATCAGGCCTTGCAGGCCATGCCTCGCAGGTGATGCAGCCCTCACTTCTGCCATACACAGCCTCTTCTATTAATCTAATCTATCTATTAAGAGGAAGGAAGAAAAGAGGGATGGAGGCTGGTGCTGCCCGCGACTCCCCCCACCCACAACACATCTGACCATCATACAATGCACCAAAGGGCACAGCAGCACATCCGTTGAAAACCACTGTCCTATATGAACACATGCAAAGCAGTCGTTGGTACCCGACATTGTCGGGCACTTGTCAAAGGCCCAAGCACCCCTACATGGCTCATGTCTGATGCCTGCCTTTGTGTGTTTGTGGTGAGCAGCTGCATCTGGAATAGGATTCCTAACTCTTCCTTGTTTCAATGAATGTTTCCTTATTTATCAAACTTCATTTATTTGTGAGATGACGGTGACAATAAAAAGCAACGTAAGCTGGATACATTGCACAGGTTGCAAACTAGTTTTAACTAAACATTTCTTCAAGCAGCACATAGTTAAGTTCTGGAATTTGCTCTCCAAAGGTTTATTTTTTTATTTAACATAATTTATATACTGCTTGATTGCTTGGAGGGTCTATTTTCAGTTTGCCCCAAAACAAAAACAAAAAAAACCACACACCACAGATTAAAATGGTCAATGCAAGACAAAGTTAAAAACACGCACTCAAAAACTCCAAAATATAAATAAAACAATTCATCTGAAAACTGATTAAAACACATGCCAACTTCTACACGTCTGGATAGACTTGCCTGAACAAAAATGTTTTTAGCAGGCGCCAAAAGGAATAGAGATGTGGGCTTGTCCACACACCTAGAAAGCAGGGGTCCAAGCAGTTTCCCATTTGCCCTGCCGCATTCCCAGGGAAAACACATTCTTCGCTGCTGAATCAGAACAAATGTCAGTCTGTGGAAAAGCCAATTGCTCCAATTCAGTGATAAGGAGCAGGTTTTCACAGAGGAAAGTGCGAGACAAGTGGCAGTGTGGACATAGTCACCAACATGGATGGCTTTCAAAGGGGATTAGACAACTTCTCGGAGAAAGAGGCTATCAATGACTGCTACTCATTATGGCTGTGTGCAGTTCATCAATACAGCCTCTGAATACCAGTTCTTAGGGAACGTTAGTGGAGAGCATGCTGTTGGGCTCAACGTCCTGCTTGTGTGGCACCAGGTTGGCCCCTGTGAGAACAGGATGCTGGACTAGATGGGTCTTTGGGCTGGTCCAGATGAACTCTCATTACGTTCGCAGTTTCCTTATTCTGAAGCTCCTCAGGTAGCATAACTCCCTCCACACACAATTACACACATTTAACAGTATGTTTTTTTAGCTGAGACCTGTGATGGAACACCCAAGGAAGTGTGGAAACTGTTTGATAACTAGCTTGAGCTCAGTGGCTGAGCATCTACTTTGCATGCAGAAGGTCCTGAATTCAATCTGAAGCATCTCCAGGTAGGACTGGGATAGTTCCTAGTCTGAAACCCTGGAGGTCCATCAATACTAAGCTAGATGGACCAATGGTCTGATGCAGCATAAGGCAGTTTCCTACTTTCCTAAGTTCTGCTTTGCATGCTAGCCTAGAAAAGACAGATCAGGTCAGTTTCACAGTGGACTTTGCCAAAAACCTAACCCCTCAAGCATTCCTAGTATGAAGCAACTCTGGTTGTGTGAACAGCCCTAGGATTGCTACCCTAGAGGGTATTATGTTGTTGTTGTTTAGTCGTTTAGTCGTGTCCAACTCTTTGTGACCCCATGGACCAGAGCACACCAGGCACTCCTGTCTTCCACTGCCTCCTGCAGTTTGGTCAGACTCATGTTTGTAGCTTCGAGAACACTGTCTAACCATCTTGTCCTCTGTCATCCCCTTCTCCTTGTGCCTTCCATCTTTCCCAACATCAGGGTCTTTTCCAGGGAGTCTTCTCTTCTCATGAGGTGGCCAAAGTACTGGAGCCTCAGCTTCAGGGTACTATAGTGACTTGTAATCATGGTAGGTGGGTAGACACAGCTGAAACACTCTGGAATACCTTGATCACGGAGGCCTTGGCTGTTTGCTCTTAGGATAATGGAACAAATTATCCTTAACTGTATGCAAACAAATCCTCTGCATGGTAGACATTCCCCGCCATCCTGTTTTTACAGCAGGGTTTCCCCAGTGTGCAAATGTCTTCATGATCTATATCGTCTAACCAGCCTCGTGAGCAGGGTTTATTCTGAGTTCAGCATTCACCAGCACTCGGTTCCAAAACCCAAAGAAACCCTCCATTAAACCCAAACCCTTTAGAGGTTAATGGGAGTCGCTGTCTATCGCAAGAGTGAACACACCAGCGCCCTGCAGGGTTATTTACACAGAGAGGCCTGGCTTTCACCCTCTCTGACATCCCACTGCGAGTGGCGGAGGCAGCAAGCACAGCCCCTCCCCTCTCCCCATCCCCCTCTGCCTGCAAATTGCTGCAGCTTTTGAAAAAGCGAACATATGGCTCTCCTTCAGTGGCTATCTGAGAACTTAAAGGCAATGCTGTTGTGCTCAGCAAAGGCAGGCTGCAACCCGAACACCCACACCCACACACCCCACATCAGTTTCCCTTTTGGGATCTCCTGCACAGTGTGCTTTCCAATGATGTTTGCATCTACCCAGCAGGGGTGCTACCCTATTCCTCCTAAAACGTATGCTCCAAATGGCTCCATTTTTTGGTTCGTGTCCCTAGTAAATTCATGTCCCCTGTCTTTTGGGGATGCCTTGTTACACCCCGCCCCCTTGAGTGTGAGTTGCTAAAGTCGTTCTTCTTCAGAATTCAGCTGCGTCCCCAGACTCCCTGGAAGTGAAACCTCTGAGCGGGGAGCAGATGCCTCCTCTCTAGTGTCGAGGCAGACATGAGGACACTGAAGCACTGTGCAGTTCACAGCCTGCCATTTCACACTCAGCAGCTGCTGAGCCGCATCTGAACTGCTGGTCACCTATTTTGGGACAGCTCTGTTTTGTTTATTTTGAGCGGAAAGGAACAAAACCCTCTTCTGGCTTTGAAATCACTGGACGAGAGAGGCGATTGCAAAGCAAGCAAAGAGAGCACAAGGAAGAGATAGAGTCAAGCCCTTAGCAATGGAAAATAAGGGCGGTGGAAGGTCTCAGGACCACTCATTCTTGGGCCCTTCAAATGAGAATTGGCGTATTATGAGCACGTCCCTATTATTATTATTATTTAGTATTATTACATATTAATGACTCAGTGCTGAGCAGAGAAGCACCAAACCAGACAGATTCAGCAACCATCTTCCTTCTCCCACAGTACTTTTGGGTTTCCCCACACTATTCCCACTTTGACCTGGAGATGCCAGGTTTTGAACCTGAGACCTTCTGCATGCAAAGCAGGTGCTCTACCACCGAGTTATGGCCTTTTGATAAAAAATTAAATAACGGAAGCTTCCAGTCCTCATGGCTATGATTAGAGGGCTGACACATCAATAGAAGCCTGGGAAGCTGGCTTATACCAAGTCAGACTATTAGTCCATCTAAGCCAATATCAGGACTCTGGTCCTGGCGTGCTCTGGTCCATGGGGTCACGAAGAGTCAGACACAACTAAACGGCTAAACAACAACAAACCCAATATTGTCAACACCAGCTGGCAGAAGCTCTCCAGGGTTTCAAGAGACCCCTGGAAGAAGCGTGCGAGGACCTGACTACCACAGCACTCTCTCATCGGAAGCTGCCTTAAACAGAGTCAGACCAACCATCCCATCTAGCTCAGTATGGCCAGAGCTGACTGGCAGCAGCCCCCTGGAATTAAAGGTAGGAGCATTCCCCAGTCCTATTTGGAGATTCCAGGGTTTGAACCTGGGACCATGTGCATGCAAAGCAGCTGCTCTGCCACTGAGCTATTGCCCACTCATTCAGCCCATCCCCTGTGCCATCACGAGTAATCAGGAAGATGAGCTGGACGGATGGGGCCTTCTCAGTAAGTTGGTGGTGGTGGTGAAGGTGACTGTTTCTACATCACACACAAAAATAGGATAAGAGAGGGTGCAGATTTGCATGAAATATGGGTTTATATGCAATTTGTAAAGAATTACTACAATTTTAAAAGAAACACAATACTTTTTGCCATAGTGGAGAAGACTCTGAGCAGATAACCTCTACTGCAATATCTGGAGGGTCAAGGAGCCCCCACCTCTGCAGAAAATCAACCACAAAAACAGACAGGTGTCCCTGGAAGGAATAAAATGATGGGGGGTGGGTGTGGGTTCAGGGTTTGTTTGTTTTTGTTTTTGCATCTGATCACCTGCCATTAGCCACACTCAAGACTGCAAACTCTAGATTTATGAGGAAGAGAACAAGGGGCTCCAGGATGAAATTCTGCTGCAGGGTTGTTTGAAAAGAAAAGCCATTCAAAAAAACTGAAGCCGTTAGTCACTCAGCTGAGGGCACATGAGGATAAAACCAAGGTTTCCTGAAGATGAACCACAAGACCGGACAGTTTCCTTTGGGTTTAGACAATTGAAACCAATAGTGGGCTGTTCCCCCACAATCATGTTTAAAAACAAATATATATACAAATCCAGTGAGATTCGACAACCCTGTAGCAGCAGCAGAAGAATAACTCCGGGGTGTGGCAAACAAGGGACAGGATGACATGATCACCAGTTTCTGGCAAATACGCCCATTTCATTTTTTTCTCAGTTTTCTAAGCTTAAGTTCAGTTCTCCACATTTTCACATTAGAGAAAGAAAGAAAGAAAGAAAGAAAGAAAGAAAGAAAGAACAAATCCCCATTAAAATTCACCAGCATTTTAGTGCAGGTTTCTCATACATATTTTTGATATGCAATTTTGCCCAAAGCATAATTTTTTTGTAAAGCCATTTCCCCTAATATAATGCATTTTTGTGTTTGTGTTCATGAATATATGTATTTCTATGCACGCTTGACCCCAGCATATGCATCTCCTTGCTTATGCAAGGATTGTTATCTTTGAAACCAGACTTGGAATGAATAGATCAGCATTTGAACAGAGCTGGGGTGGCAAACTGGTGGCCTTCCAGATGTGGTTGATCTCCACAGCAACCGGCGTGGCCAGTGGTCAGGGATGATGGGTGTTGTGGTCCAAAAGCATCTGGAGAAACAGCTTACCCAGCTCTGAAACAGAGAATGTCTTCAAATAGAGGACTTTCCTCTGTAAAGTGGGACATAGGGACAAAGACTGCCATGTTCTCTGGTCTACGGTGGACATGTAAAATAGTAAAAAGACTTCTGGGAAATGATATACAATGAATTGAAAAAAATGTTTAAGATAACTTTTATTAAAACAAACAAACCCAGAAGCCTTTTTACTAGGGTTAACAGGAGACAAAATGCCAAAAGATTTTAATAGACTATTTACTGGTATGTACGTGACAACATCTGCAAGAATGCTACTTGCCCCGAAGTGGAAGGAAAAGAAAATCCCAACTAAAGAAGCTTGGATAACCAAGATGATGGACTATGCCAAAATGGCAAAGATGACCATGAGGATCAGGCACCAAGATGGCAAAAAAATTTAGTCAAGAGTGGAAAAAGTTTATAGAATACCTTAAAGACCACTGTATATACTTAAAAACATTAGCAGGATTGTTGTAACACTTATAATGTAATATGAAATTCCTTCCAGTAGCACCTTAGAGACCAACTAAGTTTGTTATTGGCATGAGCTTTCATGTGCATACCAATAACAAACTTGGTTGGTCTCTAAGGTGCCACTGGAAGGAATTATTTATTTATTTGTTTTGTTTTGTTTCGACTATGGCAGACCAACAAGGCTACCTAGCTGTAAATGTAATATGAGTTAAGGAGTTCAAAAAGGAGATAATGTAGATTAGAAAAATGTAATGATTTTATATATATATACACACACACACACATACATATATAACCACACACATATATATATATTGGAAACCAGAGGGTGGGGGAAGTCCAAGGGATCCCAGCAATGTAGAAATTGAAAAAGATGTGAGTGTATAACAATATTGCAGCCCTGTTCAGGGAAGTTTTTAATATTCAACACTGTACTGTTTTTAACACTTGATTGGGAGCCACCAAGAGTGGCTGGGGAAACTCAGCCAGATGGGCGGGGTATAAATAATAAATTATTATTATTATTGTCTTAAAAAATGAAAAATGAATTTTTTTAAAAAAAAGACTGCCATGTTCTCAGGCCTCTGTTCCCACCTCTGGTTCAAAGGAAGACTCAGAGGGGAGAAGGCATCACCCAGGGAGGCATCACCTCCCGCTCCAGGACCTTCCTGGTCAGATGACATGACTTAACCTGATTAATTGGACTGAAAGCCCCCTGCCCCATGCAGTCTTCACTGCCCCTGTGCCCCAGGAACCTGCAATGGCCCTTTGAGAAACAAACAGGTCTTCAGAGGCAGGCAGGGCCCACAGCCAGTCAGACCAGTGACGATTCATAAGGAATCAGCCAGGCTGCTAAGACAACAGCTCTTCTTGGGAGAGTTGCAGCCAGCATTTGCCACAGTGATCTGTCCAGGGTCCTGACAGACAGGCCTTGTTGTGATCCTGCAGAGCCTACCTTGACTCTGCTCTACCAGACTGGACTTTGCATTGTTATTGGTTTTGACTCTTCCTCTTCCTCACCTAACCCTGCCTTGCCAGGAAGTGCCACATCCTCAACACAGCCTTCCCCAGAAGCCTTGAGCCAAGCTAGAAGAGGACATCAACAGGATAGGTTAGATAGTGCACCCTCTCTACGGTTTAGCCAACACCTACTGAAAACCTTCTTCTTCCAACAAACCTTTTATATAGATATTTACATTGGAATGCTTTATATATATATATATATATATATAGAGAGAGAGAGAGAGAGAGAGAGAGAGTTGTACCTTGTTTGTCGAATGGAATCCTTTCCAGAAGTCCGTTCGACTTCCAAAAAGTTTGCAAACCAAGGCGTGGCTTCTGATTGGCTCCGGAAACAGTGCCAACAGCCAAAAAAAGACGTTCGGCTTCCAAAAAACATTCGCAAACCAGAACACTTATTTCCGGGTTTGCGGTGTTTGGGAGCCAAAGCATCCGAGTACCAAGGCGTTCAACAACCAAGGTACGACTGTATATGGAATTGTTTTTCATCGTTGATTGTTTTAGCAGTAATGTGTTTGCTGCCCTGGGCTCCTCTGGGTGGACAGATGAGATGATACAATAAACAACAACAACAACAAAGCATATCATCATTAAGGAAACTCTACTGGTCAGTTCACCTATGCATCACTTGCTGGTGGCAGCATCAAGCAACAGGTTGAATGTGTGAATGAGCCACCTATTGCCCACTTAGAGTGTTCCTGTCACCAGATGCTGACTCAAAGGCAAACACTTGGCCACGTAGGCAGCTCCTGTATGCAGCTATGAGAGTCCAAAGTCTTGAGTGCCCCATCCCTAGCTGAGGTGGTTCTGTGTGGGTAATCTTACCATCTCTTCCCTTAGGAACTGGCTCAGGCAACTTTCTTGTGAATACTGTATTAAATTTTGGAGGGTGGTGGTGGGGAACAGGTCTGATATTTTTGGAAGTGAGATCCTGTGAAAATTTAAAGGTGCTAATTTGTGACATTTAAGTGCAAAAGCTTCTCTGGCCTGAAGGAAAAGCTGTTTTGAATATCTCGTTTTTTTTCAATATCTCTTCAGCAGAGTGAGCTACCGGGTTCAATTAATGTGACATCTAAACTGCTCACTGCAGCAAACGCCTCACTCCCCCCAAATATTTTGTGTAATCGTTTAGAGGTTTGCAAACTTCAGGCAAGTAATGATACCTTTTCCCCACCTCCTGAATTATACTCCCCGCCCCCTAAATTAAAGTTGGAGTGTAAGAACTGCCCTGCTGGATCAGGTCCGTGGCCATGTAGTCCAACACCCTGTTCTCACGGAAGCCAGGCAGATGCCTAAGGGAGGCCTGCAAGCAAGACCTGAATGCAATAGCACTGTCCCTATAGGAACGGAGGAAGATGCCTAATACCACCCCAGGCTAGCTCAGCATCATAGCTACTCTGGCAGGTCTTCTCCAGGGTTTCAGGCAGAGGAGGGTCTTTTGCACCACCTGCTATTTTGTACAGTGGCAGAGCATCTGCTTGGCAAGCAGAAGGTCCCATGTTCAATCCCTGGCATATCAGGGTAGGGCTGAGAGAGACTTGCCACCTGAAACCCTGGGGAGGCGCTGCTGGTCAGTGTAGGCAATACTAGGCTCAATGGACCAATGGTCTGAGTATGAGGCAGCTTCCTATGTTCCTATCTAACTAAAAATGCCAGGAATTGAACCTAAGACCTTCTGATTGCAAACCACATGCTTTACTGCTGAGGAGTACAATATTGCCCATTGGTCTAGTCAAAAGTTTTGTTTTCACGCTATTAATGTGCTGCATTTCCCCACAGGGACACCCTTTCCTCCATGTGCTTTGAGAGGCAGAAACAGTAACCAGCTTTTAAAACACTTCTTAAACATACAGTATAGGATTGCATTCCTCTAATGCCCCATCTGCACTATTTGAAGCATCATCGTACCACTTTAAACAGTTGTGGCTTCCCCTAAAGTTTCCTGGGAACTGTAGTTTGTTCAGGGTGCTGAGAGTTGTTAGGAGAAACCCCCCTTCCCCTCACCCAGCTACAACTCCAGGTGTGGTTTAATAGTCAATTCCTCTTCACAAGGAATTCTGGGAACTTTAACTTTGGACATGACCCCTCTGTGTTCACCCAAGCCGTCCTAGATTCTTGATTCCCAATTCTTAAACTTTTTCATTCATGCACTGTTCCATTTTATCTGTGGCATATAGTTTCATTTCTGGTTTCATTTACCTTTTAAAAGACATTTTATTCAATTGTATATATATATGAAATTTATTTTTATATTAGGCAGATTTAAATATACAGAGATGCTATATAAATAAGAGATGCTATATAAATAAATACATTTCTGCCCGAAGGGCTGCAAGAATAAGGACTCCCAGTCCAGCACTTCTGAGTGAATCACTGTGCTGGACCCACGTCCGCACTGGAAACAGGAAGAACTGGGGCACTGACTCATGCCTGATCTCCTCTGAGTGTGGCTAATCTTGCTACCTCTCTGCAGCAGGTGTGATTGGGTCATCCAATCACACCTGATGCAGAAAACCAAGAATATAAACTTAAGAATATAAAAGGAGCCCCACTGGATCAGGCCAATGGCCCATTTGGTCCAGCATCCTGGACCCAAGCACAAGAGCACTCCTCTCCTCATTTCCAATTCCCAGCAACTGGTATTTAGTGGCATACGGCCTCTGACAGCAGAAGTGGTACCCAGGTAGGTGGTACCCAGGTTTAGGAACGTAAGAAGAGCCATGCTGGGTCAGGCCAAAGGTTCATCTAGCCCAGCATCCTGCTGTCAACGTGACTTCCTATGGGAAGCCTGGAAGCAGGACTTGAGCACAGCAGCCGTCTCCTCACTTGTGATTCCCATCATCTGGTCTTCAGAGCAGTGGTGGCAGAGCCTAGCCATTGTGTCTAGCAGCCTTCTCCATGAACCTCTCCAATTGCCTTTCAAAGCCACCCAATTGGGTGGCCATCAATATATCTGGTGGGAGCAAATAATATATTTTTATCTATGCACTGCTGTGTGTCTTGAATCCTCAGATGTTCATTGTGAGAGAGGGAGGATTTTTTCCTCTCTATCTACTTTCTCCATGCCATGTATAATTTCATAAACATCTACCATGTCGCCTTTTATTCATCTTTTCTATGAACTAAAAAGTTCCAAATGCTGTAAGCTTTCCTCTAGGAGAGTCGCTCCATCCTCTTTATTTATCACCTAGAGAATCGTGTTTGCGTGCACACCAAAATCTGGAGAACTTTTGGCATATGTGCCGTTTAAAATTTTCTGAAAGGGATCCCCACAATGTACCCGCATGAAGCATTTGAAGGTAGGGTGGTCAGTTATGCATTAGCAAAAGAAAAAGGAAAAAAAAGGAGTAAGTGAATCACTGGAAGTCCTTCTTCATGCAGTGCATAGTTAAACTATGGAACTCACTGCCACAAGGGTCCATGATATGGCCACCAACGTGGATGGCTTTAAAATAGGATTAGACAAATTCCTGAAGAATCAGTTGATCAATGGCTTCTAGGCACAATGGCTATGTTCTTCCTCCAGGATCAGTTGCTGGAAACGATGGGGTGGGGTAGCTGTGCTCTTGTGCTCAAGTCCTGCTTGAGGGTTGCCCACAAGAATCTGGGCAGCCAGGACGGTGGGCTAGATGTGCCATTGGCCCCATGCAGCAGGCTCTTCTTTCATTCTTATGAGAGTCATGTATAATGACTGGTCGGCTTGGGCCTTCAGATCCCTCCTGAAGAGCCACCTTCTCTTTGAACCTTTTCGCACAGCCTCCCACTTCCCACATCTAACTGAGCCTGCAGCCAAACCTCAGCACATGCAACTGAAACATGCCAATATTCCTCCTCTGTTTATTCTGGCTGCACTTCCCTCCTTTTCCTTGGTTTAGATCAGGTGTGGTGAACATTAGGCCTTCCAGATGTTGCTGAACTACAGCTCCCATCAGCCCTAGCAAGCATGGTCAATGGCCAGGGATGATGGGAGTTGTAGTTCAGCGACATCTGGAGGGCCAAAGGTTCCCCCAACCCTGATTTAAATTGGAAGGTCCTCAGAGTGGGGATCTGTCACCTGCTACTCTGGCAATACAAATGGATGAAAATCCTTGGTATGATAAGGAGGCTGCCCTTTTATAGACACAAGAGCATTCCTAAATTCATTTGTGAAATATTTCAGGATACACAGTCACACAGTACCAGCATTGCTACCTTTTAACAACTTTTCTCTCTTTTTTTTTTCAAGTGAAAAAAGCAGGAATTTTGCAGATGATTTCTCCACTAACAACCCAAAACAACAACCTCCTACAGGAGGAAGTGATGGCCATCAACTTGGATGTCTTTAAAAGAAGACTGGATGCTGGACTAGATGGGCATTGGCCTGATCCATCAGGGATCTTCTTATGCCCTCCAGATGTTTGGGGCTATTGTTTCATCAGTCCCAGACAGGAGCTGCCACCCTAAACCTCTGGAAGGAACCAGATTATGAAAGCCTGGCTGAGGGCTTCTCCATACCTTCCTTTGCCCCACCATTTTCTTCCTGGGGAAGCCCAGTTGTTTGCACTGCATTGGAACAAATGGCCATTGGGTTTTCCATGGATTTTCATTTGTTCTGATTTAGTGTGAAGGAGAGGGTTATCCCGGGGAAAGTGTCACGTCAAAGGCAAAACCACTCGGACCAGTGTCTAGAAAGTGTGGGTCAAGTGTGAAACCGCTTGGACCTAATCTTTTTGGGCACAGGACAAGCAGAAATGTGGATGAGCTCTTACACAGAGTGAAGCAAACACCAACCAACCCAGCATGCTGAAACTGAACCTTGGGTGACCCCTTGCCCATCTTTCTAATGGCAGGCATGGATCCCACAGAAAATCGTTTTTTTGAGCATATGCAAAACGTTTTGTTTGCCACTACTGAGAATAGCCACAGCCAGCTCCCACATGTCTGGGCTTAGCGATTATGGATTTCCAACGCAGCAGGCACAATTTAACCAGGGAATGGCCATTTTTAGAACAGAAACAGTGAAGAACACAGCCCACCATAATCTGCTCATTGTTTCTGTTATTATGGGGAATCAGCACAGCTAAACTTGCACGACTACCAGCCCTGTTTAGTTAACAACTGCGGCGTCTTTCAGTGCTAAATTAAGACGGAATTATTATCAGCTCTCTCTCACACCTTCACAATCTTTACACCACAACCCTCTTTTCATATCAGAATTCAGTTCTCAAACAGAGAGGGCAGCACATCTGGCATATGCCAGGATATTTTTCACCAACCATTGGAATTTCCAACTGACCAGAAAATAAAAATGGCCTAGGCTGCTTCTTCTGCCTTTCACAGCTGCTTCATGGGCAGATATCAGCAGGTGAAGCTTTCAGAGTGCAAGGACACACACCTGTTCATCTGACAACATCTGTGGCTCAGCTCCAGCTATTGGGAAAGGTGCAGGAGCAGAGGCTAGAAAAAGAGTTGGCAACTCTACTGCTTGTTAGCAGGGGTAGGGAGAGAACCACATCTCACCAGCTGCCACACTCATGGAACAAGGGATCAAGATTTTCAGGGCAGAGCACACAAGTTGGAGCCTCCAAAATAGTCATTTTAGAAAGAAACCAAGCCCCAAATTCAACGAGAAAACAGAAGCTCTCCAGCTAGCCACAGACCACTCTCTTAAGCATGGGAAGAAAGCTGCAGAGACATCTTCCAAACAACACAGCCCTCGCATCACCAACCCAAAAATAAATCCACTGCATTTCGAAACAATAACAGGCAAGCCAAACAGCATCCTGATGAAATCTGCCATTGGTGTCTCCTCTATGGCTGCTGATCACTACAGTGCCATTCCAAATCTCGGCTCTTGGCAGTCTCTAGGCAGAACCCCCAAGTAGACCATTTGCTCTTTCTGTATACATATATATGGGAATGGGAGCTTATGATAGTGCTGCCACTTTTTAAATTAAAACCCCCCCAACCCTTCTGATGTGCCTTTAACTACAGAACCCTGAAAAAACATGTAACAGGTGACACTTTCCTGGGTCATTTCTTGTTCTGCGCCAGTCAACCTGTTTTTTATTTTTATTTTTGTACCAGAGGTTCTTAGGGGGAAAGCATAGGTATGGGGGGGGGGGGGGGGGAAGGTCCAGAAAATTAAATTTGTGCAGACCAAATCTGTGCATAGAAATAATTCTTGATGAGTTCAGTGGAGCTTACTCCCAGGCAAGTGTTCCTAGCAGTGGACTCTCAAGACCCACATAGAAGTGGATATACGACATCAAACAAAAATTCTTGCATTGTTATTACTATTTCTTTCTTTCTTTAAAAAACAAACAAACCATTTTCCAACCACAATGGAAGGCAAGAGACCAAACAGCAGGGCCCTCTTCTCTTTCCACTGGGCAGAGAAGCAAAATCCAAAACAGTCAGGTCAGGCTCGCCCTGTTTTCTTTCGCCCAGTCTACCTTCTTTCCAAACTAAGAGATCCACGTGGGGCCCAAAAATCAACCATCTCACCGCCACATCCTCTTGGCCAGCCCAGATGGGGATCAGGAAATGGCGCCATCAAGACACCCCCCAAATCCATGAATCACAACAGCAGCTCCCCAAAAAAGAATGACAACAACAACAACAACAACAGTGTGTCCCACTCAACACCCAGCCTCTCGATGAGATCACCTTGGTAGCAATCCACTAAAATTTCCATTCAATGCAGCAAACCAAAACTGGGGGAGGGGGGTGTTTGAGCAGGAGGGGTCAAATTCCCCCCCCCCAATCTAAAAACAACCACCACCTAGGCTGCCAGACTATATTAGAGTATCTGCTGGAGACAGATAGAAACACAGAGTCGGATCCCTGTTAAGCAAAGCAAGGAGGTTTGTCCTTATGTAACACTGGCTTTGAGATGCTCTGATCTTCATTGAGGAGGGATGTAATTACAGCCCCTGGATGGTCTCTCCCTTGGTGGTGCAAATGCAAGAAAAACCCTCTGGGTGGGATGCCGTCCTACAGACATCAATACCTGGTGGGAAGGTATTCAGGGGAGGGAGGGAGGGAGAGTGTGTGTGCAAGCGTGAGAGAGAGGGGGGGAAAAAGATATTTGTGCCGTAAAGGATTAAAGACACAGATGCAGCATGCTTACCTCCAGGAGAGTCGTTTTAGCTCATGCCATGCCTTCCGCACACCGACGGCCTTTTCATGTAAAGAAGAGAAGCATCAGGGACCGGATGGAGGGATGCCAGAGGTGGTGGTGGGGGGGACAGCAAAGAGGAGTCGAAATCTCCCTTGTTTTCCAATCCAGCCTGATGGAGAACCTCAGCCAGGGAACCTTCTTCCTTCTCCCCTCTCCTCCAGCGCACAAACCTCCTGCTTCCAGCCTGCTCAGAGGAGAATCCACGGCTGGTCTCTGTTGTTTTCAGAAATGGAGATGGGAGACAGAGGGAGGGGGGAGAGAGAGAATAATACTAACAACAACAACCTGGGGGGGGGGAATACTCGGGGAGAAGCATCCCACCAGATCAGGATGAATGGAGCTGCAGAAGAGGTGGCAGCGATGGGAAAATAGGCGTCCCCTTCTTTTCTCTCCTCCTCTCCCCCCCCCCAGCAAAAATCAAGAGATGGTTATCCAGAGTGCAGGGAATGAAAGATGCTGGCGTTGGTTCTCTCTCTCTCTCTCTCTCTCTCTCTGCCTGTTTCCCTCCCTCAACACACACTCACATGTACACACACCCGCTTGCAGGCATGTTCATGCACGCACCCTCAAGTGTCGTAGAGCAAAGCCAGTTAAAGAGGCACGGCTGTTATTATCAATAATGCATGACTGCAGGCCGGTGAGTCCCATCTCTCTCTCTCTCTCTCTCTCTCTCTCTCTCTCTCCCTCCCTCCCTCCCTCCCCCCCCCCCCCCCACCTCTGCACACTCACTCACACAGAGAGATATACACACCCCTCCTGGCTTGGATCCTAAAGAGATTACAACAACCACTCGCTGTGAATAAATACAAGGGCTCCCCACTCTCCTCCTTTACGGCCTTACCTTGTTTTGATTTGGATTATTTTTACAGTTTAGGTCGATCAAGTGGGGTTGGGTTTGCAAGAGATCTATTGCAAACCGTATATATCTATATCTGCAAGCTCGGGAGGGAGGGAGGGAGGGATGAAATGATGGATAGGGGATTAGTGTGTATGGTTTATAATAGGGCTGTCAAGAGGCTTTTTATAGCCCCATCAACAACCCAGTTGAGCCTGGACTTAAACCAATTTACATTCCGATCCTAAGTCTTGCAGTGCCAAGGTATGGCCAGCAGCTCTGAAGGCCAGGCCCAGGGTGTTTCAAGACAGTTTCTAACTTCCAAGATTCAAATCAAACCTCTCCTCCCCACTGCATTTATTGCCACTAGGGATGGGCAAATATGTCCATTTCAGTTTCTTTCAGTTTCTCATTTTAGTTCTCCTCGTTTCCACATTTGTTTGCAATGAAAAAAACGAACAAAAGTCCTCATGAAAATTCAGCAGTAGTGTTAATTTCCGCTAATATACATATATTTGTATTCTATTTTGTCCAATATACACAATTTCTACAATTTGAGAAAAGGCAAAGCAAAGGTGCAAATTTCAAAGCATGGGTTTGTGTACTGATCCAGAAAGTGCAAATTAGGTAGGTTTACCTAAAATGCGAACTGAATCCAATTTCTCCCTCATCCCCAATCACCACGTTTTAAATATTTTATTTTATTTTGAGGGGGAATTAGGAACGAAATTAATATCCATGTTCCCCCATCCACATTTTCCCTGAGCAGATTAGTAGCATGGACAGAGCAGCATGTTTCTGAATGGTTATTGATGTTCCACAAAGCAGCAGCAACTACTACCAGCACAGAAAGTAAAAGGGGGGGGGGGAGAAGGTGACATATTAGCAAACTATTTTACTGAATCCTACCACACAAGAGCCTACTGTGCAAAACAAGAGAAGCCACACAATGGTCTGGTGGGCTGGGGAACCTGTCGCCCTCCAGAAGTTATTCGAACGCAATGTCCAGCATCCCTGATCATTGGCTATGCTGGCATGGCCCAAGGGGAATTGGGGTCATCTGGGGCTGAGCCGAGTCGGAGTCCAACCACATGTGGTTTTGTATTGTGTTTTAATTTGTTGGAAGCCACCCAGAGCGGCTGGGGGAACTCAGTCAGATGGGCAGCATATAAATAATAAATTATTGTTATTATTATGTGGAGGGACCATGTTGGCCACCTCTGGTAGGGCAGAAGGCAGGCAGCCCAACTGCAGGTGGAGCCGGAGCCAATAACAGGCAGAGCCTGAGCCAATGACACAACTCCTTCTTGTTTTGTCCCCCTCCTCCCCTCCCTGCTGAGTTCAACAAGGACAACATGGAGACAGAGGAGGAGAAAGCTGGCAGGCAGAGCCCCATTCACCCTAATGGAAGCAGCCTCTATTGCTTAACAGTATTTGGGTTTATTATTACAGTGGTACCTCGGGTTACATACGCTTCAGGTTACAGACTCCGCTAACCAGGAAATAGTGCGACAGGTTAAGAACTTTGCTTCAGGATAATAACAGAAATCGTGCTCCGGCGGCGCAGCAGCAGCAGGAGGCCCCATTAGCTAAAGTGGTGCTTCAGGTTAAGAACAGTTTCAGGTTAAGTATGGACCTCCAGAACGAATTAAGTACTTAACCCGAGGTATCACTGTATTAAATGCAAGGGTATCATCACATACACTAATATCAGTATTCTGTGTCTCATTATACAGCCAAAATCCACACAAAAAGAATATGTATCAGAGTGGTTGGGGGAAACCTCTGAGGTTTACATAAATTGCAAAAATTATGGAGGGGGCAACTCAGGGGGAACGGGAGCCAGGCCAGTGAATGTTGAGCATGCTCACTGGGTATGAACAACTTGGGGTGGTGTGTCTGGAACTCAGAGCTATGCACTGTGTTGCAAGACCCACGTCATCCCTCTAGTTCAAGGTGTGAGTGCCATTCCTTATGTAGCCAAAACAGCACCCCCTATGCACCAGAGAGAGGTGTTAGCAGGCTTGAGGAAGCCATAAGGTTTTCAGAAGTACAAAAAATATTTAGGGGAGGGGGAATCCAAAATGGGTAGCAGCTAAAAAAGAAAAAAGTTCAGTGCAGACTAAGCATACCCAATGAGCACACAATGCTAATTTACTAGGGGGGGGGGGGATGGAAAAGTCAAGCGGTGGGGTGACGGGGGGGGGGGGGTAGAAGAAATCAAACAGTATTGTACGGGAGGCCATGGTTGTCTGACTGGAACAGTGAACAGGAACACTCCACACACTGCAACCTTTTGCTTTAGTTCCCTTTAGTTCCCTTTATTGTTATTTATTACTTTTGTATACAGTGGTACCTCGGGTTGCATATGCTTCAGGTTACAGACTCCACTAACCCAGAAATAGTGCTTCAGGTTAAGAACTTTGCTTCAGGATGAGAACAGAAATCATGCTCCCGTGGCGCGGCGGCAGCAGGAAGCCCCACTAGCTAAAGTGGTGCTTCGGGTTAAGAACAGTTTCAGGTTAAGTACGGACCTCCGGAACGAATTAAGTACTTAACCTGAGGTACCACTGTACTGCCCTTCATCCACAGATCTCAGGGTGATTCACAACATAAACGTACAAAATAAAAGTACAAAATACATGATAAAAACAAGAACAAAACCCCCACAAACCAATCACCCCCCTCCCTGCTACCCCTCCTACAAACACATTTAATAGGGGTATAAGATGTCAGTCAGTCAGTCAAAGGCCTGGTTGAATAGGAACGTTTTTGCTTGGCACCTAAAGGTGTATAATGAAGGCATCAGGTGAGCCTCCCTGGGGAGAGCATTCCACAAATGGGGAGCCACTGCAGAGAAGGCCTGTTCTCATGTTGTCAGACCTCTTACAGAGGAGGCGCATAAGGAAGGGCCTCCAAGGATGATCTCAGGGTCAAGGTAGGTTCATATGGAGAGAGGCAGTCCTTGAGGTATTGCATATTCCTCCAAGGAGCTCAAGGTGGTATGTTACCCTTGCTCTCTGTTTTATCCCAAGAGCCCTATTAGGTAGGCTAGGCTGAAACAGGGACAAGGTCACCAAGTAAGCTTCTTGGAGATTTGAACCCTGGTCTCTCAGGTTGTAGTCAGACTGTCCAGCCACGGCCACACACTGACTCCCACTTGTTTAACAGAATGTTTTATCTCAGAATGGACCTGCGTAAGGTTGCACTTTTTTGGAAAAGCTTGGCACATCCAGTGTTGGGATAGGCACTGATACAGGCTGGCGGTGGAGGAGGGGCAATGTGTACCCTGCTTCAGATGCCTGTGTGCTAGAGCCAAAGTGCAGAGATTCATCACTTGCCATAGAGATGGGCACTACAGATGGTCCCTCCAGATGCTGCTGGACTTGCATCTCCCATCAGCCCCAGCCAGCTTAGCCAATGGTCAAGCGTGATGCCCAGTGACACCTGGAAGGCCACAGGTTCCTCATCCCTGATCTAAAAGATGGGGCAGATACACACACACAGGAGCAGGTACCAGAAAACTCGACTTGTCCCCTAGTAAACAAGGGCAGACAGTTGGAATGCCTGTAATCAGATCCTGGCAGGGACCCTAATTAGGTGGGAGCCCTGCTCTGTAGGTTACTTAGCATAATGATTAATCCAGCCCAGTCCCCGAGTGATAAAAGGACAGTGAGGAAGAGGAACCATCTTGAACCTAAGGCGGGCGAGGGGGGGGGGTTAGATGAAAAAAGTGGAAGGGAAAATCTGTCTAGAGAAAGGGTCGGCTAATATGCAGGGAATGTGTGTGTGTTAGAGAGAGAAAGGAGGGAGGAAATGTTTCTATTTTAAGAGCTGCAGTCTCCCTCTTCCTCTCCGCCAGCCCCCCCCCCCCCTTAGCATTTTGCACGCCTGCCAGATTGAGAAACCTGACCTGCCTTTTAAATAACCAAGGAGGAGGGGGAGGCAGAGGCGGCCGCCATCCCTGCAGGCCCTATCCTGGGTTTCATCAGCCATTCACAGGCCCCGGGGACAGGCCGGTCCCAGTGGCAGCTGGGGAAAGAACCTTTTACTGACTCTCGCATTCGGTGGCAAGGAGGATATGGCGTCCCTTGGCAGATAAACACGACTTCTGCCTCCTCCTCCCATCCCCTGCTGTGTCCTTAATTTATGAGCAGTGCGACTCCTTCTCCCCCCCCCCCCAGCTTCACCCTGGTGGGGTATTTTAGCTGAAGGGAGCAGGTGTCATGGCAACAGCAGCAGAGGGACATGGGTGAAACCCTAAAAACTATACAGGGAGCTTCCCAGGAAGGGTTGCTTTCTGCTCAAGAGTCGTCTTGCACCAGGGTACAAAGTGTCTTGCTCTCTCAGCTTGCTGTAGCCCATTAAACTTTGTCCCACAGAACTTAACGGAAGCCACCAAGAGCTATGCATGAGGGGTAGACAGGAGAAATCCAGCCTTGAAAGGTGAATCTGTCTGATCTGAAATTCAGCCTTCATTTTGAAATTTGCATTTCTCTGAATTTTGCCACCAAGGTTTCCATCCAGGTGTCCAATAAAAGAAAAAGAGTGAATGCACAGACTTGGGCAAAGTGTGTGAGAACATGTATGTATTAGTGAAGATGGTATACAATATGTGTTATATCAAAGGAAATTGCATACAGATATATAGACTGCCATTGCTTAGCTGCCATTGCTTCACCATATCCAAATCCATCCTTTTGTTTCATCTCATAGAAATAGTCTCCCAACTATGCCCAAAACCTAGCTCCCAATCAGGTGGTTGTTAAAACATGGGTTTGGGGAGCATTCCCCAAGTAGAGCACTAATATGCACATCTTTGCAAAGCAATTTCCTCTAAAATAGTCCCTGGGTAGTCCTGCCCCAAGCAGACCAGTGAGCAACTCAAATGTGAAATAATCAGAAATAAACCCTCTGCAATAGGAAATCAAGATTGCATGTTTGCATGATCATCCTTTGATGATTTCATCCTGACCTCATGCAGATGACTCTGCCAGGCAAGCATTTGGTATATGATGAGGCAGAAATCCAAATGCAGCTGCTAGGCTGGTAAGTGGGGCAACCCAATGTCACCAGTCTTGACATTGCTGCACTGACTGCCAGGGAATTACTCTACTCATAACTATGTGCTCATAACTAACACCCTAATGGCTTGGGAGACAATTACCCAAAAGAGTGCCTTATCCAATGACAAACTGACATGAATCTGGAATTGACAAATTCACCCATTCTAACTCTTACCAAGTAGTCAGCTGACCTACAAAAGACATCATGTGATTTGTCTTGGATGGTGCCAATTGGCCAAGGCAGGATAAGGGAGATAAAAAAGGGATCCCAGGAGGAAAACTATCTTGGCCCACAAATAAATTCCAAACCCGGTTGGTGGGTTTAGACATCAGGTGAGGAAGGAAATGCCAGCAGAGGAGTCATGTTTAGACAGGCCTCTTAAGCACTGCCCAAAAGAATGGAAAAGGGTCATGTATCACCCCTGCCCCCTGCAGAAAAGTTTTAACCCATGTGGCATCTTCAGGTGTGAACAGAGAACACTCCCTACCTGAAACCCTAAAGAGCAGCAGACAGTCAGCGTAGACAGTTAGTAAGGCCACATCCACACCATACATTTAAAGCCCTATGATACCACTTTAAACAGTCAGGGCTTCCCCCAAAGAATTCTGGGAGCTTTAGTTTGTTAAAGGTGCTGAGAGTTGTTAGGAGATTCCCTTTCCCCTTGCAGGTTACAGTTCTCAGAGTTGGTTTTAATTATCAATCTCTCCTCACAGGGAACTCTAGGAATTGTAACACCGTGAAGGAATTGGGGGGGGGGGTGTCTCCTGATAACGCTAAGCAACATTAACAAACTACAGCTCCCAAAATTCTTTGGGGGAAGCCATGACTATTTAAAGTGGTATCATAGTGCTTTAAATTTATGGTGTTAATATGATCTCAGACGAGCCAATGATAAGGCAGCTTCCTATGTTTCTGTGGGGCACATGTCACTAAATACTCAGTGGGGGGGGGGAGGAATCCCCTTCATGTAGAAAACCAGCACTTCAAGGAGCGAGCTTGATTTTCCCCCTGACGTACTAATTTTCTTTCTTCATTTTATGGTGTGGAGGAGCACTCCGTGGTGTGAAGTACCCACCTGCCACTTGAAGTGGTACAGTCCAAACACTTAGGCCGATCTGCCTCTAGGAGGACTAAGGTTTATGTTTCATTCATGCACCAGATGACATGTGAGGATTTCTCTCTCTCTCTCTCTCTCTCTCTCTCTCCTATCCTATCCTACTTGCAGAAATGCACTTCCACAGTGCTCAGGGTAATACACACAAAAACATTGCCTTCCCCACTCTCCACAGCAATTGAAATAGATATAATGTCCTTCTGCATATTGAATATTTTTTTAAAAGCCTGATTCTTCCCGAGCCCAAATCTCCACCGCTCCCTCCTCCCACTCTGCCGGAAACAAACATAAACAGAGCAGGGGGTGTGAAACCTCTCAGCAGGCGCTCAGTCACCGTTTGGCCAGCTCCTACCCAAGATAGACTGCACTGCAGATGACTCAGGCTCCTAGCTGTCACCACGGCAACCGGTGTCGCCTAGCAATGCCTGCCTCCCAGTAACCACGGTCTCCTAGCAATAGGATGGATGGATATATATATATATATATATATATATATATATATATATATATAATGAGAGAGAATTTTTTCACAGCTCTGGATGGAGAGTTTAAAGTTATTTTTGGTATTCCCACAAATCAATAGATAGCTCTCTTTGCTGTTGGAGAATAGGCTTGCTAGGTATTTTGTTCTCTCTCTATATATATGTTAGCAACGCATACTTGGTACTTAGTTGCAAGCCTGCTTATGTGCCTCATTTGTGGGACAAGTGGAATCTTGGCCCCAGGCTCCCAGAAGCATGAAACTGAAAGTTCCTCTTTGGAAGCTGCCTTATAATGAGTCAGACCACAGGTCCATTTAGCTCAGGATTGTCAATGATGATGGCAGGTCCATGCCATAGAGCCAATTCAAGGCACATTTAAAGCACCTGACTTCCACCCAAAAGAATCATGGGAACTGTAGTTTCCCCCCTCATAGGGCTACAACCCCCCAACCCTCTTTATAAACTACAGTTCCCAAGATTCATTGGGGTGAAGTCATGTGCTTCAAATGTGCACTTGGCATGCTTTAAATGCATGGCGATGACAGTGTCTCTCAGGGATTCAGACTTGGGATATCCTCACCTGAGGATGGCAGGGGTTGAATCTTGAACCTTCTGCATACAAATCAGGTGTCCTGCCATTGAGCTCTGACCCTACCTGAAACCTCCCTACACTGAGCAAGGCCCTTGGTTGATCAGTATTGTTGTCAATCACTGGCAGCAACCTTCCGGAATTTCAGAAAGGGTTTTCAATCCCAGGGGACTGAACCTGGGTCTTTCTGCAGGCATAGAAGATATTCCTCCTCCTCCTGGCTTCTTCCAGAGAAACCAGGGACAGCCCCAAACATTTTTGCTGCTTAAGGGCAAGGGCAAGATGGAGCTGTCACCTTCCATGTATAAAATCCAAGTGGGAGCAGAATCTCCCTTCAGTTCTGGTGAAGGAACAGCACCTTCTGCTGCATCTAGGAATGGCCAAATAGCTTAGACTCGCAGCAGTTCTCAACCTGTGGGTCCCCAAATGGGACTACAACTCCCATCATCCCTGAGCTCTGGCCTTGCTAGCTAGGGGTGATGGGTGTTGTAGTTCAACAACATCTGGGGACCCACAGGTTGAGAAAGGCTGGCTTAGAGGGTACAAGTTAGCTTCGGGGTCTCTGAGGGGAATGGGGGGCCCCCTACTTTCCTGCCCCCAGAGATTTGCTACCTGAGGCGGCTGCCCCACTCAGCCCAATGGTAGGGCTGACGATGCATTCAGGGCAGACAAACAAACAAATGCCTCGCCCGTAACATGTAGTTAACTGATGGGATTTACAGCTACAGGAAATAACAGTTAGCAGAGGTTGCCAGCCTTTGGGGGCCTGTAGGCACATCTGGATTTCTGATAAAGTGCTGAGGATGCCAGTCACAAAATGGCTGCCATGGGGGTGTGGCAGAACACAAAATGGCTGCCATGGTGTGTGGCAAAATGGCCGCCACATCTAAAAGAGAAGGAAAAAGAAACAGGACTGCAAAATGTGTGGACATAACCCCCTCCCCATCAGCTGTGCCATTGATATGGGGAAATGCACCCACCACATCTGCCACTGTGCTCACGGAAAGAAGGTCTTTGCGCCTCTCCTCTGTTCATACCTGACTGGAGTTCCAGTTCTTATGTTCTTCAATCATGAACATACATCCACAGGGGATTGGACTACTTCTGAGATCCTTTCAATGATATGGGTGTCATTCAGCTACATTTTACTCGGGGTAGACCCACTGAAATTAATAAAGATGACTAAGAGCCAGTATGGTGTCAGATGGGGACCTGGGAGACCAGGGTTCAAATCCCCACATGGCCATGAAGCTCACTGGGTGACCGTGGGCCAGGCCCTGCCTCCCACTCTCACCTACCTCACAGGGTTGTTGTGGGGATTAAATGAGAAGCGGGAAAACCATTTATGTCACTTTGAGCTCCTTGGAGAAAAAAAAGTGGGATATAAATGCAGGAAATAAATACGGTACATAAAGACAGGTCCATTAATTTAAATGGGTCTACTCTGGGTAAAACATAGTTGAATACCACCCCATAAGGACTTGGTGCCTTAAATATTCCATTGGCTTATCCTGTTCTAATATAGGATGAAAGATTGCCAAAGTTCTGAATATTTTCCCCAATGTACACAACTTAGACCGGAAATGTCTTTAAAAAGATATTTTATTCAGAAGCATAATATGCCTACTCATTTATGGCTGGCATTATTTTCATCCTTTCAAATCTTTTGGCAAGTAAAATTTCTACCATTACCATCACCTTCCCACAAGAACGGTATGTTTCTCTCCCACATCATTCCTGACATGCCCTAATAGATTTAATAATGGATTCATTCATCTCTCATATCCTATAATTGCTTTTATGTGTTCTAATATAGTTTGCCAATATTTTCTAGCCACTTTGCAATCCCACCAAATATGTTTAAAGTCTGCATTGTCTTTGGTACAGTGCCAACATCCTCCAGGATTTCCTGAGTAGAATTTGCTTATCCGCAAAGGCATATAATATCACTGGAGTAATATTTAATAAAAAAACCTTCCCTTTGGTGTTGTCTCCAACAAGAATCTTGGGAGAATATTCTCACCATGCAGCTGGAATAGCACATTCATTGTATTGTTTTCTGTGCCTACTAAAACCTTCTTTTTGTTTTGGCCCACCCAGAAATATAATTTTGACATGTATTCCATCAGGTCATTTTATTTTACTAAATATATTTTTTATAACTGTAGATTTTATTCCTGCATTTTGGGGGGGGGGGCAATAATAGGTTAACTTGATTTTCACATCTGATTTTATTGGAATGCCTAATGTATATTTTATATTGTTTTGTGTAAACTACTAAGAGATATTGATGTTTAAGTGGTATAATTACTGCCAAATAAATAAAAATAAAAACAATAATTCATGACCCCCTTTTCTCTCACACTCAGACAAAGACACACCATAGATGTGGGGTGCAGACTTGTACATTACAGACCTCTCTTGCCTCGGAGCTAAATGTTACATTGGTGCATCACAAGCTATAAGGATCAAAATTGGCCATGATGGAAAACGAAGCCCTCTTGGAAAGTAAGTGGCTTTATTCTGCCTTTGGCTGCTCTGCAAACAATACGCCGCTCATCCCAAACGATAACCCTAAATGGGAATGCAACCAAAGCTTGGCATCACTAATGCGTCCTGCAAGAATGCCAAAGTTGCAGTGACTGTGCAAGAAGATGCTGCCCCCCCCCCAATCTCTCTATAATTCACCCTTCTGGTCTTTGCTCCTTGCAATCTGCTTTCATTGGGGTGGAAATGGGGGCAGTAAATCTGCTGAGTCTGCATTAGGTGTGATTGGATCATTCAGAGACACATCAGAACTGGTCATCCCTATTCCTTTTTGGCCCTGAGCCTAAAGACGTGGAATGCAGGAATTCCATTATCAAGTCTCAGAAGTCTCCTCACCTGTGAAAGCCTGCTTCTTTGTTTTAAAATGATAATAATCTGATTTATTGTGCCAGAGCACCAAATCCACTTTAAAAACCTGGATTTCCTGTTGTTGTTTAGTCGTGTCCGACTCTTTGTGACCCCATGGGCCAGAGCACGCCAGTCTTCCACTGCCTCCCACAGTTTGGTCATGCTGGTAGCTTCGAGAACACTGTCCAACCATCTTCTCCTCTGTCGTCCCCTTCTCCTTGTGCCCTCCATCTTTCCCAACATCAGTGTCTTTTCCAGGGAGTCTTCTCTTCCCATCAGGTAGCCAAAGTATTGGAGCCTCGGCTTCAGGATCCGTCCTTCCAGTGAGCACTCAGGACTGATTTCCTTCAGAATGGATAGGTCTGATCTTCTTGCAGTCCATGGGACTCTCAAGAGTCTCCTCCAGCACCATAATTCAAAAGCATTAGGTGCTTGAATTCCACCTGGAAAAACCAGTGTAGTGTTTGGAGTATTAGATTTCCACTTGGCTCCACGTGGCCACAAAGCCACAAAGCTTGCTGGGTGACCTTGGGCCAGTCACAGCCTCTCTCAGCTTGACCCAACTCACAGGATGGTTGTGATGATAAAAAGGAGGAAAACAATGCATGCCGCCTTGAGCTCTCTGTAGGAGAGGCAGGACAGAAATATAAGAATGAATGAATGAATGAGTAAGAGCCAAAGGGGAGGAAATGTTTAAATACTGGTGTGAGTCAACCTGAGCCTGAGATTTGGGGTGGGTGCTTGAGAGTGAGGAAGAGTGGAGAAGAGAGAGTGATGAGTGAGAATAAAGAAATAAAGCTGTCAAGAGAGAGAGAGGAGAATCCACCAACATTCTGTTTTAAGCAAGTGCAATTTTTTCTTCTTTCTCCAGCCCTGCCGAAGATGAAAAAGGAGTGACCTTGAGTTTTTCACAGTGGAGTGGGTCAGAGAGAGAGACAGGCAAGCCTCTCAAGGGCTTCTGTCCCATTAGGTTTCCTTGCCAGGGTTAATTAACCTGAATTCAAGAGTATGGACTTCCTCAACCAGTCAGTTTCCACTGTGAAAGTCCCTGTGGCGTCTCCTGCCAAACGGGCTGATGTCGCAGAGGCTCAGCCTTAACTTAAAGGAAGCCGAAACTACACTTGACAGGCAATTGTGTGCATGTTGTTGCTGATTCTTACTTTCAACACACACAAAACCCCAAAGCAGATTTCCTATATCTTTTAATCTTCAGGGAGAAGAGAAGATCGGGAACAGGGGGCAGTGATTTTGCGCTGGGAAAGGCTAGAGGGGAAGGGGTGAAGCAGCTCCTCCTCTCTTGAGAAAGTGTCACTGCCCCTCCAGACAACCTTTTTCTTGTGCATTCATGAGGATTTGTGATAATGATGGTATTAGGGCAGTTAGACGCAAAGCTGCTTTCTATACTGTTTGCCCCTGCAAAAAGTTTTGGAGCGGATATCCCGCTTCATTTCCAACCAGTGCCTGTCTGGCAATTGAAATCCTGCAACTTTTTACACCAAAAATGTCCCGGGCTTATTTATTTTTGTGTCCCTCTTTTGTCGTGCTGCAGTGCAAGGGTGCCCCTCCAGATGGCAATAATGCAGTAACATTGGGGAAGTGTCACAGAACCGTGAACACAGAGGGATTGGTGTGTGGACAGCCCAGGATTAATCCATCCCAAATGGCCTGTTGCTGCATCAGTGACCTGTTGCAGAAAACACCAGCAAAGAACCCCCGTCAGGTAGAGCAGCAAATGTAGTTTCCCCTTTTTACAGTAGGCTAGTTTCTGTACGCATTCACACATCCTTCTGTGTTCTCCAGGCAAGAAACAGCTATCGCCAGAGTTCAAGGACAAATTCCAGCCAGGCAAAAACATTCAAAGAAGTTGGAAAGCAGGGCCAGTGAGTGGTGTGCTCTGGAAAGGGGAGGGTGACGTGGGGTGAGCTCTGGGGATCAGATAGAGAGGACTGGAGGACTGTATTCAGCCCCCAAGCCCAATATTCCTGCCCCCCCCCCCCGGTTTAAAAGACAGAAAGGATGGCAACACTTCATACAGAGTCAAAAACAAGTGCTAAACCAGCACCCCTTGCTGCCCGTGTGAACACATGTTTTGGATCTTCATGGTTCAAACACGATTGCAAGCAATAAAGCTTGGCTCTTGAACTGCTTTTGAGATTGTTTCTGTTAAGGTTGTTTTCGAAGCTTGGGACTGAACAGCTCTTAGGTGGCACCTCTGTTTGACAGAGGTGGTTATTATAAGAAACGCCAACTTGGTGGTGGTGGGGGGAATAACATTATCTCCTTGCTGAAAGGGCGCAGTTTCATTCAGAGTGTGCTGTGACTCAAAGACACAGTGACGCGTGCTATGAATATGCAAGCGTGAATCATTAGAGATGGATTGAGGCGAGAGCAGAGGGAGGATTCAGGCCTCCTGCCTTGACGCAAGAGGAAAAGGGGGAGGTATCAGAAGGACTTCTTTCAAGAATGGCCAGGGCCCATTGGGACCAACAGGGCCGAAGGCAGGGAGACAAACAGTAGGGGGAGCTAGAGCCAATGGGAGGTGGCAGTGGCGGACTTTGGGCTCTCAGATTTCAGCGGCTCCTTGTGCAATGCTAAAATTCAGCATCCCTCGCTCCATTCCACAGCATTGTTGTGGCACCCTTTGCAGCTGCACTGGTCATGCTTACTTAAAGCTGCCTCTGGAGGCACAGCCAACTCATTCTAGTTTTGCAATACCACCATACCTTTATTCCAGAGCCCAACACCCTCCCTGTTGCTCCCACCACCTTGAAATGTTGGTGTAGCCATTCAGCCAGGTGTGTGATCAATGCCTACTGGGCTAAAAAGCTGCTTGGCTCCCCTGGCGTATTGCAAAGGCTCCCCGCTGTAGTTGTTCTTAAGCGTTCAAGAGCTTTGACGTGTTAATGCATGCTACACCTGGAGGCTGCAGCAATCAGGTGCTGCAAGCCTAGATCAGATCAGTTTGCCACATATTTGTATAAATATGCTACCTGATATTATTACAGGAGAACTGGCCATTTGTGAAGGAGGGTTAGTGATGACAAGAATGGCAAAGGTGATAAGAGATAAGTGACATCTGTCAGGATAGGCGGCTGCCAATACTTCTGAGAACAGTTTTAGCAGCAGAACCTCCGCAGCTGGGGACTCCATTTTAGCTGGGCTAATGCTGGTTTTATGTAGCTTAATGCTATCTGGGGTTGAACCCACAAGCTGTTCCTCTTCACACACAAAAAATGAATGGCAAAGCTATACATTTAAAGCACGTTCGATGCCTACTTAAAGCAAATGACTTCCCCCAAAGGAATCTTGGGAACTGTGGTTCCCCCTCACAGAGCTACATTTCCCTGCACCCTTAGCAAACTACGCTTCCCAGTATTCTTTGAAGGGTGAAATTGCCAGGTGGCCAAGGCAAGAGGCAGGGAACTTTTATCAGCCTGAGGGCCACCTTCCCTTCTGAGCAACCGTTTTGAGACCACATACCAAGGACCTTTCAAATAAGCAGAGTGTGTGAGGTTTGACATGTTGGCTTACACTCATTTATGGCTGTCTGACATGAGAAATCCCCACCATCTCCAGTTAATAGGATAAGGTAGAAAGGCACGAGAAAGAAAGGCCGCCAGATAAGAGCAGCGGCTGCCAATCAAGATAAAGTGTGCATAACAATAGATATATTGGTGAAAACAACATGCAGAAAGGCATTCTATTAGGGAAGGGGTGGCCAACTCCCAAGAGACTACGATCTACTCACAGTTAAAAACTGGCAGTGATCTACCCCCCTTTTTGGGGTTCAGGTTTTTTTAGGAAGAAGGCCCATTTTGGGGGGGGTTGGGTTAAAGTTGTTGAGTTTTTTCAGGCAGGAGGTAAAATGTTGAGCTTTTTTTAGGGGGGGCACAGTTGTTCAGCTTGTTTGTGGGGAGCCAATGATCTACCAGTGATCTACCACAGATATCCAGTGATCTACCGGTAGATCGCGAACTACCTGTTGGACATGCCTGTATTAGGGGAAACCACTTTGCAAAAATGTGTATCTCGGGAGAAAGTCGCCAAGAGGAATTTCCAAGAGGAAAAAAAAATCTCCAAACTGATGTGGAAATGTGGAGAACTGAATTTAGGATTGGAGGGGAAAATGAGAAACTGAGAGGCAAGCGAAAAGGATGTGTTTGGCATGCAGAGGGTCCCAAGATATAAAGCAGGGCTGATGTGAAAGAGGAAAGATGGAGGAGGAAGTGCAGAAGAGGGTCCTCATCTCTTTCCAGAATGGCAGCTGCGTACAATGAAACTCAGAGATTTCCAAAATGTTCATTTAGCAGCGCTAGTCAAAAAATGCTGATGGTTCTTTTTTGATAAGTGCCAGGCAGGCAACAAGCAATCTCTATCCCACTGTTTTGTTACTAGCTGTGTAGCACTGCCCTCTGCTGTTTGGAAGGAGTCACATCGGTATGTAGGATGCAGGAACGATTTTCTCTGCAGGTTGGGTGGGTGTGTGACACTAGGAAAGCAGAAAGCTGCCTTATACTGAGTCAGACTAGCTCAGCATTGTCTGCACTGACTGGCAGCAGCTCTCCAGGGTTTTAGGCAGGATTTCATCCCTACCTGGAGATGCTGAAAACCAACCTGGAATCTTCTGCATGCAAAGGAGATGCTTAATCATTGAGCCTTTCCTGGGATGAAAGAGAGAAGCAAAGGAAGCACACTGGGTCCAGCCTTGCTTTTTGTTCCTCTATCAAAATGAGGATGGGGAACACCTGGCTTGACAACCATACATGTGAAAAGGATCTAGGAGTCTTATAAGACCACAAACTTAACATGAGTTAATAGTGTGATGCAGCAGCAAAAAAAGGGCTAATGCTATTCTAAGCTGCATCCACAGTATGCTTCTGTGTCCCGATCAAGGGAAGTAATGGTCTTGCTCTATTCGGTCTTGGTCAAACCACACCTGGAATACTGTGTTCAGTTCTGGGAAGTTTAAGAAGGACGTGAGAGGGAATATGAAAGCCATCTTCAAATATCTAAAGGGCTGTCACATGGAAGATGGAGTGTGCTTGTTTTTTGCTGCTCCAGAGGGTAAGATCTGAACCAATGGATTCAAATTAGCGGGGGGAAATTGTGGCTTAACTTTAGGAAGAACTTTCTGAAGGAAGAACTGTTTGACAGTGGAACGAACTACCTCGGAAGATGGCTTTAAAAGAGAGGTTGGATGGCCATCTGTCAGGGATTATTTAGCTGTGATTCCTGCATTGCAGGGGGTTGGACTAGATGACCCCTGAGGGTCTTCCAACAGTACCATTCTATGATTCTGTGGTTTAACAAAGTTCACAGAACTAGTTCAAAAATCTCTGAACTTCCCCTGAAAGTGTTTCCCTTAACTGCTGAGTGAACTGAACATGAATTAAGTGCACTCCAGGATAAAACATTAAACAATTTCATGTTTGTCTTAAAGTTCATTCTCTTACATCTGTGTGTTTACTCTTTAGATTCCTTGGGCCTTAAAGTTTAAAGATCATAATTGTTGAGGAAAATAAAGTAAACCATTCACATTCCACTGTGTGTGTGTGTGTGTGTGTGTGTGTGTGTGAGAGAGAGAGAGAGAGAGAGAGATATATGATGTTTTCCTAGTCTTCTTGCGTATCTTTTGTATGTTAGCACATCAGCTTGTAACACTCAGGATGCGAAGGGGAGGAAATCACTGAGGATCAGTTGGATGATTTGAATCAAACAGTGAACCAAACCAGTTTGTTTGGTGGCAGGATGGATATGAACTGGAATTAGTTCCTTTTTAAGATGAGCTTTCCAAGCTTTGCCTGTCACTCAACTTCTGGTTCCTGACTTGCTTCATCACTTCAAGCTACTATGGCACCCTGTGTGAGCCTAAATTTTGCCCTTCTCCCCAACCCTGCTTGGGAAGGAGGCATGAGGTGTCTGATAAGGTCCTAGAGTCCTCCCATCTCCTTCCCAAAATGGGGGAAAGTGCTAACTAGGCTTTGGGAAGAAGACAGAAGGACTCTAGGACCCTGTCAGCACCTCATGCCTCCTTCCCTCGCCCAGCACTAAGTCTGCCCCTGCTGCCTAGGAAATATATGTGTACTATGTTTAATTCCCACAGATCTTTACCAGTTGGAAGGCAGAGTGTCCTTCTTGCGGGTTTCCCCACAGGAATCTGTCTGGCCACTGTGAGAACAGGATATTGGACTTAGCCCTTGGTCTGATCCAGCAGGCTCTTGTTATGCTCTTATGGTGTAACTCCTAACTGTGGCCACCAGAGGGCACTTTAAGACTGCATCTGCTGCTGGCCATGACAATCTCCACTTTCCCTCATAGCTTCCTAGATCAAAAGAAAATTTCATTATTGCTTACCTCAGCCTTTCCTCAACTTGGTGCCAGATTACATCCCCCATGATCTCTTAATAATTGGCTGTGCCAACTGGGGCTGATGGGAATTAAGAATCCAAAACACCGGGTTGGAGAAGGCCGACCTATATGATCGTTTTATTGCCAGATGAAATACAAGCGTGTCGAAATGCTCCTGATTCCGTCTGCGACTTCCGGGATATCTTTTTTGCCCTGTCAGCCTATCCTAATTTGGGAAGGCGGGAGGGAGACATTGGGCACAGTCTGATAAACTTGACGTTCCAAACTTTCACATTAAAATAGCTGTTCCCCAAGATAACGCCTGTTGTGGTGGTGGAAAATGTCACAGAAATAAGAGGGGGGTTGGTGAGAGGCCCCTCCAACCGGGCCTGCCCCAGACTGAAGTGAACTGTGGGCATTTTTTTACCTCACGATAACCGAATGTGTAAACGGTTAGTCACTGTCCCGTCCTGGCACCTGGAAGGCTTTGGAGTGGTGAAACTCCCCTCCAGGGAGGCTGGACACATCAGGAGCCATCTGGGAAGTAGCTGGCAAGTTTTAAAAAATGCAGCAAATTTGGCCACTTTGAACATTCATACGGTTGGACATGGCCGTCGGAAACAGTGCTAGCTCAACAACTTTTCCGTCCGGATTTTCACTTTTTGAAATAGAGCAACTCTAACTCAGCAGCCATTGCAGACGAAGGTCCTGTGGGATGTGAAACACAAGTAGCAGTCAAGTACAACATTCCTTGTTTGCCTAGAGTGGACGTGCAAAGGAGATGTTTGTTCTAGCCAGTCAAAAACTTCCTGTTTCCTCCTGGACCGGAACATACTTCCTCTTGCATGGCATGTGACTAGAGGTGGGTGTGACCTTACCTGTCCAGGTAACAAAAAGGACAAGGCATGCATCTCTTTCTTTCTTCTCTTCCTCTCTTTGAGTTCCTTTCGTCGTGTGAGCTGCAGCGACTGCTAGTCTGCAGTCACTGGGATTATCCCCTCATATGAGGTAGATCCACATGTATATATCTCTGTAACTAAGTCTGCCTTCAGGGATCCAACTGTGAACTGATGCTGATGCTGTGAGAAAACTACGTTTCTATATCTTAAATAAGATTGTGTCGTGTTTATTCTTTTAAGAGGGAAATGCAGTCATACCTCGGGTTGAATATGCTTCATGTTGAGTGTGTTTGAGTTGCGCTTGTTGTGTATTGAGTCAAAGGATTTTATATCTGTATTATTATTGTCTGTATTTGCATTAGGGTAAAGTAACTGCCTTTTGGTTCCAGAGGGTACAGCTACTATTGGTTCATTTAAGCTGCTGTATTTGGATCCTCTGTCTTATTGGTTCCCTCCAAAATGTATCCTTTCTAGCTAGTTCCCTGTCCCTATAAATGTAGCTCTCCCCTCCTCAAGTCTCAGTCTTGTTTGCTTTAATAAAGAAGTGTTACTAGAGAACTGACTCCAGCATATTATGTCAAGAGAGCTGAAATCACAAACCCCACGTCACAACAGCGCTCTGCGGCAACCCGGAAGTAACAGAGCACATTAGTTCCGGGTTTTGCCGCTCACGCATGCACAGACGCTCAAAATGACATCACGCGCATGCGCAGAAGCGGCGAAAAACGACGTGTGCGTGCGCAGACGTGCCATCGCTAGTTATGTTTGCTTCTGGATGCCAACAGGGCTCCAGAACGGATCCCGTTCGCATCCCGAGATACCACTGTAAAGGGATCTTACCAGGAATCTATATTGAGAAGCTTAAACAAGCTTGCAACCAGCTACCCGCTGTGCATTTAAAAGGGGAATGTTAAAACTCTGCTAAGTTATAGAACTTGCTAGTGCAAGTTAGGCGGGATATTAATAAACAATATATCCTCTCCTGCCTCCCTGAACATTCCCACAGGTCCCACGTTTGCCTCTGCTCTAGCTTCCGCCCAAGGCTTCTTTTCCTCAAACTCCTTCTCTACATCTTCCCATCCCAACTGCCTATGTGAAGAAAGTGCCGGGCCATCCAACAACCTGACAACAGCTGGGTGCTCTGGGGTCACAGCTGAACTCCGCTGGCTCATTGGGCCCACCTCCTCACCTTGGGCCCAACACGGAGATGGAGATTTTGTGCAGCTTCGCCATGGCAACCAGAAGGGTTGGGTGAGGAAGACACGCCAAAGGTAGTCCATGCTTTACTGGAGATGAATGAGCCCCAGGCCTGTCACTGCGTTGAAGGCGGGCTGTTTAATTCTTCTCCTGGTGACAGGAAGAAAGGCATCTCGAAAGGAACTGCTGTAGGCATCACGGTCCCTCTGAAGGCACTTGAAAATCCCAGGTTTCTTCTGGAGGCGGGAAGAACAGGGTACTGGATTAGACGGGACCTTGGCAGCCGCTTCTTATGCTCCTATCCTTTCGCACGCACTCCTAGTATATAAAATCTCTATTGTTTTATTCAGTACCTACGCAAAATTCCCTCTTTCTTCAGCAAGGCTTTTTAAGTGGAGATATTTATCCCAGTCTGAATCTGTATTGCAGCTATTTTTAACAGTTCTTATAGATGGAACTGTATCATTTGTATCATTATTTTTTTTTAATAGTCTCACTTTAAATTGCTTTTACATTTTTTTGTTGTTGTTTCTCTTTTATGGCTGTAACTGTGTTCTTTGTTTTATCATGTAAGCCATACTGGGACTTTATGGAAAACGCCAAGGAAGACATCTAATTCATTAAATAAATATTCATTTATTTGGGGTAAATATATAGTAATAACAATTGAACCATTTGCTGCCTCCATTATGACTAGTAGCCATGGATAGCTTTATCCTTCATGAAATTGTCCAGTCCTCTTTAAAGCCATACGAGTTGGTGGGCATCACTTCCTCAGGTGGGAGTGAGTTCCATAGGTTTACTATGCAATGCATAAAGAAATCCTTGCTGCTGCTGCTGCTGCTGCTTCTGCTTCTGCTTCTTCTTCTTCTTCTTCTTCTTCTTCTTCTTCTTCCCCCTCCTCCTCCTCCTCCTCCTCCTCCTCTATCATTATTCATTTCATTATATTTTTTGCAAACAAAATCCAAAGTGGTTTACAACACATTAAAACATCAGCTAACACAAGCAAGAAAATAAAACTTTACTGAAGAAAGCAAAGTATATATTCAAAGCAATGTAATTGACAGGAAACTAAAATATTATCTTAAAGATTGCAAAATAAAACATTATAAAACAGGTTAACTACAGAATGCACGTGTAACACAGCAAAGTTAACTGCCCCCCCCATCATAAACTCTTAAAAAGGGAGCACGACTAAAGGAAGTCAAATATAAAATGCACGTTTCAAACAGCATAATTAACAAAAGAATAATCTGCTCCAAATCTTCCAACATTCAACTTCATTGAATGTCCATGAGTTCTAGTTAAATGAGAGAAATGCTTCCTTATTTAATTATTATTTTATAATGAAATGATGACTAGTTCTAAATGTAATGGACATGGCTAATTGGAAATACATAAAGCCACTTGAATACTTTTCAATAGTACATTAATCAGCAGAAGATACATATCTATCTATATCTTTTATTGATTCTATTTCTTTAACTTTTTTAATATACATGTGTGCCCAGCCAGAACTTTTGTTATACCTTCTACTAGTCCTCTCTCTGTTTATTTCTTTCCTTGAAGCTTGTTTGTTAATTTTAGGCTGTAATCTTATACATACTCACTTCGGAGTACCGGTAAGTCCCGTCGAACTCAATGCATCTTCCTTCTGAGTAGGCACATATAGGACTACACTGTTGTTTATTTACTTCATTCTTCTAAAAAGCATCCTATGTCAGAAGGACCACCTAGTAAAAAGTGGGGAGGGGGACAAAAGTAGTTTGGTTTTTAATTAAATGCACAATATCTATTATTGTTCTTGGGTGTTGTTTTTAAAGTTCTGCATCTTTTAAATGGATCAGACTCCAAGGCAAATCTAGTATATAGCTGTATTGATTTTATTTTTTTGAAAACTCTGGGACGATCTGTTTAGGAGGAGAATAGAATACACTTAACTGGCACAATCAACTCTAAAATATTATACAAACTTGCTTGGTATTTGACTTCATAATTTACATTTCATGTGCATGGAATGTTTCGGGCGTATATGAGAATTGTTTGTTTTAAGCACTTTTAGAAACTGGAATATAAAGTTTGTGTGTGAATTTAGCTTGGCTGGCAGGCTGTCAATTCTGACTCTTCTTCTTTCTCTCCCCTGATTGCTGCCTAATTTTAAGGTGTCATGATCAGGCCACCTCTCCCATCAGCTTCTCCTATTTGAGTACACCTTTCCAAATTTGATGTTTTCCCAAGTCTTTTTCCTGATAGTCACAGTGAAGTATTAATTAAAGGGGAAGTATGCCAAGGCAGGGAGTCAAAAGTTCAGCTGCCAGGTTCCCCCGCCCAGGCAATTGAACAAGAGGAAATAGAGAGGCAAAAAAAATCCCAGCCAAATGACCACATAGCTCAGCTCATTAAGTGACCGGGAACCTGCCAAAGCGTGGCCATTAATTCCACCCAATTGATTGCTGCTTCCCATTCTGCAGAGTCAGGCCCAGAAAGTACGGGTCCCATCCCTTCTCTCGGGAAATATTTATTTAAACCCAACCCTGTGCGAACAGCCGTTTGTGAACGCCATTTAGAGACAGGCTACAGGTTCCAAATGACCCAACACCATTTAGATGAGGTCACTATAAGAGAGAGAAAGTGTGTGTTTGTGTGTGTGCGTGTGCTTTTTAAAGAGTGAATAGCAGATGGAAGAGGCAGAACTGGACCTAGACCTGGGGAGTAGGCAGATTTAAACCATGGGTAGGCAAACTAAGGCCCAGGGGCTGGATGTGGCCCAATCGCCTTCTAAATCTGGCCCATGGATGGTCCAGGAATCAGCGTGTTTTTACATGAGTAGAATGTGTCCTTTTATTTAAAATGCACCTCTGGGTCATTTGTGGGGCATAGGAATTCGTTCATTTCCCAAAAAAAATATAGTCCGGCCCCCCACAAGGTCTGAGGGACAGTGGACCGACCCCCTGCTGAAAAAGTTTGCTGACCCCTGATTTAAACTCTCTGTACCCTGCTGTGGTCCAGATCTGGATCAAGCCTTCTCTTGCAGTGGTTAAGAGCGGTAGACTCGTAATCTGGGGAACCGGGTTCGCGTCTCTGCTCCTCCACATGCAGCTGCTGGGTGACCTTGGGCTAGTCACACTTCTGTGAAGTCTCTCAGCCCCACTCACCTCACAGAGTGTTTATTGTGGGGGAGGAAGGGAAAGGAGAATGTTAGCCGCTTTGAGACTCCTTCGGGTAGTGATAAAGCGGTATATCAAATCCAAACTCTTCTTCTTCTTCTTCTTGCACCTGCTCTTCGCATCGTGAGGAACCCTCCCAAAGGCTCCAGTAAGACTTGAATGTGGTAGAGGATTGAGGGAAAGCAGGTCCAGGAAGCCGCATATGGTCCACCAGTGGCTTCTCTATTAGGTTCTCAGGAATGTCCTTAGACCCTGCTCTTCATGCTACTCCCCCTTGAGTGTTCCCCCCCCCCCAGCTGGAATGTGTCCTTCACCTGTGATAATGGCTCTCACGTTTGCATGCTTGGAATAGGAATGAGGTTGACATCTTTGGGGTACTTTTGGTGGCAATTAAAGACTCATTGGCTCACTGCTAGCACCCATCCTGGGTGCCTCTTTTATGATGATGTTTTACTAGTGATTTTGATTCTGTTGAATTTTCGAAGGCTTTTATATTGTGACCCATGACTCCCCCCCCAAAAAACCCACCCTCAGACCAATGAGGACTCTGCATGCCCAATGGCTACAGAGTATGTGGGGGGGAGTGGAACCAGACAACTAGGGGGAGGGGAATGGAATGGAGTATCCTGAAATAGGGCATGGTTGCCTGGGTCACTGAACAGGGACACTCCACACTGCAGCAAAATAGGAACATGGGAAGCTACCTTTTGTTGAGTCAGTCCATTGGTCTATCTACATCAGTATCGGCTACACAGCCTGGCAGCAGCTCTCCAGAGTTTCAGACAGGGAGTTTCTCCCAGTCCTACCTGGAAATGCCAGGGATCTTTTGCATGCAAGGCAGTAGCTGCTCAACCACTGAACTACACCATAAGAACACAAGAAGAGCCCTGCTGGTTGACCGGATGTCTTCGGAAATCCTAAAAGCATCAGCTGAATGCAATGACACTCTAACCTCTTGTGATTCACAGCATCATAACCAAAAGAATACAGGTCTCAGTGTTGTTCTAGTCCAGGGCTCAGCAAACTTTTTCAGCAGGGGGCTGGTCTACTGCCCCTCAGACATTGTGGGGGGGTTGGACTATATTTTGGAAAAAAATGAACGCATTCCTATGCCCCACAAATAACCCAGAGGTGCATTTTAAATAGAAGCACATATTCTACTCATGTAAAAACATCAGGCAGGCCCCACAAATAACCAAGAGATGCATTTTAAATAAAAGGACACATTCTACTCCTGTAAAAACACACTGATTCCCAGACCATCCGCGGGCCGGATTTACAAGGCGATTGGCCCAGATCTGGCCCCCGGGCCTTAGTCTGCCTACCCATGTTCTAGTCATAAGTTTGTAGGAGAAGCATTGCTTTCTCCTCACCCCAAGCGCCTAGCAAGTGGCTATTTTATCAACCCACATTTGCAAGAGAGAGAGAGAGGGAGAGAGAGGGAGAGAAGCTACTGCTCCTTTCAAGATCACCCCTCCCAGAAGCTGCGCAGATTGACAAAGGACCATATTCCATCTCCCTAGCAATAAATGCCCTTCTGTGCCCAGTCAAAGCGAGACGGAGTTTAATTGAATTAAGATTCCAGCAGGAAAGGCAAGATGCCAGGAGCCTCCAGTTTTGCTGCCTCCTCTCCTCCCTGACCCCCCCCCCCCCACTTTCCTAATTTCTGGGCTAACCTAACCTAGAACTGTCATCTCCATCCCTCGCTGCTTACTTCACTCCTCAGCAATGTGGAAGCGTTCAAAGAGGAAGATGTGTTGGCTGGGATGGAGATGGGGGTGGGAGGGTTGGGGGGGTGGGAGGGGGGTGAGAGTGTGTTTTCCCAGGCTCGTTGAGATTCATAAATTTAACTCGGGGTGCGGGGTGGAAGTAAGGGAACAAAGAGAAGAAAGCAGAGAGAAAGGCTGGCTTGCTGGAAGGAGCGGCGCAACAGCTCCGAAACAGTTAAACCAAGGCAGCCGCCCAGCACCGTAGGGGCAAAGATGCCCATGTTTCGGAAGCTTTTGACAGGAGAGCCGCTGGCTGGCATCCAGGGCTTCAGGGGTATACAAAAGGGGCCGAGGCTTTGCTGCCAAACACAGCTCTTGTCTATAGCTGTTCTCCAAAGAGTTGTGTGTGCCACAACAAGGCCAATTTTAAGAAGCCGGGACTGCAGTTTTAGGGGCGCAGGAAGCTGCCATCTACCAAGTCAGATGGTTGGTATGTATATAAGAATAGTTTTAAGAACATAAGCAGAGCCCTGCTGGATCAGGCCAGGGGCCCATCTAGTACAGCAGCTTGTTGTCACAGTAGCCAATCAGATGCCGCAAGGGGAAGGATGCAACCAGGACCAGAATGCAACAGCAACACTTGTAATTCTGGTCCAGTGGTATTCAGAGGCATTCTGCCTCTGACAGTAGAGGGAAAGCACAGCTAGCAGCCTCACCCTCCATGAATCCTCTTTTGAAGTCACCCAAGCTGGTGACCATCACTAAATCTCATGGGAACAGATTCCATGTAAGTTGCATGGAAAAGTACTTTTCTTTATCTTCCCTGAACCTTCCATTGGATGGCCTTGAGTTCCAGTACTTGGGGGACAGGACTTCTCCCTATCCACTAACCAGCGGTTCTCAACCTGTGGGTCTCCAGATGTTGTTGGACTACAACTCCCACCATCCCTGAGCTCGGGCCTTGCTAGCTAGGGGTGATGGAAGTTGTAATTCAACAACATCTGGGGACCCACAGGTTGAGAAAGGCTGCTCTAAACCATGTATAATTTTATACACCTCTACCATGTCTCCACCTTGAGCCATATGTGTCTAAACTACAGGGAGACAAGAAGAAGTAAAGGTACAGGGATAGTCTGGGCATGTGGATGTCCCTCACTCAATCTGTCTTAAACACCAGGCAAACCCCTATTCTGCAGAGAGAGACCTACAAGGTCAGGTTGGTTCCTAGGAAACATCTATTACAGGACAGACCAAGGACAGAAAACTGTTGCGTTGTAACCCATGCTAGCCCTACTCAAGAGAAGACCCATTGAAATTAACAGCCTTGACTAACTCAGGTCCACTCATTTCAGTGGGTCTACTCTGAGTAGTAGAACATAGTTGGCTACATTCTCAAACATGAAACATGCAAGAGAGAAGTCACCTGTATTCTTGGCATATCAGAAAATTGTCTTAATATTTTGTAAGCAAAGCGGGATGGCATTATAGAACATAGCACTCTGTAGCTCTTTCTTTTTGCTGGTCACCAGACTGAACGCTTCCCCATCTCTCCTATCACCAAATCTTCCTTTTCCCCTTCTCTGCTCCCCCACCTTTCTGCAAAATGCACCCCCCCCCATCTTAATCACAAATGCCCGGCTCTCTTCTCCCATTCAATATGCACCCCCTGCTGCGTCCTTTAGAACCCGGGGAAAGGATAACTTCAGCAACAGCTGCTGGCTCAAACTTCCCTTGGCAATCACATCCTCCTCCCCACCATGACTATTTCCCTGCCCCCAGCCCAAAGAAGTCCCCTTCCCCCCTCCCAACAGAGGAGAGTCTATATACTCCCTGCAAAAGCCCATGCTGAAAAAGCCCGTGGCATGCATTTCCGTTGACTCAAGCCCAGCTCAACGTATGCATGAAGTCGCATCCTCAGTTGCTGTGCATGTGTGCAAACTCTCTCTCACACAGGGTAGTATAGAGAGAGGAAATGCAAACAGTGGCGCCATAAGACCATGAAATGCAAGAGGTGCATTTCTATGCAAAGCTCAGTCGTATGAAAGACAAGCACAGTGACAGTGGGGGTAATAAATGGCCTTTGCTGACTGCTCCCTCTCTCATCATAATTCTAGAACTCGGGGACATCCAATGGAGATCAGTGTTGGAAAATTCAAACCAAAGAAAGGACTTCTTCACACAGCCTGAAGTTAAACTATGGAATTAGTTCCCACAAGAGGTAGTGATGGCCAGCATCTTGGGTGGCTTCAAAAAAGAGGATTAGGCATATTCAGGCAGGATAAGCCTTTCAGTGGCCACTAACAATGATGGCCACATCCATGGTTGGAGGCAGCATGCATCTGAATACCAGCTGCTTGAAGCCACTGTGAGAACAGCATGTGGACTAGGAACATAGGAAGCTGCCCTGTACTGAGTCCATCTAGCTCAGCATTGTCTACACTGATAGGCAGTGGGTCTCCAGGATTCCAGGCAGGAGTCTCTCCCAGCCCTACCAGGAGATGAACCTGAGACCTGCTGCATGCAAATCAGATGCTCAGCCCCTGACCTATGGTTGTTATGAAGCTTTGGCCTGAGCCAGCAGGGCCCATATTATGCCCTTAAAGGTAAAGGGACCCCTGACCATTAGGTCCAGTCATGGCCGACTCTGGGGTTGCGGCGCTCCTCTCGCTTTATTGGCCGAGGGAGCCGGCGTACAGCTTCCGGGTCATGTGGCCAGCATGACTAAACCGCTTCTGACGAACCAGAGCAGCACACGGAAACGCCGTTTACCTTCCCGCCGGAGCAGTACCTATTTATCCACTTGCACTGTGACATGCTTTTGAACTGCTAGGTTGGCAGGAGCAGGGACCGAGAAATGGGAGCTCACCCCGTCACGGGGATTCGAACCGCCGACCTTCTGATTGGCAAGTCCTAGGCTCTGTGGTTTAACCCACAGCGCCACCCGCGTCCATTATGCTCTTAGGTTCTCTCTAATAGCAAACGCAAGAGGTGAAAAAAATGAAGCCCAAACAGGGCTGCTGAGAGGTGTAAGTTTGCTTTGCAAAAGTTTGAAGTTTTTTTTTTTAAAAAAGAACATGAACACCAATGAAATACTGAGAAGAGGACTTGGGAAAAATATAAATTCTGTTTAATTTGCCTTCTCCTTCCCAATTAGGTAAAAAAGGTAAGGTAAAGGACCCCTGGATGGTGAAGTCTAGTCAAAGGCGACTATGGGGTGCAGCGCTCATCTTGCTTTCAGGCCAAGGGAGATGGCGTTTGTCCACAGAGAGCTTTCCTGGTCATGTGACCCGCATAACTAAAGCACTTCTGGCGCAACGGAACACCGTGACAGAAACCAGAGCACACTTTTCCGCCCCATATTTATCTACTTGCCCTGGTGTGCTTTTGAACTGCTAGGTTGGCAGGAGCTGGGACAGAGCAACGGGCGCTCACCTCGTCACAGGGATTCGAATCATCAACCTCCTGATTGGCAAGCCCAAGAGGCTCAGTGGTTTAGACCACAGTGCCACCCACATCCCAATTATATTACACTAGAAACAGTGTAACCTCTAAGTCAGGACAAGAAACCTCTAAGTCAGGTGGCCATGTGTGTCCTACTTTACAGCAGGCAGACCTCTGCCTGAAGAGCAGTCAGGGGACTGTCCTCTATTTGAAGGCATCCCCACTTTGAAAGGCTGTCTGGTCAAAGCCTGAGTTAAAGAACTTGGACAGCAGGCACACAGGATTTGTCCCTCTTCTGTTTAAATTCAAGTCATCCTTCTGAAATTTGCATCTATAGATGTAAAGTAGTTATTCACGTTTCAGTGCATGGCTATATCCCCTGCCTGTCCTTTTTTGTGTGATGTATACATTTATATTTATGGTTATTATTACATTTATCACCCAGCCCTTCACCAGCAGGTGCTAGGGCGTGTTACAACAATATAAGATTCAGAATTAAAAACAGTTAAAACTGGTTACAGTCACAGGAATAGGGTGTGCCTTGAAAACACACATTTCAGGTGTCAAAGGTCAGGGTAAAGAGGCCGCATGGTCTAACGCCTGCATGACCCCAGGCTGAACAATCTCAAATATTAGAAGTAATATTTCATATCAGATTAGGCAGGGGAGACAGTACTGTGCAGCAGTTAGAGGGTCAGACAAATCACTGGGAGACTGGGGTTCAAATCCCTACTCAGCCATGAAGCTCACTGGGCGTCACAGTCTCAACCTAGCCTACCTCACAGAGCTGTTGTGAAGTTTAAAAAGAATGAAGGAAGAAAACATTGCATGCCACCTTGAGCTCCCTGGAGGAAAGGTGAGACAGGAATGTAATGTAATAAAACAAATAAATTCACAGAGCAATCAAATCATTTTCCATTTCAGTTAACTGAACAGAATTGTAACATATGCTATGATATAGGGTGCCTTACTGGGAGGGATAAAGGCGAGGCATTTCCAAGAAAGGGAACAAAAATCTGCATAAAATTTGTCTACGGTAATTCCAAGCTGTAGATGCTAATTTAGAAGTGCTATAATTTAAACAGAAATGCAATGGGAAGGACTTTGGCCAGGTGACTTGCTTGATAGGTAACAATGGACAATTGCGGCACCCGCCCTGTGGAACGCCCTCCGACTAGTTGTCAAAGAGAAAAACAACTACCAGACTTTTAGAAGACATCTGAAGGCAGCCCTGTTTAGGGAAGCTTTTAATGTTTAATAGACTATTGTATTTTAATATTCTGTTGGAAACCGTCCAGAGTGACTGGGGAAACCCAGCCAGATGGGCGGGTGTATAAATAAATTATTATTATTAATTATTATTATTATTAAGCCCCATCCCACTCTCCGTTCTTGGATTCTTCCTCTCTGAAATATAGAGGATTCCTTCAAATAGAGGACTTTCCTGGATAACGTAGGACGCATACGGACAGAGCTTCCCTTCTAAATTTACTGCTGGGTGGCAAGGCAAGGGTTAACACAGCCCAGTTCTCAAGAGGTGGTGTTGTTGACAGCTGTGATGAATGAGGCATGAATCCACCTCTGGCTGGACTGAGAGGCAGGATGGGGGTGTGCGGAGGAGAGAAAATTACCATTATCCACACCCCATGCTCCACTTTTCTCAGCAGGAAGATCTTTCTTCTCTGTTTTGGCACTGGGAGACTGTCTCAGGGCACGAACTCCAGGTCACTTCACAGGGGGGACTTGCTCCTTCCTTACACCCTTGAAACACCCTTGCTTGCTCACATCCAGGGTGGCAAAACAACCCCCCACCCACCCACCCACTTCCCAGACTGACTATTTCTAAGGCTGCATCATTAACTGGTGATTAACACCAGGAAAGGCCCACTTTAACTTGCAGAGTTGAAAGCAAAAGGTTTTCTGGGCTTTTTGTTTAGCATAGACTTACTTGTCCTGATCAAGGATAAGCCATAGTATGTACTGCTCTATTCTGCCTTAATCAGAACCCACCTGGAGTCCTGTGTCCAGTTGAAGAAGGATATTGGCAAGCTGCAATGTGTGAGGAGGGTGACCAAGATGATCGGGGGTCTGAAACCAAGCCTTATGAAGAATGGTTGAGGGAGTTGGGTATGTTTAGCCTGGAGAAGAGAAGACCAAGTTTCATGTCTCTTTTGTTGGAAATGAATACAGTCGTACCTCGGAAGTTCAACGGAATCCATTCTGGAAGTCCGTTTGACCTCCAAAACATTCAGAAACCAAAGCACAGCTTCCAATTTGGACGTTCAGCTTCCAAATATATTTCACAAACCAGAACACTCACTTCTGGGTTTGCGGCATTCGGGAGTCAAAATGTTTGACCCGCAAGGTGTTTGACTTCCGAGGTACAACTGTACTTGTTTATGCATTCTGTCACATGGAAGATGGAGCAAGCTTGCTTTTTGCTGCTCCAGGGGCAGTGAGGCAATGGATTTCAATCTACAAGAGATGACCTTTGGGGTCCCTTTCAATCTACAATTCTATGATTCTGCGAGTATTTATAGCGTGCTTCATAGCTCCCAGAGGGCTATATTCTCCCTCCACTGTCGGTGGCAGTACAGTCTCTGAATACCAGATGACGGCAATCACAGGTGGGGATAATGGTGTTGTGCGCAGGTCCTGCTTGTGGGGATTCCCATTGGTCTATAGCTGGCCACTGTGAGAGTAGGATTTTGACTTCGATGGACCTTTGGCCCGATCTAGGCCTAGGCTCTTCTTACATTTCTGCATTCTTAACCAGGGTGAAATCCACACACACATTAAAAAAACGCTGTGCCAATGCTTTTTTAAAAACGTTTTGAAAAATACATTGGAATTGCCATAGCTCACGGTCACCATCTAGTGTCACCTTTGTATATTGCACTCTACTTAAAACATTTTATTTGCAGTTGTGTAGCTGAGTCCCATGATTATTTGGTCCACACTTCCTGCTCTCGTCACCGGTCTTCTTTTGTGCCAACCTAGGCAGGCAGCACCTCCTGCTGAGGACCTCTGAATCAGGAGACATATTAAAATGCTGCATATTGGGGAAAATATCCTTGCAAAACTGTGCATATTAGGTAAAACCGCCTAGAATAATATTTATAGTGGGGAAAAGCTGCACTTAAACATTAGTGAACTTTTATTAGGTTAAGGTCTGGTTAACTACAATAACATTCTCCCCCTTTTTCTTTCTTTTTTGGTTCTGTTTTGTTTTCTACATAGGTACTAGTTTCTTCTTCTTTTTGTGTCTTACCTTACTCTGCGCACTTGTAATTATGTACTTTTTATTTTTCAATAAAGAATATAAAATGATGATAATAATAATAATAATAATAATAAACAAGAATTTGCTAACGGATGTGGAGATCTGAAGACTGGAAAAAATGAGACACTGAAAAGTTTCTCCCATTCCTACCCACCTGGATTGCAGCCCAATCAATCAATATCCAGTCATGTTGGAGATGGTTCATTCTGCCATGATCAGATTGAGGAGGCCTTTTAGAAGGAGCCTGGACAGCTGGAGACTTTGGGTTCACCAGCAAGGAAATGCAAAGGCTCCAGGCAGCTGATGCTGAAAGGGCCACCAAGTAACACCAAGAAGGCAACATCTGTTTGCAGGCTGGAGACAAGCAAGAGGGCCTCTTCTGCCCTCAGCGGAACGAAGTGCCTGCATGCCAAGAATATGGCGTGTGGATGGCTTTGTGGGGTATATATAATGCAGCATTCACAAGAGCCGGGGAGCAGATGTTTCTCTGTAGGTGAGAAGGTGGCCGAGTCTCTAATCCAGGGGAAAGCAATGCCCTCATTGTTTGAGCATTCCACTCTCCAGGCTCTACAGATGTGTCTGATCTCATTCAGACCGGATGGAGAGCTCAAGGCGGAGGAGGCGCAGGCTCGAGGCAGGCCTGCCACAAGCGTTTGGCACGTTGGGGTGTGAATGAGAAGGTGCGGAAAGATCCCCGTCCCATTCTTGGACGGACGCTGGAGATTGAGAAGCCACACTCCATGCAGATCTTTCAATGCAGCGCTAGTGTGGTTTAGTGGTTAGAATGTCCGCCTAGAACCTGGAGACAAGGGTTCGAATCCACACCTGGCTATGAAGCTCACTGGGCGATTGTGGGTCTCTCAGCCTAACTGACCTATGAGGAGGAAGAGAGCTCTTTTAAGAAAAGGGTGGGATTAAAATGCAGGGCATGTGTGCTGTGTCCTGTTGGGGGGTGTGGCGGCACTTGACCTTTTTCTGATAGGAAATGCTTGAGAGGGGAATGGGGGCAGGGTCAAGGAGGTTCAGTTGTGGGGGAGTGAGAAATGTCCCAATTTTCATCAGAGGAATGCTGGAGGGTATGCAAGCATGGAGACAGCAGACTCAGCTGGCCCCCAGCTCACCTGGTCTCAGCACTCTAAGTTATATTAACTATTGCAAAGTAGATGGGGCTGAGAGTGACTGGCTCTAAGTGTGCTTCACAGCTGAGTGGGGATTTGAACCCTGGTCTCCCAGATCATAGTCCAGCACTCACACCCGGCTGGCTGGCTGTTTCTTATCCTTGCCCTCTAGCAATTCGACCCTAGTTTGGGTTGTGTGTGTGTGTTTCAACTCACCACATACCTGTGAGCTCCACCCCCAGGCCTAGCAACAGTTGCCCATGTGGTGTGAGATTCCCCCACTTCATCTTAACGAGGTGCAAAGGGTTGGAAGCCAATTAGGAACAGCTTGTCAACATCGTTAAGTAAGCTTTGCTATGCCGGAAACAAGCCAGGTCTGCTGGGCATTCCTGGAGTTTGAAAGGCGGCAGCATGCCAGAAATCAGCACTCAGGGGCTTGTAAATCTCCAAGAACCAACTCTAAAACAGACTGGCCTTCCTCTGCTGATGACGATGACGATGATGGAACATTTATTATGCAGTCCCAGCCACACTTACCCCTTCAGGTGCCCTTTTCATTCGTGAATTTATGCTCTTGATGGTAGTGGAGCAGTTATGCTCTTGCATTTTCAATACCATGTGTTTTGCAGGTTTCAGGGCAGTCATACTCCGTCATTTCCAATTAGTACACTTCCTGCTGAATTTCCCTAAGTTTTTAATACTGTAATTATGTGTGTTTATTTGGAAAAGTGCTAACCAGGCTTTGGGAAGGAGGTGGGAGGACTCTAGGACCCTGTCACAGCCATCACACCTCCTCCTTGATCCAGACTGACTCCCCACCAATAACAATATACTATAACAATACACCACATCAGCTATAACAATAGACAACATCAGGCACTTTGCCAAGCAGGTGTGCTCCAGCTGTTTTGGGCTACAACTTCCAGCCGACCCAGACAATGCTGGCTAGGGCAGGTAGAAGTTGTAGTCTAATACAGTTGGTGGGGAATACCAGGCTGGTGAAGTGTCTGATACAGTATATATTTTCCAGAAGAGCAAGTACCCTCCTGGCTTTTAAATCTGCACAGGCTACCACATATGAGCATATCATAAGAGCTGGTTATTCAGCAGTGCTATGTAACCATGTAAGTGAAGAGAGCACCGAAGTCAAATCTGAGGAATCTCCTTGGCTTCCTTTCAGAAGTGGGTCACATGCCAGTTGTGGGCTGGACCAAAGAGAAAGCTATGGATATTATTATTATTATTATTATTTAAATACCCTGCTTTGCACCTCATCTGGGTCTCAAAACAGCTCACCAAAAAGAGAGAAAAGAACGTACAATATACCTCTCTGAATTTTGCAGTACAGTCGTACCTTGGAAGTCGAACGGAATCCGTTCCGGAAGCCCGTTTGACTTCCAAAAGGTTTGAAAACCAAATCGCGCCTGCAGCCAATCAGAAGCTGTGGAAGCCCCGTCGGATGTTCGGGTTCCAAAAGAATGTCCGCAAACCGGAACAATCACTTCCAGGTTTGCAGCGTTCGGGAGCCAAAACAACTGAGTTCCAGGGCGTTCGACAACCAAGGTACAACTGTATAGTTCTTCAGCCATGGAATGTGTCCAAAACAGCATTTACCGCTGTAAAGTGTCCCCATACAGTAATTTATTAGTGAAAACGACATACAGAAATGCATTATATTAGGGGAATTTTACCAAAATGTGTATACTAGGAGAAATTTGCACTAAAATGCAAAACATTTTAGGACTGAAACAAAACCTGTTGTGGAGAACTAAATTTAAGACCGGAAAAATGAAAAACTGAGACTGACAAGATTCACCCACCCCAAATCCTGGTGTACCTTCTTCCCACCCCTGCCTTTTTAAAGGAGCAGAAACAAACTGGACCCCTTCCCAATCAGTTGACAACCTTACGTTAAGCCAGCTGTCCAGGGGATTCTGACTCTGAAAGGCAAAATCTGTGGAACATGTAAATACTTTTTAAAGCACAATTATCCTGCCATTTGAAAGGCATCATACATTATTCCTACAAAGGGGTAGCAGAGCACATAACTGTGCAGATGTGGCAGGCCTGGCCCCAGGGCAGTGAAAGGAACTGGGGTTTTGGGGTGGGGGAGGGCAGTGTTTCCTGCTGACATCCCTCCACCCCTTCTGAAGATGGCGGGCTTTGATCTTAGGCAAGACTAACAGTCATTTATGATAACCAGCTGGGAGGAGGCTGCGATGATGGCCCCTCTCCTTGTGTTGCTTCCAACCCTGGGACCCCTGACTTTTGAACTCTGACCCCCCACCGTCTCAGTGCCCCACTGCAGGGAGCCTCCAGAGCTGAGATAATGAAGATCATGAAAGTGAATAGAACCAAGAGAAGAAATTATGCCACTGATGACCGGGAGGCTAAGAATGGACGAATATGCCAATTTCACTTTCTAATTCCGCCTCCCTCTCCCAACCTCCATTCTCCATATTTCCACATTGGCTTGAATATATGGGGGCTTGAGTGTGTGTTGTATCCCCTCGTGAAAATTCAACAGAGTTTTAGTGTGAATTTCTCCTACTATACACACTCGTATGCAATTGTTCCTAATATAAAGACGTTTCTGCATGCGATAGTCCCTAAATACGTTCTGAATGTTATCTCCACCATTATAGGCATTTTTAATGCACACTTCACCCCAGTTTATGCATTTTTGCACACATTACTTGGCAGGAGAACTTCATTCCAAATCTGGAGAAGTGTGAATTTTGAAAGATAAGCGGGTTGAGTTCCACATATTATTTTGGAGAATGCAAATTAAGTAAGTTCCCTTTTAAATGCGAACTGAATAGAATTTCTCCACTGTCCCTAACAGAAGATGGATCAGGATCTACCAGTAAATCTCTGGGGCTCCTAATGGATTCCACCCCATTTATGAATTCTGGATCCTGTGCAAGTTGAAGACATTTTGAAGTGCATACAGTGGTAACCTCGGGTTAAGTACTTAATTCATTCTGGAGGTCCGTACTTAACCTGAAACTGTTCTTAACCTGAAGCACCACTTTAGCTAATGGGGCCTCCTGCTGCTGCCACGCCACTGGAGCACGATTTCTGTCCTCATCCTGAAGCAAAGTTCTTAACCTGAAGCACTATTTCTGGGTTAGCGGAGTCTGTAACCTGAAGCGTATGTAACCTGAAGCGTATGTAACCCGAGGTACCACTGTACTTGCAATGCTGGATTACTAAATAGGCAGCGTAGGTACTGCGGTGCCTGTGGGCTCCACGTCTTTTAGGGGCCTCACGACAATGGATCAAAATAATATTGTATCATAAAACTGGTTAATTAAAATTGTTGGTTGGTAAAATAAAAAACGTATTAGGAGATGATTTGCAAGCCCCCCCCCCACGGAGATTTAGACTGCCTAGGGGCCTCTACGGGGCTTAATCTGGAACTGTATACTTGATTCTGACCAAACTAAGCCTACTAGAGCAAAATATACATCCATAGGCTTAGTTTGGTCAGAATTGAGCATACACTTCTGGAATTAATGCTAATTTGTCCGGTGCTTCTTGCATTTTTATGTTGAGGGAAGCATCCATTCTGTCTTTGCAACCAGGGCTGTCTCTGTCACTAGGCAGCATCTGGTCGGCCACTATGAAAACAGGATGCTGAACTAGGTGAGCCATTGGTCTGATCCAGCAGCCAGGCTCTTCTTAATTGGAACTGTCTACTCTACCAGCTATGGGACGCGGGTGGCGCTGTGGGTAAAACCTCAGCGCCTAGGACTTGCCGATCGTCAGGTCGGCGGTTCAAATCCACGCGGCGGGGTGCGCTCCCATTGCTCGGTCCCAGCGTCTGCCAACCTAGCAGTTCGAAAGCACCCCCGGGTGCAAGTAGATAAATAGGGACCGCTTACTGGCGGGAAGGTAAACGGCGTTCCGTGTGCTGCGCTGGCTCGCCAGATGCAGCTTGTCACGCTGGCCACGTGACCCGGCAGTGTCTTTGGACAGCGCTGGGTCCCGGCCTCTTAAGCGAGATGGGCGCGCAACCCCAGAGTCGGACACGACTGGCCCGTTTGGGCAGGGGTACCTTTACCTTTACCTTTTACTCTACCAGCTGTTTTTATGTGCAAGAGATATCACTTATTTCTATCCATTTACATCCCATCTTTCTTCCAGGTATTGGACATGGTCCTCTGCCCTCCTTATTTTAGCCTCACAACAAACCTGAGAAGGAGTTTAGGCAGAGGGATTGTGATTGGTACAAGCCATACACACACATACCCATGCTTCATGGCCAAGTGGAGCATTGAACCCTGGTTTCCCAAGTCCAAGGTCAATATAACCCCACCTTGAGCTCAGCACAATGTTATATCGTAATATTGGGTATGTGTGTGTCTAGTTAAATATTCTGGGTTTGTGTGGGCATATTAAAAAATCTTAATACAAAATTATTTAGTAAAAGAAAAAGGTGTGGCTGGGGCCTTGTGATGAAGAGTGCCTGCCGTTTTTCAGAATTTATCAACACAACATTACACTACTCCCCACCCCTTGCAATGCAGCTCAGAAGAGATGGGAGACTGGTAGATGCCTTGCTCTGCTCTTATTTCAGCCTACCAGATTTATGAGTATTTGCGGAACAAAGGAGAGCAGGGGTCGGCTAGCCCTTTAATCTCCAGCGAACTGCCTAGAATCCCAGATCTTTCTCTTTCTCCCTCCTTTTGCAAACTTGCTGCTTCTCTCCTAATCACAATTCTGGCGGGAGCTGTGATTGATGGGGGCAGGACAATTGGGCCTCCCAACTTTGTGCCTCCTGCCCTCCACCCCCCCTCCTCTCTGCCGCCTTTTCGTTTATCTCCCCTCATTTTATGGTAATGAGCCCTGGCTGCTTTCCTGCTCCAAGCAGTCTTGGATGCTTCCCCTCCAAAGGCATCCAAAGAACCGCACAAATATTACGGTGTTTTGTCCAGGGTGTGCAGTACGTGAAGGGTGAATAACTCCACCACTTGTTCTTCTCTGCAAAGCACACCCGCCTTTCTCTGAGCACCTTGGTGACCCAGAGACCACCACGAATCTTCGACATCTCTCACTCAGGAAAAAAAAGAGAGAGCTGAATCTCTGTCTCTGGCAAAAAAAAGGAGAAGAAGCCCAGGTTGCTAGACATAGCCTGAACCCAAAACCAAACCCAGTGCCATGAGAAATAAAATAATTCAATAATGAAGATGTGTGAGAATTGCGTATGGCTCCATGATGCAAAACAGATGGCTTGGGCCTCTTTAAAACTACAAAACCTATGATCCACAATGAAACCTCGCAGTTTGGGTTCACATGCCCCTTGTTCCTTTTTGCCACCAAATGTGCATTTGCATTCCAGAATATGCTCCAACACTTTCATGCCACATGCTCCATAGTCTTCCAACAGGCTCTTTTATTACCAAATTCCCCTCTTTTAAAATTTTGTTATCATGCATTTATATATTGAAATATTTCTGAAAAACATCTTCATGTATGCGACAATGGCCACGAGCGTTCTGGTAGAACAAGGATGGAAGACGGAAGAAACCCACAACTAAAGAATCATGGCAAGAAAAATTGATGGACTATGCAGAACTGGCAAAACTGACAAATAAGCTACAGGACAAGGATAACTGTGACTTTAAGGATGAATGGGAACCCTTTACAAAGTATCTGAAGATGTAACAAAGTGAACTGGACTCCTTGGCAGGTTTTGAATAAACATTCACAAACTTTTTATTGATAATAATCAGCCAAATCGTTTGAGGATCTGTACAACTTTGTAACATGCAGAAAACAGCAGTCTCAGAGAAACCAAAGATTGGAACTGAGGGAAGTTGGAAGGTGGGGGCAGGTGGGTTTTGTGTTGGATGGGGGAGGGATGATATGTCTTGTTTTAATTTTGAATAAAAATTTTAAAATTTTTATTTTAAACTTAGTTTAAAGTTTAAAAACTTTTAAAAAAGAAGAAATATTTCTTTTTGGTGTTGGTTAACCAAGCCCTCTATGAAAAGTACCTTTCCTTCAAGTGAGCAACCACAATGGCTCGTCAATGGAAGGAGGGAGAGGGGCTGCTTGTCCTTGGGAAGAGCCACCATCCAACGGCAGAGCACCTCTTTCGTAGGCACACGCTGCCAAGTTCAGTTCTTGGCATCTCCAGTTAGGACTGCAGAAGACCCCTGCAGAAAACCCTGAACAGGCACTACAGGGAATGCTGAACTAGATGGACCAATGACCTGGAAGGTGACTTCCAGTGGAATGGTCTCCCTCCAGAAGTTGTGGACTCTCCTTCCTTGGATGTTTTTAGAGGTTGGATGGCCATCTGTCATGGATGCTTTAGCTGAGATTCCTGCACTACAAGGGGTTGGACTAGATGACCCTCAGGGTCCCTTCCAAATCTACAATTCTATGTGCTCCAGCTCTGTGTATATAAGCCAAAAACTCCTATCCACAGAAGAGGTTGCCTGGCGGTCTCTGTGTGATGCATTAGTTCCTCCTCCTTATTGGGGCAGCAGTGATTTTTCTCCATCTGTGCATCAGGTGTGCTTGGGTCCCTGATGAATCACTCCCTAAGCCCAAATCCAGCAGAACAGCATTGGTCACATCCGCACCATACCTTTAAAGCCCTCTTATGCCACCTTTAGCAGTCTTGGCTGCCCACCACGAATCCTGGGAACTGCAGTTTGTTATCATTGCTGACTTCATGGACCTCCTATTCCCAGCACCCTTAACAAACTACAGTTCCCAGGATTCTTTGGGGGGGGGGCATGACAGTTAAGACCTATGGGTGTGACCTGAGTCAGACCATTGCTCCATCTAGCTCAGCATCTTCTTCACTGACCACCAGCAGCTTCCGAGGCTACAGCAGCCTTCCTCAACCAGGTGCCCTCTGGATATGGTTGGACTGCAACTCCCATCATCCCTGCCTGCTGCCCACACTGGCCAAGGCTGATGAGAGTTGTGCTCCAAAACAGGTTGGCCTACACTGACTGGCAGCTCCAGTCAGGTGTCTATCCTCAGTCTTTCCTGGAAATGCCAGGGATCCAACTTGGGGACCTTCTGCAGTCCAAGCAGGTGCTCTGCCACTGAGCCCTTCCCCACTGGAAAATTTCAACATACCGTATTTTTTGCTCTATAAGACTCACTTTTTCCCTCCTAAAAAGTAAGGGGAAATGTGTGTGCGTCTATGGAGCTAATGCAGGCTGCACAGCTATCCTAGAAGCCAGAACAGCTAGAGGGATTGCTGCTTTCACTGCGCAGCGATCGCTCTTGCTGTTCTGGCTTCTGAGATTCAGAATTTTTTTCTCTCCTTGTTTTCCTCCTCCAAAAACTAGGTGTGTCTTGTGGTCTGGTGCGTCTTATAGAGCGAAAAATACGGTATATAGCACCCTGCCTCGTAGCAAATCAGACCATTGGTCCATTGACCTCAGCATTGTCTACACTGGCTTGCAAGGTTTCAGACCGGAGTCTTTCACAGCCCTACCTGGAGACGCCAGTGATGGAACCTGGAACCTTGCTGCATGCAAAGCAAGTGTCTTCCCCACAAGTGTTGCTTTAGCAGCAGATGGGAGCTTTAATAAATTGACAGTGCCAGGACTTATTTATGCTCTGAATTCATTCTCTATGGATTCCGACAGATTGTCTTCTTCCACTGTCCCCTTTTCACAGGCTGCATCCCAAATGCACTCTCTGGTCTGCCCTCCCCCCTCCCCTCCCTCATTCCTCTCTTTCTCCCATCAAAATTTACAATCCCTCATTTTCATTCTGCTCCACCCCCCCTCTGGACGCTTTGTTCTTCAGCCTATATCACTGCATCGCAATTGTTCCGTGTTTATTTCAAACATTTTGGCGGGCTGTCACTCCGATGGAAATGTAATTAATTGGAGGGTTTGTTAAACCTGGGGACAATGGTGTCTGGAGCAGAGGAGGAGGGGAAGGAATAAATAGAAGAGGCTTGCGGTGGGTTTGTATGGTGTTCTAATGAACAGGCTAATAATAACAGCAGCGGTTTGGTGGGGAGCAGAAGAGTGGTGGGGTTCTCTTTTATTAAATGTTTGCAGAAGTCTTAAAATGCACTGCGGCTGGATTGCATCACTGCCTAGCATTAGTAAAGCTTGGATAAGAATTCCTTTGGGTCTAATCCTGCCAAATCTCTAGTTACAAAGAATGTCAGTAGTCACAGCACAAGGTTCCTAATCAAGGTTGTGGTGGTGGTGGGTGTCCTCCCCCCCCCCCTTGTTAATAAAAATAAAGAGGAAGGAAGTTGGATGCAGAGTCAAGCTGCAGCCTTTAATCAGTTGATTAGTGCAAATTAGCAATTTGGGCTGCAATCCGGAGCCCCACTTACCCAAGAGTAAACCCCATTTAATTCAACAGGCCTTGACTTTTGAGTAGACATGGTTCAGATGGCACTGTGAAATTCGAATTGTAGATTCAGAACTGGATCTGTTACTCAGGAAATGCAATAAACTGATGCGAGCAGATCCACACCACACATTTCAAACATATCCAACACACATTTCAGACACACAACTCTCTCTGCCAAGAATCTTGGGAATTGTAGTCCCCTCTAACACTGCTACATTTCTCAGGACACCTAACAAACTATGGTTCCCATGATTCTTTAGGAGAAATAGACCCTAGCGACTTATTTGCACAAAAGTTTGAAACACACTGGTGCTACCTGGGAAGTCAAAGAACTCCCCCAAAAGTGTGATTTTTAAATGTAATTTGTGAGTTTTTTAGCTGTGCACTCTTCTCTCTGTGTGTCTCTGACATGGGTCTCACTGTATCCAACAGCATCCAAATGTAGGCAAAAACCACCTCCTCAACCTTGGGAAAATTTATAATCATAGAATTGTAGAACTGGAAAGGACCAGGAGGGTTGGATAGATGACTCTCCGGTGCCTTCCAACTCTAAATTCTAGGATAGCTCAGTTGGTAGAGCATGAGACTCTTAATCTCAAGGTTGTGGGTTCAAGCCCCACATGGGGCAAAATATTTCTGCATTGCAGAGAGTTGGACTAGTAGATGACCCTGGTGGTCCCTTCCAACTCTGATTCTAGGAAAGATTCTATGTGGTCACATTTTCTAGAGAGTAATCTAGAAGCAGTGGGGGGGGGAGTGAGGTGAATATAGGGGGGGATGGGAATGTTGAGGGAATTTTGTTCACTTATCTTGAACTGTTGCACTTTGTAACTTGTAAAGAAAAGTTAGTTAGAAATAACAAAACAAAACAAGAACCCCCCTGAATTTCTCACTCTCCGAAACAATATTTTTGCCTCCTTTGAAAAAGCAATTCCCAAACTCACAACTTTTAATTGCTACTAATCCTATGGGATTTAAATGATGGCTTAATTTAAATGCACTCAAAACTCTGAAAGCAAAGCATGCCTGTTCTGCCTGCAATGGACTTCCACACATCTGGAGAAAAATATTTTCAGAGTCCGTCCGTCCGTCGCCCCCTTTTTTTTGAAATCACATTGTTCTCAGAACCACTAACTTGCTAATCTAGCGGAGAATCGCACCCTCCCCTTTGCCTGCATTCCGATTGGCCGAAAGTTTCCCAGCTTGGTTTTGATTGGGAAACCGCAGAGGATCTCCACCCCACCCCCGCCCCGCGTCTCCAAACCCATACACTCCCGGCTCTCCCCTCCGCCCGGGTTGAAACTGCCTTGCGCTCTGCGGGCGTCTTATATAGCCCGTTTCAAACTCACCATGAGAATCTCGGGAGCTTCCCATCTCTCTCCAGGTCTGTCTTGCCCCCGATTGCAGCGTCTCTCGCAGCGAGCGGGGGCGAGGACGCGCTACTTTGCAGCCTGAAAAAGAGGGGAAAGGAAGAGAAAGCGGGGGATTCCTTGCGAGGAGCCAGAAGAAAGCCGGCAGAAGGAGGAGATGGATGGAGGGGAGACTCGGGCGTTCCTAACTCCGCCAGCTCATTCCAGGATGATGCTCCAAAAGGATTCGTTCCCCTACATTTGATTCTTCTCCTTTCCTGCTTCTTTGCCCAGGAGTTAGAGACCTTAAGATGTCTTTGGCGTTGGGGCTCCTGGGCTTAGTTCTTCTGCATACAGCCCTTTGCAATTACTCAGAAGATCAGTGTAGCTGGAGAGGGAGGTAGGTATTAATACGGACAAATTTCTTGCCTTCAAAACGTGTCGTCGAAGAGTGATGCTGTTTGACCTTCATTCATCTGCAGAGGTTTTTCCTTCTCTCTCTCTTCGAAATACAGTGGTACCTCGGGTTAAGTACTTAACTCGTTCCGGAGCTCCGTACTTAACCTGAAACTGTTCTTAACCTGAAGCACCACTTTAGCTAATGGGGCCTCCTGCTGCTGCCGCACTGCCGGAGCATGATTTCTGTTCTCATCCTGAAGCAAAGTTCTTAACCTGAAGCACTATTTCTGGGTTAGCGGAGTCTGTAACCTGAAGCATATGTAACCTGAAGCGTATGTAACCCAAGGTAGCACTGTACTGGGTTACGTAGGTTCTTCAAACCTGCTGTGTTCCATGCTAGCAGCTAGAGTTAGAATAAGTTCTGGTAAGCATTAAAGGAGTCAGTGGTGCAACAGCAGTTCAAGGAGACAGGCAGAAAAAGAAATTAGATTTTGGATGCGGAAGCGGTGCAGGGTGTGAGTCACAGGCTTGTCTTAGCCAACTAAGTTTTACACAGAGTAGACCCATCGAAATGAATGGGCCTAAGTGAGCCAGGCTTATTAACTTCAATGGGATCTACTCTGACTTAGAACCAACAGTGGCTACAACCCACAGCTTCTTATAAAGAGCAAGGTCAAATTCCCTTCAGGGTTTTGCAAAGTTAGCTGGTGATGGGTCTTCTTAACTGGGCCTTTTATGTTGCAAAACCATGTCCTGGTGTTGGTTTGGCATCCTCCTTAACTAATTGATTTTAGGTTTTTCATGGAATTACAATGGAACTTGGCTGCTGGTCATTGTTGTCGTCCCGTCCCCCCACAAGTGGAGATTGGGAGTGCAATTCTATATGTCCATACTCAAAAATATGATTTACTGAGTTCAGTGGAACTTACTTTCAGAAAAGGATTGCAGCCTAACTTGTTCTTATATTTTATGGATAAGAGAGAGAGAAGTATTGGAATCTCCTACTGTTCTTTAACAATGGTTTACCAGAAAGACAAGTGAGGTCCTACTTATTTGAGAGTTTAACTTTCCTCCTGGCTTAGTAAACATTGGTTGGCCTAAACCAACCTTGTGCACAGACTGTAATTCTGGTCTTCTGCTAGGGACACCTAACTTATACTGGCTGAAACTGATTGAGTGATTTTGTGGGCTGGTTCTTTGTGCCTATGAGTGGCCTAATTTATTAAAAGGAGAAGAATTGTATGGTGTGGAGAGGGAACTGGCCTGGTAGCTGCCATTTCTTCATTTTTCTTGGGTGCTGAAAAAATCCCTGGGATTAAAGTACTTTCATGGGGTGCTTTACTCATTTATTATGGGTTGCTCAGAATAGACCCACTGAAAATAATGGACATGACTAGCTTACATCCATTGATTTCAATGGGGCAGCACTGAATATAGCTTGGATACAACCCTATCCTGAACTTCTCAAAGGCTCAGGGTAGTATTGCTGGTTCTCCCACTCCATTCATGTCTGCAGACAGGTCCTGATTTCATGTTTCCTCATTTTAGTGTGTTACAAGTTTTTCTTCGTTTTCTGAGCAACCGATTAAATAGGGCAGCCCTTTTTGCAATGTGTGCTGCAGTAGCAAACCGAATCCATAAAGATTTATGGATTTGGCACCAGAAAGGCTTAGTTTGTTTTTTAATATTATATCCAACCTTTCTATAATTGAAGCTGGTTTGTGACACTAGTTGCTGTGCTGGTGTCCAGAATGCTGGCCACACTTCAGGGCAGGCATGCCTAGATTGAGATGCAGGGGGTCATGAGAACAGCTGCGCTGGACCGAAGCCTCTGCTTTAAAAAATAATAACAATTTGACAAGCTGTGTGGCTGGAGGCAATGGTATAACTGGGTAATTTTAGATGGTGGGATTTATGGTCCTAAATCCCTATCGCCCCACCACCAGTAATGGGTTTTCCTTCGCTTCCATCAAAATGTGTTGAGCCAGCCCTGTTGTGTTCCAGGGCCCTGTTTCTTATTCTGGTGAGTTGGGGCCCCACCATAGAATCATAGAAATGGAGAGTTGGAAGGGGACCCCCAGGGTCATCTGGTCCAGCCTCCTGTGATCCAGGAATCCTGCCCACAGACATCCCTGGGTGGGCCTGAACCACCAAACTTCTGATGAACAGGAAAGCGCACTGACCCATTCCACCACGGGATCATCTGCCCTAAAGTCCTGTCCTAATGGCACCACTGGCTAGAGGAGAAAACATTGGAGTTAGACTGAATGCTTCTGAGCTATTGTGGCTTGTGGGATTCGAAATGTTTCTGATATCTGAACATGATGGGTATGTGATTCCTCCACAGTTGGAGGTAGTAACTTATCTGAATGCCACTTGCTGGAAACTGCAGGAGGGGACAGTGCTCTTGGGCTGTCCCACAGTCATCTGTTTAGCCACCATGAGAACAGGATGTTGGACTAGATGTTGGATTGATGCAGCAGGGTCCTTTTGCTGTCTTATACTGAGTCAGACCACTAGTCCCTCCATTTTGGGGACCTAATCCGGCCCCCTGGATTTATTTATTGGGGTAAAATACTAAAAAAAGATCAAAAACTCCAATCCTAAAAAAAAAACCTCAACAACTTTGGGGTAAAATCATAAAAAAGCTCAACAACTTTGGTCGGCCTTCACGCTTGTTCACGTCATCAAATCTGGCCCTCTTTGAAAATAGTTTGGGCACCCCTGATCTAGGCCAATGTTTTCTTGACTGACAGGCAGCAGCTCTCCAGGGTTTCAGGCAGGGATTGGCCCTGATACCTTCTGCATGCAAAGCAGAGGCTCTACCACTGAGCTAGGGCGCCTCCCAATTTCAAAAAGCAACAAAAGAACACGTCATACTTCCTTTGGGTAGAATGCTGAAATGTGACGCAGCGATGGTGGGGTAAACTGGAGGGAAGGAGGCAGCGCCTGTGTATGGCTACTTACAGGACATCCTATCGAGCAGAGACCATGAGAAGTCAATGCAGAGATTAGAGTATGGCTGGCTTGGCCAGTTTAGCCTCCTCTGTATGGCAGCCCCTTGTGGCATGCATTACAGTAGCCGAGCTGAGAAATACCGGAGATTTGTGTTTTTTTTGCACGTTTCATCTTAAATGGTAACCTTGCGCTTGAAATGCACTTAGAGAATGTATTGACAGTTTGCATTGGAATTATCATAAATGCACCATCATTTATTTCCTTCCCACGTAATTTAGTATAGTTGTATCCTGTGGGAAATGCAAGAAAGAATGACAACATTGTTAGGTTGTGTGGAGGCTTTGAAAGCTGGTGGGTTTTTTAAAAATCTCACTAAACAGGCCATGCTGGGTTTGGTGAGCAAATGCTCTGTTACAATTTCCCCTCTTTTAGCAGCTGTTCCCCGTGGGAGGTGGGGCAGTCCAGGCCCTTGCTACCTTATAGAGCAAAGGTTGCTGCTGCAGCTCAGCTGAATCAATTCAGCTGTTGAGCCACAGACAGCTGACGATAGTTGTTGTGTGTCTTCTTATTATTATTTTCATCGTTATTACACAATCGCTGACCATAACACTTTTTAGGGAGTGCAAGCGGACGAGTCTCCATCCTGATGGGTTTATGATTCAAAATGCAACGTAGGGAAAACATCAGAGGAAGGGGAGTCAGGACAAGCGAGGGCCCCTCCAGACTGGTGCTTTATTGCGGGTGTATTCTGCAACATTTGTATGTTTAAATTTGCAAACTGCACTGAACTAGATTGTATTGAAGGCATAGTTTAATAGGTCTTTTTATATGAAAATAATTGAACTCAGAAACTTGTATTTTTCCAGGGTTGATGACTGACCAGTATTGATTTAGATTGCCCAGTATAATCTGACCCAGAGGTCTTTGACTGTGTACCAACCACTTCTCTTTTAAGCCTTAAAATGAGGGGGGGAGTATAAAAAGGGGGGGTGCTTGTTACTCTCATTAATTCCATAAGACAACTGTTCTTCCTCCTGTGTCCTTTGCAGAATGTCCAAGATGAAAATGGGAGGAAGGGGGAGAGGTATCTGCAGGCAAAATAACTCACAGCTGCAGGGCAGAATAATTTAGATTGCAAGAGCTTTGAAGAATTCAACCTTGTGGGTTAGTTCTACTCAGAGAAGACTCACAGAAATTAGTGGGCATGACTTATTTATGCACATTCATCTTAATAGGTCTACCCTGAGTAAAACTTAGTTGGCTACACAAACCTTCTGTTTTCTGAATATTCTACGAATGTGAATGAACCATGTACTGCAGTCCATGAACAGGGGAACCCTCAGACTTCATTCATAAAGAAGGGGCCCACTGTGTCTTCTAGCATAATGCGTTTGCTTTTGTGGGGCCTCTAGAGGGCAGCGTAACAGGGTTTTGGAGGGGCGTGTCGGGTGTGTGACACAGCTGCCGCATCTGTTTCTCAGTGATCTTGATCCTTTGCAGAGCAGATGAGTCACTTTTGCTGCGAAATGGCAAGTCGCTCCAGAGTCTTCAACCATCTGGACGGCATCGTGCTGCAAGAGACATCTTTTCTGTCCATGGATTGGGAATAGGATGTCCAGGTGTCCTACTTTACAGGGGAAAGTCCTCTGTTCCAAGGGTGGGGAACCTTGGGCCCAGCAGCCAAGTGCAGCCCTCCAGGCCTCTGGCTCTCGGAACTCCCTCCAGGCCACACCCTTTTCTCACAAGCCACACCCCCAGTGGCCCCTGCGTTGCAACCTGAGTGTTTTGCCAGGCTGAGCTCCATCCCTATACTCTGCTAATGCCTCTGGTTTGTCTGGATGCAAGATAGAGAAGAGTGTGTGACACCATGTGGAAAGTAGGGAAGTGGACATATGTTGCTCCACCTACTTTGGTCTCTGGCCCTGCCCACCACTGGTATGTGGCCCCTGGAAGGTTTTCCAGAAGTGAATGCAGCCCTGAGACTGAAATTTGTTCCCTGCCCCTGCGGAATTCAATGGCACCCTCTGTTTGAAGGGTCATGTGGCCTAAATCCAGATAATGGGCTCTAGCCAATGCTAGTCCTACTCACAGTAAACCCATGGAGATGAACGGACAGGTCTAACTTAGGCTCAGGAGAGTAACTGAATCTCCTCTAAGTTAAACTTCATTGTGTTATGACAATAAGAAGGGAGAGTGGCAGGAACCTTCAAATTACCCACAAATGTTTAGCATCTAAGCCGCCAAACAGGTCACCAACTTCCTCCTTCTGCTGAGATGTATTTCTATTTAAAGTAGAGCGATTATGTCTAAAGTTGCATTTTTACATATACGCTAGCACCATACATTTTTGGTGGTGGTGTAAAACAAAGTGCTACTACTCAAATATCGATAAAAATGCTGTGAGTGCCAGTACAAAATGGCTGTCATGGGCAGTGAAAAAAAGAGGTGACTGTGCTCCGTACCGGTGAAGATAACCACAAAAAAGCTATTGCATTAGCATATTTAGAGTTTGTACAAATCTGTGTCTTTTGTCATTTTTTGTGATGCATTTCATCTGTTTTGACAAAGTGTAAGGGGCAACTCTAACGGGTGCGAAGGGCAATCTGAACAGGTGTTAATGATGCAGAGGCAAGCTCTGAGAATGTGGTTGAGAAATACTCATGGGACTCATTATTGGCCACTGTGTCTCCCTGAGAGCTCTCCAACCGCCAGGGCCAGTTCTGACATCAGTTAGGTGCTGGAGAACAGCAGCAATAGTCAGAGGTGGCCCAATAAATCTTGCTGCTTACAACAATGGACCAGATGCTGCTGCTGCCACTCCATGCCATACACCACTGCAGGGCAGCCTAGGATGTTTGGTCGCTCCAGGAAAAACTGAAAAAGCCACCGCCCTGCCTCTTCCTCCTCTCTGGAGGCACCATTGCCTGGAGGCAGCCCAGGGATTAAAAAGAGGCTGGAATGGAGCGTGTGGCACAGCAGCGGCACCCCTCTCAGCTGTCTGGAGGCTGCCCCAGTGTGCCTCCTGGGTGGGCTGACCCTGGTCCACTGCACTGGCCATTGGTGATGGGTAGACATTTTTTCACACCTGAGAGCAGCAGACTAGCTTGGGAGGGTGCTATGCAACACACACAGCTCTGTTCTCCAATGTCTCACCTCTCAGACCCTTTCAAACCTCCCTTCTCAGCCCTAACTTGCATCTCTTTGCTGATATTCTTATGATACCAGTTGTTGCCTTCTTCCTGACTGATGTATGTCCTGACTTTCTTGGGAACAGACGAAACTGCCCCGGCTTCCTTGTTATACTAACTCCATTCCACTATCCCTTGCAGTGGTCTGTCGCAGGAATCAGGCAGCGTGGAACAGATCTCCTTGCACTGTGCTGAGGGATCCTTGGAGTGGTTGTATCCAGCGGGAGCCCTGCGCCTGAGCCTTTTCCCCCGCCTTCCCACGGGCACCACCGGCAGAGAGAACCCCAGACGGGTGACAGCCTGCATCAAGTCCTCCAACAGCTTCCGAGGAGCTCAGATTTACTTGGAGAGGGACGGTGTCTTGGAGCTCCTCCTCTCGGAGGCCGACGCTACCTTGCAGCCCAAGGTGCGCTGTTTTAGCTGGCTGCCCAAGGAGAAGGTTGCCCTGTTCCTCCAGTCCACCTTGCACCAAGACATCAGCCGCCGGATCGCTGCCTTCCGCTACGAGCTGCGGGGTGACTGGAACTCCCGCTTCTCGTGGCCGTCCAGAAACCTCAGCATGGAAGGTAAAGTTCTTTCATGGCTTTCATGGCTGGGTTTGGAGGGAACATTTGTGATGCATCTGTGGTAGTATTTTCTCAAGCTTTTATCTTCTAGCTTATCAAACCCAGAAACAACCATCTTCTCCCCATGTGAGCATGGAGAGATTCTTGTGCAAGACCAAGAGTCCATTTAGCCATGCCAGATCATGGCTTGTACTGAGCATGGTTTAGAACCCAAACCATGGTTTGAGCCTCCAAACATATAGGCAACCCGTGGTTTACTGTTGTTTTACCATCTCACCACTTCCATTTCCATGGTGCAGAGGGCTGTAACTTTGTCAATTTAGCCATCATGCCAAAACAGAGTTAAGCCTCCTTAAACATGATATAATTGTGGATTCAGCTTAAAATAAATGTGACCCCCCCCCCTTCCATAAAACTGTACAGGGAAATGTCAGAGGGACACTTCCTTTCTCCCGCCTCCAGATCAGGGTAGGAATACAGGGTATATGCCCATTTTCAGAAATCTAACATAGACCAAGGAAGTTCTGCTGCTGGGGGGCATTCAATTCACCCAGTTCCTTGGACCTTGGGACCCCCAAACTCAAAACTGGTTCTGCTTTTCTTCAAGAGGAATATAAATTGAAGGACAAACAACTCTGAAGTAGAGCAGTTTGGTATAATTCCTTCACCTTTACTTATGGAACCCCCACATTCAAAGCGTGAGACTCTTAATCTTGGGGTTGTGGGTTAGAGTCCCAGATTGGGCAAAAGGTTCCTGCATTGCAGGTTGGACTAGATGACCCTTGTGGTCCCTTCCAACTCTTTGATTCTGTGAAAGATGGTATTCCTCTGAATACAAGATTCGGGAGAGGGCCAGGGTCAGCATAATCAGCATTCCTCCCTGTTGCTGGCTGTTCGCCTGCCTTCTGCCAGATGAGCAGTGAAAAAGGCAAGGGAATAGGACCAGCATCCTCTTAGCTGGCTCTTTCCCTCTGCCTTGCAGTAATGCAGATTTGGCCCAGAAGAAGATAGCAAGCCAATGGGCAGTGGTGGGGACACTGGCATGGAGGGGCAAGGTTTTAGATTTAGGTTTATGAAATGTGTATATTGCTTCTCACTAAAAGGTCCTGAAGCAATATGCAAGTAAGTGAAAAATACAGTAATAAATATTCAAAAACATACTCAGGACATTTGCCCAGGATCCTTTGAAATCTGAAGTTGACACTTAGGAGGTAGGGATCGACAAATACGTCAATTGCAGGCTTTCTCAGTTTCTCACTTTTCCAGACTTAAGTACAATTCCCCCCACTTTAGCTCAGCTGGTAGAGCACGTGACTCTTAATCTCAGGGTCACGGGTTCAAGCCCCATGTTGGGCAAACAATTCCTGCATTGCAGGGGTTTGGACTAAATGATGCTCATGGTCTCTTCCAACTCTACAATTCTATTATTTCTATATAAGCTTTTTTTTTTTTTTTAGTTCCCATCCATGAAATTCTCCTAATATACACATTTACTATGCAATCTACCCTAATATACACATCTTTGCAAACCAATTTCCCCTAATATAATGCATTTCTCTATATTATTTCCGCTAATATATGCATTTTATGCACACTTTTCCCCAGTATGTGCATTTTTGCGCACATTATTTGGCTGGGGAAATGCATTGCAAAATTTGGAGAAGCTCCCGTTTTGAAAGATAGATGTGTTTCGGTTTGCATATTGCTTTGGAAAATGTACATTACCTTTAAACATGAACTGAATTGAATTCATCCCCCATCCCCATTCAGGGAATAAAAGATCAAGGAAGGCTCAGTGCTCTCAAGCTCTATTTCCAAGCTTTCCAGAATCATTTCCCTGGATACTGCTAGGAACTGAATCCTGGAACAGATGAATATTTGCATCATATTCTTATGCCTATTGTGTTACAAGTGGCACATGCGTAGGATCATGAGCCACTGTGGTGTAGTGATTAGAGTGCTGGATTAGAGCGTGGGAGACCTGGGTTCAAATCCCTACTCAGCCATGAAGCTCGCTGGGCCAGTCATTGCCTCTCAGCCTAACCTAGCACACAGGGTTGCCTTGGGCTCCTTGGAGGAAAGGAGGCTATAAATGTAAAGTTAAACAAAATAAATAAGGAAGAAACATGACATTCAGGGCTATGCTAAGTCCTGCTGGAAAGAAACTGTGCATGTAGCTGGGGCTGTTTGCTTTTTCTTCAGTGTGGAAATAAGGTTGCCACACAACCAGAAAATTTATGTCCTGATCAGAATGGTGTCCTTTTTAGCCTAAGTGTGAGGAAGCTTTTTCAGCCCTGGGGCTGCATTCCCTCGTGGTCAACTTTCCGGGGGCCACATTGCAGTGTTGGGTGGTGCCGGGGCAAAAGTCTGTGGGACAATGGATGTGACTCATTCCCTTGCACAGCGCCATAGCCCAATCCAAGAGTTGGTTCAGCAATTCCAGGCTCAAACAGCACACTGGGCTTTCTCTAGGCAGGCAAGAAAGCAACAGCTTTCTGTAATGGTCAGAGTACTATGACTCATATATCATTTTTTTTAAAAAAAAGAAGTCTTTCCCCGCTTGGGTTAAAGGAACTCTGCACATGCCCTGAGACACCCTTATGCTAGAGCATTTGCAAACCAAACGTGGAAACAGTCTTAACTTGCTTCCCAGGCTTAGGACAGCGGAAACTCCTTTTGCTGTTGTTGCATTTCAAGGACTCTGAATGCTGTGTGGGCCTCCCTCACGGCAAGGGGAGGAGGTGGGCAAGTAACCCAAGCCGTCCGGAGTGTGCTCAGCAATCGAAAACACAAGGCCGAAGAAGGAACATCTAATCGGCCTCATCTCTGAGCTAACAAAAGTCCAGTGTGCGGCAGTTCGTAGCGGAGTCACCCGCCAAGACGTTCAGCTGCATCTCAGATAAGGCCTGAACATGGTTACCATAGCAACCCTAGGCATTCTCCCCAACTGGGGAATGGCTTTTTTTTAAAATGCTTTTTACTAGGCTTTGTCTTGAGAAATGTTGGCACCTAGGGCACAGCCCAGCCCAGAGTTAGGCCCACTTGAGCCCTACCAGCTTAGCTCTTTAATGCCAATGGGATTGTGCCCAGAGGGCATCTTAGGAAAATAGAAAGCTGCCTTCTACCAAGGCAGGCCATTTTGTCAGGCCTATTTGTTTATTACATTTCTATCCTGCCTTTTCCTTCAAGGAGTTCAAGGCGGTACACATGGTTCTCCCTTCCCCCATTTTATCCTTGCGACAACCCTGTGAGGTAGATTAGACTAAGAAGCTGACTAGTTTCAAACAACCTTCTACAGGTACTTAAACCTAAGAAGACCCGTTTGTTGGCGCATGGTCTCATAATGCCAAAATTTCTATTTTGTTTGGCTGTAAACCTTAACTCTTAAGTATATTCTTTCCATTAAACACTAGGAGCAGAAGGGGAAGCTTAAAGCTAAACCTTTTATTTTAGGGTTTTTTATGTTTCATATATATATCATCTATCTATCATCTATCTATCTATCATCTATCTATCTATCTATCATCTATCATCTATCATCTATCTATCTATCTATCATCTATCTATCTATCTATCTATCTATCTATCTATCTATCTATCTATCTATCATCTATCTATATCTAGTTATGGAAAATGAGAATTTATATTGAGTTAATTTTGTTTACAGAATTTATGTAAACAAAAACAAAAACCCACCTCTGCATATGCCAACTTGACATTTAATACATGAAGAGTTTGAAAACTCGCAACAGCCCTGTGAGGCAGGTTAGGCTGAGAGGCAGTGACTGGCCCAAGGTCACCCATTGAGCTTCATGGCTGAGTAACGTTGAAAGCCTCATCTCCCAGCTTTTAGCCCAACTCTCTAACCACGACACCCCTCCTGATCAAGGATGAGGAAACTGTGGCCCTCCAGATCTTGATGGGAGTCAGTCTGAATGGTCAACAGCCAGCGGTGATGGGAATTCCAATTCAACAACTTCAGGAGGGCCACTGGTTCCTCATATATTGTCTGGCAGTGGCTTTCAAGGCATTTGGTCCAGGAATCTTTCCCAGCTCTTCCTGCTCAGCAGAGAAGCCCCACATGGAGCTCATTGCAGTAATCTGGTCTTGAAATAACCAGTGCATGAACTGCTGTGGCCAAGTTTTCCCAGCCCAGGAACAGTTGATGATATTGTACCAGTCACAGCTGATAAATGATGCCTCTAGCCACAGAAGCAGAGTCTCTAGTGTCAAAGATGAATAGTGTATACAAGCCACTTTCCATATTTTCAAGTGAAAATCACCTGGCCCAAACATGCCCTGGACTGCTATTTCTCCTTCCCCTCAACAGAAAAACCAAACTTTTCACGATGCCTTTCTACGCTTTACTTCTGCCTCCCCTCATTCTCCACATCCCTTCTCTAAAGAAGAACTATTGGATAGTGAGGCCGGCATGAACTCTGTTTGAGTGACTGTTTCCTTTTTCTCTTTGGAAGATGCAGGGAGCTGCCGTCCGTGTAACAACACTGAGATTCTGATGGCCGTTTGCACTAGTGATTTTGGTGAGTACATCTTCCTCAACTTCACATTTTCCGCTCCTCTCTTCAGCATCGTAAATTGAAGCTGCCTTATACTGAGTCATTGGTCCACCTAGCTCACTATTGCCCACACTGACTGGTAGCAGCCGCTCAGGATTTCAGACTTCTGGACTGGCCCAGTTTGCTTAGCGATCCTTATTGCATTCCTCATTGCAACCAACCCTGTGATTTACTTGCCTAATGTTACCCAGGGACCCAGGCCTAAGAATTGTTAATTGCAGGGCTCTTTCTTTTGCCTTTTCCTTTTACATGGGAAAAAATGCCATAGAAATCACTCTTAATAATGCATGTGCAGCTGTGAAAGCCAAAGCCTGCCCTTCTGGAACTCTGTCCTCTGTCCCTGAACGCTGCTTAAGTAGCTAACCGGGAGCTGCCTGCCTGCCAGTCCGGGCTGAGGCACCAGCAGCCAGAGCTGCCCCCACAGAGCAACTCGCTCCACAGCTGGGATGATGTGGCCTTTCCATTCTCCCCTTTAAATGCCTGCACACTCAAGGCTGTCCGGCTCAGTGGGCAGTTGCCAATTATTGCCCCGCACGCTCTGCTAACCTCCAGATTTGCAACCCTAAACAATAGGAGAAGGGGGTCAGGGGGTCCGCTGGCTGCCCACTCCAAAGTTCCCATGGCAACCAGGAAGTCAAACAGGAGAACAAGGGGATTTGCCACGCCGGATCAGATCACGAGCCTGTCAGAATGATCTCGGAGGGGCTAATTCTTGCTGATTTGGAGGAAGCCAAAGGCACCTGCGTGCAAGCAGGCTAATAGCAGGATTCCTCTCCATAATTGGCTAGATCTGACCAGTTATACTCAGCTGTAGCCTTAGAGCTGGGTGCCACTACAGAACCACTTCTCTTGATTGATTTGGTTTTGTTTCCATGCTGCCTTTCAGTGCAGGGACCGCCAGTGTGGCTGAGAAAAATAATAAAACAAGCCCGACAGCAATAATGTAGAGCATTGATTTAGAAATGCCAACAAATACATGAAAGCCAAGCAAGCAAAACCAAACTGAAATAACTGATTTGTTTGTGGTCAAATGCATGCCAAAACAAGTAAGCTTTGCTGTTTGCCTAAAGCAGGGATGGGGGACCAATATCGGGTCCTGGGGCCAAGTGTGGCCCTCCAAGCAACTCTGTCTGGCCTTCGGTGATCTCTACAAGCCACACTCGCCAGCCCTGCTCCAAGACCACCCACAAGTGCTTTTGCCTAGCCAGAATATGTCCTTGAACTATGGCAAAGCCTCTTGCTCCCTGAGTAGAAGACAGAGAGAGATGCATGTCCAAACTTCTGACTTTTGCAGAGCTGGAGTGCAGCCTATTGTACAAAAATAAGGACCACATCTCCTGCTCCATCCACTCTTTGCTTCGGGATCCACCCACAACTGGCATGCCCCCCACCCAAGTTTACTGTTGAGGGGTGAACTACAGTTCCCAGGGTTTTTTTGGGAGACGGATATGCTTTAAATGTGCTTTAGATGCATGATGTGTACATACGGACGTAGCCAGGATATTTGGGGGGGGGCCATGACTTTTGGGGGGCAGAACTGATGTGATTAGTTAGTTAAGTATTTCTATTGTTTTACTTGATTTGGGGGGGCAGCTGCCTCCCTGCCGCCCCTGACTACACCCATGTTTGTGCGCATATCCGTGGTTTGTAGGATTTCACACACACACACACACACAGTTGGGTTTTATCAGTGTGCTGCTGCTCTGTAAGTAATTGTTGACATTGTATTGATATATCTCATCAACTGTGCTATTTTTAGTCTTTAAACTGCCGTCCATTTGGCTTTAATCTGCTGTTTTCTCTCTGTGTGTATGTGTTTTGTAAAACTGCTGTTGGCCAGTATATATATAACAAACAAACAAACGTTTCTGTTTTCTCCACTCCTTCCACCCCTGCAGTCATCCGTGGCAATATCCGGACAGTCTCCAATGACATGGAGTCGCAAGAATCCATCATCAGTGTTAGTGCCACCCGGATCCACCGCCAGAAGTTTGCCTTGTTCCAACCGGTTGGCAAATATGGGAAATCCACGGGCAGCATCCGTACTCTGCTGCGGTGTGGAGTGAAGCCGGGACCTGGCAGCTTCCTTTTCACTGGGTGGCTGCATTTTGGGGAGGCTTGGCTCAGCTGCGCTCCTCGCTACAAAGACTTCCGCCACATCTATGAGGGTGCGCGCCAAGCTCACGAAAACCCCTGCGAAGTCTCCTTGGACTGATTTGTTGATGGGAAGTGGGTGGCAGGAGTCGATTTTGCCAGGAGGGCAGGATCCACACACACAAACCACACCGTGACCATGCTGGAAATGGCATTTCCTGGCTTAACAGTGGGAGACGAGACCTGTCTTTTGAACCCAGAGGGAAACAAGCTCTTTTCTTTCCTGTATGAGACTGATGGCCCTACCCATAACTTTCTCATTGGGTCTTTCCAGCAAAGGGAGGAATTGTAGGCCAAGCGAAAGGGCAACTGAGCTGCTCTCTGGTTAGGTTGGAACATGCCACAAATTGCATAAAGGGAATTGAGACTCTCCCAGTGTGGGAAATGTTGTCTTGCTCAGGACTTCTTTATCCTATTATTTACTGGAGCGCCAAATCAAACCCACACCTAAAAATAAGTGCATGATGCCCTTCCCGAGTTCTGCCCCCACCCCCCAGCAAACCCCTAATGCTATCGCCTATGGATCGCATATGCATTACCATCCCTCCCAACAGGAAATAGCATCACAGACAAGGAGACACTTCATTCGCTGCTCCTGCCTCCTTCCCAGTTTCTGGATGAGCTAAGGAAGCCTGCAAAGCGACCTCGTCTGTCTCTCCCTTCTGCGGCTTCCTTGACAAGAGAAACACCAGGATTGCATCTCGGTCAGTGACCAAAAACATAACAGGAATGAGATTCCCTTTTGAAAAAGTACAGTCTTGGTTTTCATTGGCACACCTTCATTCAATCAAACGTGGCAGAAGACATCAGGTAGGAAGACAAAGTGAGCAAGCAGTAGAAGTGAGAAGTCTGTTTGCCCCTTCTTGGGCAGGCGGTTTTGTAGGCGGGCCTCAGACTTCCATGTGAATGGCAGGCCGGATCGTTTCCTGCTGCTAAATCAGCCAATGGTGGCAGGAATTTGGAAGGTGTTCCCCTGGGCACAGGACCAACCGCCCAGTGGCAGCGTTTAGCCCTACGCCCAGGGCCAGGATATATTGCGGGCCTGCCTGGCCCTTCTCTTCCTGCGCTGGTTCTGGAGGGCCAGGCTCCATTGCATCGCATCATGGAATTTTCCTACCTGATTGAATTGTGGATCCTGGACTGTTCATTCCTGCTGGCGTGCTTTGCTCACTGCACACCTTGTTTTAAAAAAGCCTGCATCAGTGTAACACTTGAGATGCCACAGATATGGCTGTAGTTCAAAGGCGGGCAACCTGTGGGCCCTGCATATGTTGCTAGACTCCCAAAGCCCATCATTTGCAACCAGCACGGCCAGTGTTGAGGGACGATGAACTTGTAGGTACACCAAAATCCTGCAGGGCTACAGGTTCCCCAACCCTATTATAATCAACCTTTCATTTTTCTCTGCCCCTATGAATCCCAAATCTAGATAATCTAGTCCATTGGATATGGATTTCTAACCCTGCTTCAATGATGAGCTCAGGTGTTAAGGACCCAACCCCAGGTGCTGTTGCAGCTTTTCCTGGTAAAATTTAATTCCCTGTCCCTAACCTAGGGGTGGACCCCTTGCCTCTCTCCAGATGTTGTTGGACCCCCCCCCCTGTTGAGGTGTGGGTTTTTTGTATGTGTCATTTTTTTCCTTTTGCTTGTTTGTTCTTACATATTTGAAAACCTAACAAAAACAAATTTAAAAATACAGTTTCAGAAAATGCAAAACAAACAAGCAAGCAAAAGAATTTAAGCTTGAGAAATTAGCCTGTCTACAAACCACCTTAAATCAGTTTTATTAATCCAGTTTAAATTAAACCACTGAAAATCTCAGTTTAGGTAAGCCCTTAAAACTAGTTTTCAGCCCAGTAATTATTATTATTATTATTTTTACAAGTGAGGATTGAAGGAGTATCATGTGCACTAAAGTTATAACGATACCAAATTTGAGATTTTGTTTTTTAAATCTAAATTCTATTGTAAGGTTTATGTGTATGTGTGGTTTCTTTCATTTTCTTTTCTTTTAAAAAGTGAAATGTTAATATAAAGCGAATCACCACAGTCAGAGAGACACTGCCAGATGCATTTGGGCCGTCTGTAGTAATTTTTAGACCAAAAGCAAAACAAAATGCTAAGAAGATCTGTAATATTTTAAATATAGTTTTTGTACATATTCATGTCTGTGTACAGGTCAAGAGAGACAAATCTGACTCTATGTAGCTTGTAATGGTGGGATTTCTTTTCCATTATTTGTTCTTTTTTAATCTTGCATTTGTCTTGGGGCTGGGAGGGTACATTAAAAATGCCTCTTAGTAATGCCTGATCTATGGTGATTTCTCTCCCTGGCTGGGTTTATTCTTTCGCCCCTTGGCAGTCATCAAACAAAATGAACGGAGCACTCGAAAGAGCTGGAGGATGGTCAGCTAGATAATTATTTGTCTAGGGAAGCAGCCGAAACAGCAGCGGTCAAACGAGCTCGAATAATTTAACAAGCTCTGGAATGTGCAGTAGCGAAGGACAAGGCCGGAGCATTGATTTTGGCACCTGAGGCGGAAAATCCCAATGAGTTGCGCATTGCACACATAAGTACACACACGTATAATAACTGACCAGTTGCCACCTTTGACGAGTTTCCCAGAAATGCAACTCAATGAGCGAAGAGAATGGAAGCGTAGGGACACAGAGCTCTGTTGCTTCAAGTGTTTTCCTCCATTGCCCAATGTGCTTGTTGTGAAAGCAGGGGTCGGGAACTTCAGGCCTGGGGGCCAAGTGTGGCCCTCTAGACCAGGCTTCCTCAACCTCAGCCCTCCAGATGTTTTTTGAGACTACAATTCCCAGCGTCCTCGACCACTGGTCCTGCTAGCTAGGGATCATGGGAGTTGTAGGCCAAAAACATCCAGAGGGTCATTGTTGAGGAAGCCTGCTCTAGACTTCTATCCTGCCATTCTCTGGCCCTGTTTCACACCCTCAGTGTATTTTCCTGGCTGAAATGTGGCCTTGAGCTCTTGCTGGTCTGAATGGAAGATGGAAAGAGGGACGTGCTGGTGTGTAGAAACTCGTCGACTGTGAAAAGGTGAAATTAGCATATGTTGCCCCACCCACTTTTGTTTCTGGCCCCGCCTACCACTTGCATGTGGCCCCAGGAAGGGAAAGAGGTCCTTGGGCAGAATAGGTTCCCCGTGCATGGTTTGAAGTGACAGAGCATAGCATGCAGAGGTGGGCAATGGTTGCACCCACTTCAGAGCCAAAGAAGGCCTTGGCAGTGCCTTCTGAGGGGGTCAGCTCAAGACTCAAAACAGAAATAGTAACAATAGTGACAACTAATTTCATTAATAACCAACCACAACAAATTGCATATATATCTTGTTCTTCCTCCAGTGCTGCTAAGGTGGTACAGTGGTACCTCGGGTTAAGTACTTAATTCGTTCTGAAGGTCTGTTTGTAACCTGAAACTGTTCTTAATCTGAAGCACCACTATAGCTAATGGGGCCTCCAGCTGCTGCCACACCGCTGGAGCACGATTTCTGTTCTCATCCTGAAGCAAAGTTCTTAACCCGAGGTACTATTTCTGGGTTAGCAGAGTCTGTAACCTGAAGCGTCTGTAACCTGAAGTGTCTGTAACCCGAGGTACCACTGTATATGGTTTTATATTCATTACAATCCTGCAAGATAGGTTGGACTGAGACAGCCCAAGGTCACACCATGAGTTTCACAGTTGGGAGGGGATCTGAAGCTGGGTCTTCCCCGGCCCAGTCTGGCACTAACTGATTCTGTGGACCTCTGTTGGAAAGATACCCACAACTAGAAATGGATGGATGGATCAGTCAGTTTTGGTTCTCTCAATTTCTCATCTTTCCAATTTTAAATTCTGCAGCAATTTGCATTTTTATTTTATTTTAACTAACACCTCATGAGAATCCATCAGCATTATAGTCCATGTTTCTCCAAATAGCTTTGACTCGTGTACACATTTTGGCACAAACATTTTCCTAATACAGTGGTACCTCGGGTTAAGAACTTAATTCATTCCGGAGGTCTGTTCTTAACCTGAAACTGTACCACTTTAGCTAATGGGTACCGCTTTACACACTTTTGTATTAATATTGTCATGAATATATTCATTTTTATGCACCCTTTCTCCTAATACATGCACTGGACTGTATGCCGTATAGCGCTGAGTAGTGCTGTGAGCCAACAATGACTTCCACTATCCACAATGGAACTTTGTCCCCTTCTCGTCCCCCTGCAGGTCTCCTAAATTTGTTCTGGGGGTTCCCCCAACCACCCAGAGCAAATCTGGGGACACTATGGGCCACATGGAACTGGTTCCCACAGGAGACAGTGATGGCCACCAACCCAGATGGCTTTTCAAAGGATAGAAAAATCATGGAGGAGAGAGCTATCAATGGCTACCAGTCACACTGGCTACGCTCTGCCCCCACATTTGGAGGCAGCAATGCTTCAGTTGCTGGAAACCACAGGAGGGGAGAGTGCTCTTGTGCTGGTTTCCCACAGGTTTCAGCTACTGTGAGACCAGGATGCTGCCAATGGCCCTGATCCAGCAGACTCTTCTTATGTCCTTATGAAGCCTTTGCAACAGTCAAGAGGCATCGCCCTAAAATGTGCTACTTGGATAATTCTTGCTCTGCATCTTCACTCATTTGGAGCCGGCCGCCTGAGCAGCCGCGGAGCTGGAGAAGAAGTGTGTGGGAACAGGGAGGTGCTGGGGCTGTCAGTGGTGGGCAGCAGCGGGCTGCATGGCTGAAAAAGCTTTGTTGGAGGAGGGGCAGGCGAGAGAAGGAGGCCCGAGAGGCTCCCACCCTAGATGCTGTCAGGCCTTATTTCTGTCATACGCCTCAAGCCCACAAGGCCTCATTGTGCGGGCTTGTTAAACATGATTTTCCCAGCCAAACATAAGAGACCTGGCTTCGATGCTTACATGCTCCCAAATTCCCATCCGTCCTTTCTCCTTGTTATTCCCTCCGCCCTTCATCACTAATAATGAATTCCCCCTGCCTTTATTTGCGGCTCCCCCCTCCCTTTGCATTAGCCTGCAGCTTCTCTGAGCATGACTAGAGAGAGTTGGGAAAAGGCCAGGAGGTGGACTGTGGCACTGTTCCCTGCCCACTGGGCTCTTTCGACACAGCCAGACAGTCCATATATCCCCAAACACAAAACGCTAGCAGCTCGTGGGCCGTTCCCCAAAGGGGTCTTCCTGCTTCCTTCCTGATGAGTCATTTCCTCAGCCCACCGATCCTTGCTCTACTGGGGCATTGGAAGATTTTTCATTTTTCACACACCATAGTCCGGGTCCCCCGAAAGCACCAGTCAGCCCCTCACTCTCATGGATAGAGTTGGGGTGGGTGAACCTGTCAATTTCAGTTCCTCTCAGTTTCCCCTTTCCCTCCCAGTCTTCAGGTCTCCACATTTTCACATCAAGATTGGATTTTATTTTTTTTAAGGCCTCACAAAAATTCACCAGCATTTTAATGATGATTTATCCTAATATACAGTACACATAGGGCTTATTCACACATTTGCTCCGTGTCTTTTAGGCACAGATTCAGGTCCATGTCTGAGCAGGGTTTTTTTTCCCCTGGAGCCATGGGCATAGCCAGGGGGTGCAGCTGCCCCCCCTCAAGTAAAACAATAGAAATACTTAATTAACTGATCAATCATGTTGGTTTTGCCTCCCCCCCCCCACAAACGTCCTGTCCCTCACCCCCCCCCCCCCAAAATACTGGCTATGCCCATGCCTAGAGCTTTCCTGAGGAAAAACCATGTTTTTACCACTGAATCAGAGCAAATATGAATCCGTGGAAAACCAAATTGGCGTTTGCTCTGATTCAGTGGTAAAATGCAGACATGGAAAGCCCGGACCTGTGCCCAGAAACACAGAGCGAAGGTAAGTGTGGAGGAGCCCAAATATATGGCTTCCCATTAGCTATTTGTTTGTTCCATAGTTTTCAACGCATTTCCCCCATCACTTTCCAAAGCACAAAAGTCTAGTCAGTGTGGGGTTTTTTGTTTGTTTTTTGTTTAAATGGATTTGTTGCTCTCGGGTGACAACATTTTAATCCACATTAAATGTGCAAAACTTAGATCACGACTTCTGCCAAAGAATCCTGGGAACTCTCGTTTCCTCTACAGAGCTTCAATTTTCAAGACCGTTAACAAAAAAGTTACCAGGATTCTTTGGGGAAAACCATGTGCTTCAAATACGCTTAAAAGTGTATGGTTTTGATTGTGACCCTCAGGCTCTGGTATATTATTTATTTAATTTTTAGATCACCCTATAGCTCTCAGGGCAGTTAACAACGTATGCCATTGAATCCCTCCTGCCAAATACTGAGAGTCTGAAGGAAGCCTCTATGAGTCCCATAACAACCTAAGACAAATCGGCACATATACTGTTTTGGTTATGTGAGACTTCAGCACAGGCTCACACAGCAAGGTGGGATAGAGGGGGAAGAGCCATAGCTCAGTGACTGAGCATGCTAAAGGTCTCAGGTTCAATACTCAGCATCTCCAGGTAGGGCTGGGAATGTCCCCTGTCTGAAACCCTAGAGAGCTGCTGCCAGTCAGTGTACACAATAATGAGCTAGATGGACCAATGGTCTGATTTGGTGTATGGCCGCTTCCTATATTCCTAGAGTTGTCGTCTTGCACCATAGAGACTACAGGCCAGACTGTCCATCTTTAGGTCACACCTTGCCACACTCTCCTGCCACTGTCAATAGTTATACAGTCGTACCTTGGATCCCAAATGCCTTGGCTCCCAAACAAATCGGCTCCCGAATGATTGAAACCCGGAAGTGAGTGTTCTGGTTTTCGAACAATTTTCGGAAGCCGAACGTCCGGTGCGGCTTCTGATTGGCTGCAGGACGCGCCTGCAGCCAATCGGAAGCTGTGCTCTGGTTTCTGAACATGTTGGAAGTCAAATGGACTTCCGGAACAGATTCCGTTTTACTTCCAAGGTACGACTGTACCATGGAAAAGTGTTTGCAGTTTAAGCAAGAAAAGTCTCATATCACATTAGAAACACACAGACAAATTGCCCTGGGTGCATAGGGGAGAGAATGGCAGAAAGCAAAGAGGAAGGAAAAAGGCGGAAAGAGAAAACAGCTCATGAAACAACATAGATTTTGGCTCTCCTCCCCAATGCATTCCTCTCATTTAAATTATTGCATTTAATACTGTGCACATCCGGTGGGGTTTCTGCCCAGGAGAAAAATATCTTGTTTTGATTTAACGAGGGCTTTTTTGGCCAAATCAGATAGCCTTTTCTGCCAAAGCGAAACATTTATTCTTCTCTTTCCCCATGTCAATTTTTTTCCTTTGTTGTTTTTGCTGCCCTCTGCCCTGTGTCGGATTCAAGCTCCCCCTCCCACTTCCCCACATCTCTCTCATTCCAGAGCAGAGTTTGGGCTGCAGCCAATTTCAGTGCTATAGAAAGACTTATTTGAAAAAGGAAAGAAAAAGAAAGCAAAGGATGGCCAAACCAAACCAGAGGAAATGAGAACAAATGAAAGAGAGCTCAAGGTAGGCTCTAGACTCCAAATCAAAAGCAAGGCAGCTCAAACCAAACACACAGAAACACCAACTGCTCTCCATATGAACGATCACACCACAACACGGTCATTTCTTGGAGTTCTGCCCAGTGATGATGCAGAGAATTATGTACAGCCCCATCAATGGTAATCCAGAGAACTATTCCATTTTAGCGTGGTCATGCGGTTTACTTTACAAAGGACAGCCCTCTGCTTGAAACAATGGGGAACCTCCAGCCCATGGACCTCATTCGACCCCCTCCCCTGCCTGTTTTGGATAATTCATGCCTAACTGCCCTACACCTATCATTACATATGACATTTGCAGGCCTTGCTCATCAGCTGATCATCAGGGCTTGCAAAGTCCTGTGCTTTTGCCTATGTGAAATTGGTCCACAGTTGTGTGTGTGGATAAAGATCCAGTGAGGCCAGGTGGAGCTCAGTTCAGGACAATGGTTTGTATCTAATGTTAGTCCTATTCTGAGTAGACCTATTGAAATGAATGAACATGATGTTATTTTTGTGTTATGTTTGGATATCTCTTTTGAAATTGTTGATTTGTTTTTTCTTTTGGTTATTTAAGTGAAACTCAATAAAAAGAAATGGAAAAAAAAGAAATGAATGAACATGAGTAGCATGGATCTCTGAATTCCAGTAGGTATACTCTGAATAAATGTTAGTAGGCTACAACCCATTGTATACCTACTGGAATTCAAACGTACAGTAACTCAAACGTACTGGCTTAATTATTTGCTATACAGAACCTCATGAACCTTGGTACCTTGGCACAGAATTCAGTAAACCTGTATCAAAAAGAAAACATGCCCCTCCAGGGACACGTCCAAATTAATATTTCCTCAGCAGGATGAAAAACAGTGTGTCAGCTCCTGTCACAATGGGAGAGAAAAGAGAGTGAGCAAGAGAAGCAACATGAGCGATGAATGATCTGTTTGCACAAACAAAGTTTGTTTTCTTGACATGGCACAACCAGCCTTTGACTTTTCAGTGGCTGAATCAAAAAGTCATAGGTCTCTCTCTTCATTGTCACTTCCATTCTGTCTTAAATGTGATTGTGATGGTGTGAAGCACTTCCAAGCTGCTGTTGGACATGTGTGTTGTGGACTTCCCACAGGAATGGTTCTAGAACAGTATTTTTCAACCTTTGGTCCACATATGTTGTTGAACTACAATTGTCATCATCCTTGACCATTGGCTAAGTTGACTGGGCATGATGAGAGTCACTGTCCACAAGAGCATAAGAAAAACGTTGCCGGATCAGGCCAGTGGCCCATCTAGTCCAGCATCCTGTTCTCACAATGGACAAAAATATGCCAACGGGGCGCAAGGAAGCAGGACCTGAGTGCAACAGCCATCTCCCCACTTGTGGTCCTTGACAAACAGTATTCAGAGGGATACTGCTTCCAACAACAGAGGCAGAACATAGCCATCAAGGTTAGTTCAACAATTTCCGGGGTACCAAGATTGAAGAGCACCGCTTTAGGACATATGCACATAATGTACAACCCTGTTACGACTTTGGAGTCACTCCTCTGACTACATGAGATGCTGGAGCAGTGGGGTTCATGCCCAAGAGCATGGCATATTATGCATTCTCTTTAAGATTAGTTACTCAAGGAGGACCAAGAGTGGAATGACCAAGAGTCTTGTGGAAGGAGGGATCCAGCTCAGGGAGGAGAGCTTGTAACAGGCATCATTTTGTCCTTTTCAACTTTCAGAATGAAGCTTTAGGATGGCACCTTAGTGTTCATGTGTGTATGCACATCCCTATGCATGCACAGTAGACCCAAGATGCACCTGTGTCTCACCGAGCGATATAACTTGCAGGTGCCAAGGAAGGGGCTGAAACCTGAAAGATGGGAACTTCTGAACTGTGGAACACTCCCCCCCCCCCCATGAGTATGTTTTCCCTGGGGAAAAGTGAAGTGATGGTAGGTGGGGGGAAAGCGGATAAGGCCAAAGCACATTATCACAAAAAGGGCCACAGCTCAGGAGAACGGCACATCCTTTGCATGAAGATGGTTCCAGGTTCAGTTCATGGCATCTCCAGCTAGGACTGAGGGAGACATCTGTCTGAAAGCCTGGAGAGCAGCTACCTTAGTGTTGACATAAAGGTAAAGGTAAAGGGACCCCTGACCATTAGGTCCAGTCGTGACCGACTCTGGGGTTGTGGCGCTCATCTCGCTTTACTGGCCAAGGGAGCCGGCGTACAGCTTCCGGGTCATGTGGCTAGCATGACTAAGCCGCTTCTGGTGAACCAGAGCAGCGCACGGAAACGCTGTTTACCTTCCCGCCAGAGCGGTACCTATTTATCTACTTGCACTTTGACATGCTTTCGAACTGCTAGGTTGGCCAGAGCAGGGACCAAGCAACGGGAGCTCACCCCGTCGCGGGGATTTGAACCGCCGACCTTCTGATCGGCAAGTCCTAGGCTCTGTGGTTTATCCCACAGCGCCACCCGCATCCCAGTGTTGACATAGATGGACCATAAGGCAGCTTCCTTATGTGCCTATGTACATACATACCACATTCACACACACACCCATTCACTTTCTCATATGCACATCATTCTCTCTCTCTCTCTCTCTCTCTCTCTCTCTCTCTCTCTCTCTCTCTCTCACAGACACACACACACACACACACAAAGACTCAGCTTGCTCTTCTTCCAGCTTAACCTATACCTGTGCCTAGTGGCCAACATTTTAAAAATTGCTCCCTGGAGACAGAGAAACCAAATCAACATGTGTATGAAGCAAGGACAAAAGTTACAAACTCAGGACCGTCCCTGCTTTAAACAAGAGCTCTATTACCTATGGATGTATAATAATGGGAAATGTGCTATCATCCTGCCATGCAGTGTGGTGTTCTTGGCTATGCCAAACCATTTCTAGCAGCTCCCACCTGGCAGCCCTCACATAAGAACAGGCCACAGGAGAGGTAGCCGTTGTGAGGGGCTGCAGGGATCCTTTCTCGAATCCCAGAAAGCTGTGAAGAAATCCTGTGGGGTGTTTCCCCAACACAGTCACTCATGACCATGCATGTAATGAAAATGCCTAGCTAGCTCAATAGGCCAGGCTCTTTTCTGCACTCAAGAGCTCTCGGGCAAATCAGGAGAAGGGAAGACGAAGAAGAAGAAAAACTCTCTTCTGGTGCGTGATTTTTCCCAAAGCTCTTGGGGGGAGGAAAAGAAAAAAGAAAAACCACAACGGTGAAGAATGTGCAGCTTTTCAGTGAATTCCCCACCGGGGCCCAAGGCCTCCTTCTCACACATGATTAGTGTGTTTACCCTTGTAACACGGCAAAGGCGGACAATGGGACCTCTGAGGAGACATTTCCCGCCATTTCCCCCTCTTCATTGTAGCCTTTCACTTTCCTCTTGCAACCCCCCCACCACCATTTTTTCCTTCCTTCTTCCCCCGCTGCTTCCCCCCCCTTTTTTCCAGGGAGATAAAAGCCTGAATTTGTGAATCACTCCATTACAAAGGAGGGAATGACAAAAGCGAAGAGAACTGGAGTCTTTAATGCCGCTCCACCAGTGAAAAGGGCTCGAGGCCTATGGGATGAAGAATAAGCCTTTGGCGGTGCTGATGATTCCTTCTCTTCCCCCTCTATTGTAGATGTACAAGGTCTGCAGAAGAGGCGGATGGAGGGGGGGACGGACAGCAGTGCCATGAGGGGCTTATCTGAAATAAAACAGCAGCTGGGGGAATTCCTGAGGGCCGCCGCGTCGAGCTGGCAGGCAGAGCGAATGGCAAAAGATCGCTCTCAGGCGTCCCTGAGGGCCCCGGCCCTTGAACTCCGCGAACTTTGGTTGTGAAGTAATCCTTCCCAGCCAAGCGCTCAGCAAGAAAATTAAGACTAGGCCTCCCGTACAATAAAGGACAGGACGGCAGGTGTTTCGAGGGCATAGGTTAATATACCCTCCGACATGGGCTGGAGGAAGAGTGGGGGTACAGTGGGGTGTGTTTGTTTTTAAGGTGGTTGAGTAAACAAAGTAAGCCTTTACGCAATGCCTTTTAAATCAGGTCCCCGTCCCCCAAAATGCTTGAGTTCATTGGCCCCCTTGAGGAGATTATAAAGTTGTTGATCCCGACCAAGAGTCGTAGGAACATCAATGAATTAAAATCAAGAAATACTGGCATGTAATCAATATTGAGCACTGTGACTAGGAATCATAAAATGTTAAAAAGGAATACTGTTGCATTGTGGAATCATCTTATTAAACACAAAGGTTCCCTGGTGGCTCAGAGTTCCCAATTCAATTTTTCACATTATAACTCATTAACATCTTTTCCCTCCCTAGGACTTTTTTCACCCCAAGGTCTTTTATTCACCCCCTGCACAGTCCTAATGACCCCAGGGGTCAATACTGACAACTTGGGGAAAACCCTGATTTAATTCAACCAAATATATAATCTAATTGTACAAAAGGTTCTTATTGTGGCAGTGAGCAATTTCAGGAATACCATATATTCTATTCGTAAAATTGTTCACTAACAAAATATAAATCTTTGTTTTGTTATGTTATGTGATATGTTATGATATGATATAATAAATTACAGAATAGAACAGGTTTATTTTAAAAAAAAAGACTGCAAATATAACAGAAGAAGGAATGAATAAAGATTTAAACATTGCCTGCTGACATTAACAACAGGAGTATTCCATCAATTCTAATTTAAACAAATGAACTAATATATGCAGTCCATATATCCAAATAGGTATGTAAATCAGATTGACAATTATAAGCTATGTGTTCATTGGATAATAGAGGGTGGGTATCTTTCCTGTCATCTTGGACAATATAATGACAACAAAAGGTTTCTACTGCAGTAGTGAGCAAGCCTCAAATTGCAGTCCTGTGCACACTTCATTGGGAGCACAAGTCCTGGTGCCTCAGTTGGACTTCATAGATTTGCAGAGCTGGAAGGGACCACAAGGATCATCTAGTCCAACCGATCTTTTTGCCCAACATGGGGCTCAAACCCATGACCCTGAGACTGAGAGTCTCATGCTCTACCAACTGAGCTATTTTATGTTAAAGCATTTATAAACTGCTATGCCTAGGATTTGTGCAGCACTGCTGCATCAGTGGAGTTTCATGTGAGTAGGCCCCACCAAAGATTATTTTAAATATTAGCTGTTAAATGCATCACTCTCTGAAATCTGGAAAACAGATTTCATGTCAGCGATGAGCACATCGGTGGCATCAGCAAAGCTATCAGATGGATAACTCCCACTACCCCAAGCAGCAACCATGCTGGCTGCGGCTGGTGGGTGTTGTGTAAAACATCTGGAGGGCACCAGGTTGGGAGAGGCTCTTGTAAAGGATAGGGTACAAATCCCAAAATAAAAATAAAAGAGTCAACACTATAGCAAAAGCTCCAGAAGGAAATCAGCATGAGTGTCCTGTTGCATTGAAACTGGAGGAGTCAAGACTTCGGAGTAAATGTGCAGAATTGGGCTGCAATACAGCTATTTTGCTGGAGCCAGCTTCTCTTGGCGCAGTCTGCCATCCCTCCATGTCCGCATTTCCTCCTGCCACCCCCCAACTCTGTGCATCTGTTTGGGCCCCCACAGCTTTTCCAGTGGCTGGCTAAGCCTCTGACAGCTGGGGAAGGCAGAACTTAGCAGTGCATAGCGACAAATTCTTTACATTCACTGCTGCTTTACAGCCTCTGAGAAAAAGTCCTGAGCTTTGGGGTGGGGGGTGGGGAGGGAGGTTAGAGAGAATCAGCTTTTATTGAAGGCTTTCTATTTTAAAAAAAAATCCACTCTCATTAGCACAGAACCATCTCTAGGGGATGCCTGCTACTCCCAGGCACACCTGCTTAGTTAAATAATAAGTGCTTCAGGCTTGGAGCCTAAACTACATTCTTCGTTTGCCACTGCACACACATATCCACCCCCAGCGGGCTGCTTATACCTTTAAACAGCAGCACAACAGGCAGAAATAAAACAGGTGAAGTTTTCTGTCATCACTAAGTCCCCACTGATACATTTCTCCTGCTGTTTACAGCTAGGTAGCCACTGTGAGAGAATGCAGGCACATTCCCAAGACGCACATGCCCCTTTCTCACATCCAATGGGTATTCAGAGCATAGAAAGCAGGGGAAATTCTTTAATACACCCATCCTTGTTTTTTTCTGCTAGTAGTCTAACTTGGATATTTTCTTCTGAGTGTTCTGTTTCTGGGGAACACCTCACTGGTATGGTTGTATCTCTGCTTACCAGAAGTAAATACAGATACAAGAGATTTAACTTTCTAAGCGCTGCCTACAGCAAATATAAGAATAGAAGCAAGTTTCCCATGTACCTCCCCCCCACCCAAGGAAATAAAGAACCTCTTCCTGCCCCTGCTGCAAGCTTTCAAAGTTATTTGTTTCTTCCATTTCAGTGACTTGCACAGCGTCTCTTGTGAATTTTGGGTTGTTCTTCCTGTCTATTTCCTTACTTAGGATTTGAATCAAGCTCGCATTGCCACCTTCCATTCTGGCAGGGCTCCTGTGTCTTTCATAAGCTTGCATGACAGGCCAAAAGGCGGGATGGGGAAGAAACTTTGTTCAACCTGCATTGAAAGGCAAACCTACTAAAACTGCGCTTCCCAGAGCAATGCAGCAACTGAAATGCAACCATCGTTTGAAATTTGCATTTGTCTGAATTTTGCAATGCTGTACTCCCGCCAAGTAATGTGTACAAAAATGAATATACTTGGGTATGCATAAAAGTGCATGTATTTGTGAAAATAGCATATAAAAATGTGTTATGTTAGAGGAAATTGCTTACAAAAATATTTAGATTAGTCAGTTAAAAAATGTGTTTATTAAGAGAAATTTGCACCAAAATGCTGATGAATTTTCATGAGGATTTTTTTTTTAATTGAAAACTGATGTGAAAGTGTGGAGAAATCTAAGATGGAAAAAATGAGAAACAGAGAGATACCAAAACTGATGCATTTGCCCATCCCTAACCAGGATAGGGTTTTCTTTTCCCTGATCAGTTGCCAGCCCTCTAGGATCATTCACACATTAGGATGACGCCATAGAGGATGGAGCTGGATCATGGCTGCTGCCTTAGGCTTGCCCGCTAAACCCATTCAGCATATAGCTTCTGAAGGAACCTCCATGTGTGCAATACAGGTTGCTTAGGCTTAATCTGCGCATTTGGAAAACCTGGAAAAAGCAGGGCCTCCCATCATGTGTATATCATGCAGTTTGTGCACTCTTTCAGAAGTTGTAGTGAACACACATGTACGGTGGGAGCAAGGAGAGTCGGATGCAACCCCTCTGCCTGTAAAACGTCTTCCTGTCTTTCCATGCCTTCATCTTGCAGTTTTCCTCTCTTTCCCTATTTTTCCTCTGTATATTCCCCCAGCCTTTTCTCTCTCTCTCTGATTTTCTGCTTGCTATTAGGCTAATTGGCTGCACCTGCCAGCGAAAACCATAAAATTGGAGAAGCCGCCATGGCTGACTGATTTGGATATGCCCAACTTCCAGATTGTTTACATTAGTGTAACCCTTTGTCACGGGTTCCCAATGGTTCTCAGCCTTTTTTTAAAAAAATAAATCTATAAATCTATCTGAAAGTGTATGTATGCATGTATTTCTCTCTATCTGATGAAATGTTGCAACTTTCTGGATTTTTAGTTTAGAGAAAAGGTGAGTAAGAGGGCTCATGATAGATAGGTTTACAAAATTACTGGTGATGTGGAAAAAAGTAGACTGGGCAGAGGAAAGTTATTCCCCTCTCTCTGAAGGCACAAGAACTGTGGCATCCCATGAAGCTGAATGCTGAAAAAGAAAGTACTGTTTTGCAAGGCATATAGTAATCTGTGGAACTCACTCCCACAAGGTAGTGGCTTTAAAAGAAGGTTAAACAAATTCATGGAGGGTAGAGGTATCAGTAGCCACTAGCCACAATAGCTGTGTTTCCCCTCCACTGTCAGAGGCAGCAATGCTTCTGAATACCCATTGTTTGGAATCAGAGGAGGGGAGAGCGCTGCTGCTCCCAGGTTCTGCTTGGGTTCTTGCAGGTGTTTGGATGGTCATTGTGACAATGGACCGTCTGCCTGATCCAGCAAGCTCTTCTCATGGATGGAAGGATGGATGGATGGATACTAAGAAATCTGCTGCATCAGATCAAAGGCCAATTGTTCAGCATTCTGTTCTTAATGGTGGCTAACCAGATAGATGCCCATCATGTCAACTCTTATTCACCTTTCCTCTAAACTGACAAGCCAAGAAATTAGGCAGAAAGGCACTATGTTAAGAGTTATGTGGATTGCACTGTCAGGCTGCATTCTTATGCACCATAGATGGATAACCTTGAGCCTGGAGACCACACATGAGCCCCAGTCTCGTTTTATGCAGACTTCAGCACCCCCAGAAGCTGCCTCATTCGTCCAGCCCTCCACAGTTCCTTGTTTCCTGTTCTTTTCTTCCTCTCCTGGCTTTTTAAACATGCCTCCCCACACCTTGCTTCAAGGTAGTCTCAGGGCAACTGTGAGGGGTCGTGTGTTGTATGATGGAAATAAATTTATGTGGGGTTTTCTTTGGATTTTCAAACCTTTTTAACGGTTGCATGTCTTTGGGGGGTGCAAGGTTTTACCCTCCAACAGTCCGAGAAGAAATTGCTGGTGGGATTGTGGTGTATGTAGCACATTAAAGTTAGAAAAGAACCACTTTCTCTTCCTTTTTAGAACAGTAGTAGTGTTTGTAAACTGTACTTTAAAACTCAACTCTTTTTAATTCTCATTTGAGAGCAACCCCATCAAACCCTGTGGGGCTCTGAGCAGACCTGCTTAGGAATGGGAATTCCTAATGAAAAATGAAGCAGGGTACTCTATATTCCAGATTCAAGAACATTTTTATCTGTGGCTCCTCCCACCACCCACTCTGGCCCCACCCACTGCCAGCATGCGTCCCCGGCACATTACCCTGCAGGGAATGTGGCCCTGGATTGCAGCAGTGATCCCCCTCCTCTGTTATGCACACTTATTGAAAACAGTGGGACTTACTTCCAATTAAGCAAACACAGGATTGCCCTGTAGATATTGTTGATCAAGGCCAAATTAGGAACCAGCAGAAAAACTGAAATTGCAACCACAGTTCCCTATGGTTCAGCTAGCACAACCCCTGCCTCCTCTCTGCTTTATCAGGGCACCCTTCCCCAGTGTGTTAACATTTCATCAAATCAGTAGAATGATAGTATTTATAAATAGCCAGCCTCATATACAAGTCAAATACACAAATTGACTGGGATGAGAAAATCCATATGTTTCTTTATCAGGGTTGTTGTGTTTTTGTTTTTTTAAAAAAACCACACACCATTATGTTCCATACTACATCTCCTCCCCCTTGAGATCAGTGTTGCAGATGCTTGTAATCCCAGTTGTGCAATTGTCTGGATTTCAGAGTGAGTTTTAATGTGTGAGTGTGTGTACAAGAGAGAGAGAGAGAGAGAGAGAGTCTGATTCCAAGAAGTAACCAAATATTTGGTTCCCATGCGTAAGCAATGGAAAAGAAAAGAAACACACATTCTGTTTTGGCAGCCTCTCTTTCTTGGCTCGTAGTTGTCTTTTACCGACACAAAAATGCGGGTGAGCATAGAAAAGAAAAGCAATGAGCTGGGGGGTGCAGGAGAATTAAGGGACTTTCAAGCAAAAAGAAAGAGAAAGCTTTCCCTCTCTACTTTCTAACTACACTACTTTCCCAGCTGAAAATTTTGTACCACACAGGGTCCACACATAACTACGTGCACTATGCAAGCATGTGGTTTAAACCTGATGAGTAAATCTGTTTCTTGGGCATTCTCTCTTATTTGTTTGTGGGGAGGTTAAACAGTGTTGTGTCAAAGCAAGTGGGTATAGGAGCATACAGAGGCCCTGGAATGGCATCGTTTGGCAGCTGATCCTGGGATGGACTAGATGACCCTAGGGTTCCCTTCCAACTCTACAATTCTCTTATTCTAAGTGTTATCCCACACTCTCCAGTGCATTTCCCCATTGCTTTCCCTTTTGCCAAAACTCAGATCTTGCGGCGGGGGGGGGGGGGGCACAAGACCTCCCAACTTTCATTGTGCAACCTGGATTTGCCATTATGTGATTGAATCCACCCAAAAGAGAAAGGGTCTGGAAGGGCTCTGGTTCTCCTAACCACCTTTTTTCAAAAGGGATAACTTGAAGTAGAAACATGAGAAGAGGGGTGCTTAACCCTTTCCACCCATCTATTTACCACTGAGGGACGCGGGTGGCACTGTGGGTAAAAGCCTCAGCGCCTAGGGCTTGCCGATCGAAAGGTCGGCGGTTTGAATCCCCGCGGCGGGGTGCGCTCCTGCTGCTCAGTCCCAGCGCCTGCCAACCTAGCAGTTCAAAAGCACCCCCAGGTGCAAGTAGATAAATAGGGACCGCTTACTAGCGGGAAGGTAAACAGTGTTTCCGTGTGCGGCTCTGGCTCGCCAGAGCAGCGATGTCACGCTGGCCACGTGACCCGGAAGTGTCTCCGGACAGTGCTGGCCCCCGGCCTCTAGAGTGAGATGGGCGCACAACCCTAGAGTCTGTCAAGACTGGCCCGTACGGGCAGGGGTACCTTTACCTTTACCTATTTACCGCTGAGATTCTCCCCCCTCCCCCCGCAATGTCCAGGAGAGAGCATCCCGCAGATACCATCCAATCAAGTGCATTCTGCACAATGTTGGAATCGGGTCTTTCATGTGGCAATACCTACCCTTTGGAACTCCCTCCCACTGTGTATCAGACAGGGTGCCTTCCCTATTGTCTTTTTGGTACCTGCTAAAGACATTCCTCTTCCAACAAGCCTTCTCAAATCTTTATCCCAGTTGGTATCTGTCATGGATTTTAATTGATTTTATACATGTGCTGTTGTTGGATTAAAACTGTTTTTATATTTATTTGTTTGTTTATTTATTATTTAAGCTTGTTTTTATATATGTAGGTTTTTTTAAAAAAATATTTTACATAGGTAGCTGTTTTATATGTAATATTTCATTGCACATTGCTTCAGGAAACCTCATGGGAAGCGATTAAATAACAACAACAACAACAACAACAACAACTCAGATGTACATACTTGTACACCTATTGATAAACTGGTGCAGTCCCAATGTTTTGGAATACAACTCCTATCATGTACGCATGACTGGGGGCTGATGGGAGCTGTAGTTCAAAACATCTGGAGGGCACTATGTTGGAGAAGACTGTTCTTGTATATGACTCAATGCAGTGGCGTAGCGTGGGTTGTCAGCACCCGGGGCAAGGCAAGTAATTTGCGCCCCCTAACCCGTGGATTTGCACCCCCTAACCCGTGGATTTGCGCCCCCTAACCTATGGATTTGCCCTAACCCCAGATGTTGCGCCCGGTGCGGCCGGCCCCCCCTGCACCCCCCACGCTACGCCACTGACTCAATGTCTAGCTCACAGGGTAGAGGTGATGACTGGCCCCAGGCCTGAGTCACCATTTTTGAGCTTGATCCTTCCTCCCTCTGAGCCACTCTTTTCCACCTGGCTCTGGTCAGTGGGTTATTGGCAGCCTAGTAAAAAAACAAAGTTAGTCCCTGCAATCCTGAAATCCATTTACCTCTGTCATAGAGGAATCTGCAACACAATGTTGCAGTGTGAAGTATTTGGCCATGCCCTCTTCCAGGATATGCCATTCCATTCCCTCTCCTTCTATTATTTTCAGTCTGCCCACCACACCAACAGTATTCCAAGATAGCTCAGCATGCTCAGTCTTCATTGGACTCTTTTGTCTGTTTTCCTCTCACTTAGGATTTATTCCACTTCTGCAAACTATGGGGCTCCTCCAAGGCTCATGATATAGTTCATTTTTTACATGCCATTTTCAATATGTGAACTGAGATCATTATCATTATACATCTCCTGTCCTGTTTGTGTGGCTGGTTTGTGTTTGTGCCCAAAGTCTCATCTCTTAATCTTCTTCCAAGAGTCTGTCCTGCAACATTTGCTCCCAGAACAAAGTCTGAGGATTCCAAATTCACCTTTTCCTCCCATGAGCAAAAATGGCTAGAGAATGAGTGAACTCAACAATTTCTGACCATTTCTCATTTTCCCAGCCCTCCATTCTCCACAATTCAACATCCGTTTGCATTTTGTTCCAGTGCTCACAATATCTCACCATTTTAGTGCAAACTTCTGTTGGTGTACACGTTTCTCCAAGCAATCTTCCCTAATATAATGCACTTTAGTATGGTATTTTCACTAAGATATATGCGTTTTAATGTATACCTTACTTAGAATATACATTTTTGTACACATTACTTGTCTGGAGAGCCACGTTGCAAAATTCAGAGAAGTGCAGATTTCTGAGGACGACTGAGTTTTTCTTCATATATTGTACGATTGGTTCGTGTTTGTAAAGTGAGTCCGAAACCCTGCCTTGGAATCCTCTTTCACGATTCCATCTTGCTCTTGCAACATTTGCACACCCACCCACCCACCCTCCCGGCTCATTCCCTTGCGTCAGCCTCTGTGTGTGCCTGTTCCTTTCTCTCCACTGCATCTGAAAACGGCACCACCTGTTGCGGCTGTCCGCACCGTGTTACATTCAGATGCTCAGCTTAGTTTCCCCTGTTAATAAAAACAGGCTTGGGAATGAGGGTATATCTGTGGGAAAGTTGCAGCGTGTGGGAAGACAGTGGGGAGCCCTGGGGAGAGGAGAGAAGGGGGTGGGGGGAGGGAAGGAGGGAAGTTGTGTGTGTGTGTGTGTGTGAGCACGCATGGAGGGGGTGGAAGCCGGGCTTTGCTAGCTGCTCTTCCCCTTCATTTAGGAGACAATATGCCCACCCACAATTGGGCCAAACATAAGAGAAGGCACAACAATGAGTCAATTAGGGGAAAGGGGCATTTCCCCCCCAAAAAAGGGGGAGGGGTAGAGATTCTGCCACATCATAACTGTCTCTTTTCTTCCTTGCAACCAGCCCCTTCTTGGACTCCCTCTCCCACCAACCGCAGAGATCCTCTCCTCTCCCCTCCCCACCTCACCCCCCAGCACTCTCCCTCTTTGCTAGAGTGGGAGTCACAGATTCATAGGCAATGAAAGGGTCTTCATCAGGGCAAGCTCATCGCCTCTGACCCCTTACCAAAAACCCAGATCAGGCACATCTCTCTCTTGAGCTTTGCCCATCGTTACTGGAGGTGGTGTGGCATCGATGCCCATGATGTACATATTGCATAAAGATGCTACAGCAAAAGATGGAGAACCCTAGGCCCAAATGTAGCCACCCCACGACTCTTTGTCTGGCCTCAATGACACTTCTCCAGGCTACAACTGCTCAGAGCCTGCTCTTGCCTGGCATGAATGCCTCCTTCAGTCATACCTCGGATTACAGATGCTTCAGGTTGCATTTTTTCGGGTTACCGCCAAAACCCAGAAGTACCAGAACGGGTTACTTCCGGGTTTCGGTGGTTGCGCATTCGCAGAAGCAGTAAATTGAACTTTGCACATGCGCAGAAGCACCGAATCGCAACCCGCACGTGCACAAATGCGCTGCTGTGGGTTGCGAATGTGCATCCCGCACAGATCACGTTCGCAACCCAAGCGTCCACTGTAATGCTTCTTGCTTGCCTGGAGGGAGGATAGAGAGGGGGGTGTTTGTGAACATGTGTCGAAACCAGCCTCCTTTAGAAAGGTGAGATACATTAGCTGCTCCACCCACTTTTATCTCTGGCCCTGCCCCTCACAGGCATGTGGCCCTAGAAGGCTGTCCAGAAGGGAATGTGGACCTCTGGCTGAAAACACATATCTACCCATGCACTAGAGGCAGTTTCCCCCCAGTCTTATTAACGTCAGCAGGTAATCTGTTGGGGGAGCACATGCTGACTGTGGGTGGAGAAAGTGTAAACAATGGTTGAAATGGGTGCCCCCCCGCAGTCTCTCTTTCTGGCACCCACTTTTTCTCACTCTCTTCCTCCCTGATCAGTGAGCTTCTGGAAGAAAGGAACTGAATGGTCTTGCCCGAGTCTGAATTGATCACTTTCAGAGGGCTTTTGAAATTAGGCCGATGGGTGCATAAAATTAGGCTGAGCGTCGCTGACTGCCGCTCCTGTGTTGCATGAACCTTCAACGCCATCTATACAGTGTGTTGTGTTGAGCCGCAAGGAATTAACTGTGCCTTGTGTACTTAAGGACAACACAATTGCTCCTCCTCACTCCCCTATCTTGAGACAAATCCTATTTCAGGTCCAGATTAAGAAACTAGATTTGGTGTCAATTGCATGAATGCAATTAACCAGCACATTTTCTCTTCCTGCCACCATTATGTAAATAGCAGCAGTGGGTGGCAAAGGGAAGTTTAACTCTTCCTCTGACAAAAGTCACCTCTCTGAGACTGCTATATTTTCATTTCATGGGGAAACCTCATCCTGGTGCTAATTAATGCTGTGTCTGGTGGGACTCTTACCCAGGCAGACAGCAGGATTTCTCTCAGATTCAGAGACAGGGTAGGGAGGCCGGATTGTCCTCAAAAAGACAGGTCACTGCTGTTAATCCACTTTGCCAGAATGTAACACAGTTTACCTCCATTTAGGAGGCAGGGCATAGCTCAGCGGTAAAACGTCTACTCTAAATGCAGAAAGTCCAAGTTCAATCCACAGCATCTCCAGGTAGGGCTGGGAATGTTGCCTGCCTGAAGCCCTGGACAGCTGCTGCCAGTCAGGGTAGACAATACTGAACTGGGTGGACTAATGGTCTGACTCTATAGAAGGCAGCTTCCTATGTCCTGCGCTGTCCGCTCAATCAGATGGAGAAACATGGGCTTAGGACAAGAACAATAGCTCACAGTTATTTGTTAAAAGGATCAGGAGGCAGATCTGTGGGAAACTTTGCTTTACAGTGGTACCTCGGGTTACGTACTTAATTTGTTCCGGAGGTCCATTCTTAACCTGAAACTGTTCTTAACCTGAGGTACCACTTTAGCTAATGGGGCCTCCCGCTGCCGCCGCACGATTTCTGTTCTCATCCTGAAGCAAAGTTCTTAACCTGAGGTACTATTTCTGGGTTAGCGGAGTCTGTAACCTGAAGCGTATGTAACCTGAAGCGTATGTAACCCGAGGTACCACTGTACAAGGTAGACACAGGAACATGGGCGCTCCTTTTTATATGGTCAGTCCATGGACCTATCTCACTCAGTATTTTTGACACTGAGTGGTCAGCCACTCTCAAATACTTCAGATTGGGATCTCTTTTAACCCAACTGGGAGATCCCGGGAACTCAACCTGGGACCTTCTGCATGCAAAGCAGATGCTCTACCACTGAGCTACAGTCCTTTTGGCATCCCGTTGGTCTATCTAGCTTAGTGATGTTGACAATCACTGGCAGCAGCTGTCCAGGATTTCAGACAGCGTTCTCTCCCAATCCTACCTGGGGATGCCAAGGATTGGACCTGGGACCTTCTGCATGCAAAGCAGATGCTCAAAGTAACTGAATAAATAAATAAAAACTAAAGATGAATGATCCCCCCCCCTCTCTGTGTGTGTGTAGGAGGGAAGTTACATCAGCATTGGTCCAAAGCATCCTTGGCAAGGAGCAAAGTCTGTGGTCTCATGAGCCAGAATCACCACCAGCCTGCAAAGTGCTTTCCTCCGGGCAGAGAAAGTGACATTATTTTTCCAAGGCTTTCGTCCCCATTTTCGGAATCTGTTTTGAATAAAAGAGCAAAGCTAGTCAGCCAGTCTAGAGTTTTACAATGGAAAGCTCTGGTGGAGGGGGCGGGTTTTTTTCTCCTTCTTCTCCCTCTCCCTACATGCTTTAAAGTCAAGCCAATTTCCTTTGGAGGCATTGGGTGAGAGGGGGAAGGGAGAGGGTTGTGAGGTTTTTTGGGGGGGGGAGAGAAGGCAACTTTCAAATAAAAATAATTAAAAAAGCAGAGGAGCAGCAGCAGCAGCAGCAGCAGCTGAGGAATGTTAATGCCGTGCAGCTTTCAGTTCCACAGCCCCATTCCCATTCACCACGCCAGCAATTTCCCAGCGGATTTGCTTGTAAGCCCCGCATTCCTCAGCAGACCAAAGACATGAAGCCCTCCACAGCAAGGATTGGATCAGTGCTCTGTGCATGTGTGTGTGTGTGTGTGTGTGTGTGCGTGGGAGGAACCCACACACATCCTCAGCAACAAGCTCTGTCTCCTCTTTTTCTTCTGTTTTACAGATGCTTTATATAGTTTGGTTGCGTCATTTTATAGTGGGGGAGGGTGTTAAGTGAGATTTTGTTTTTTTTCAATGAGATTGTGGTAAAAACTACCTTGAGAGCATGAGCTGAAAAATAGTTTAGACGTGCATTTGTTTGTTTGCTTGTTTCCCACCTTCACCCTAATGCCCCAGACCAAGTTGCGGCATTAATAAAACAATAATGAACAACTCGCAACCATAAAATAAGGCGGGTCCTAAAAACACACACTGCATCATCATACATACATCATCGCCGTTGCCAATTTTTTAAATTGTACATATTTATTAATTTCTGTAAAGAGACAAACGAACAACATAGAGCAATAAGCAAAGCTGATCCATCAACAGAATGCAAGATCAAGATCATACAAAATTATTATCAAGGGAAAGAAAACAGCTTATGAAAACAATTTTAGGAAAGGAAAAGCAAGGGATAATGTTGTTAACCAAGTTCAGTTATTCGTAAATCACCATGCATTTGAGGTGGAAAATTCCATGAAGCGATATCTTATTTCTCCAGATTTGTTTGCCCCTCCTCCGTGATGCTTTCATCTTACGTATGCATCATCAGCATTAATTAATTAAATTTATATTTTCCCTTCCTTCCAGTGAAGACAATGTGTGAAAAGGCAGATCGGGAACACATTGCCACCAGTTGGACTGCTAGTAGGAAATATTTCTTTCAGTTTCTCGTTTTTCCACTCTTCAGTTCAGTTCTCCACATTTCCACATCAGTTTGATTAAAAAAAATTCATGACAATTTATTACCATTTTAATGTGAATTTCACCTAATATACTCATTTTTGTGTGCCTAATACTCACATTTTTCAAAGCAGTTTCCCCTAATGCGTTTTTAATGTTACTTTCAATCATCAAAATCATCTTTGTACATATTACTTGGCTGGAGAGCTGCATTGCAAAATACAAAGAAGTGCAACTGTGTTTTCTTTACAATAAGGATGTGTTTCAGAGAGAATGCTGTAGCACTCAGTTCCTGCTTGCGGGCTTCCCATACTCCCCTGTTTGGCCACAGTAGGGCTGAGAGCTGGGCTACACGGGGCTTTGGCCTGATCCGCCAGCCAGGCTCGCCACGGTGAGAACGGGATGCTAAACTAGATGGGCCAATGGTCAGATCCAGCAGGGCTCTTCTTATATTCCTAAGACTCATTCGCAAGCTACTTTCCATGATGGCTGTGCTCTCCCTCCACTGTTGGGGCCAAGGCACCTCAGAGACTGCTCTTGAGCTCAGACTTCCCACTGGGTCATCAAGTTGGTCCTGTGAGAAAAGGTTGCTAGATTAGAGGGGCGTTTGCCATTATGCAGCAGCCAGGCTGATCTTGTGTATCACTCCCACACTCCAGAAAACCGAGAGGTGTGCATTTGCAACTAACTTTTACAAGTACAGTGGTACCTCGGGTTACACACGCTTCAGGTTACAGATGCTTCAGGTTACAGACTCCGCTAACCCAGAAATATTACCAGCAGGAGGCCCCATTAGCTAAAGTGGTGCTTCAGGTTAAGAACAGTTTCAGGTTAAGAACGGACCTCTGGAACGAATTAAGTACTTAACCCGAGGTACCACTGTAGACGAAAGGAGCTACGTATATGCTCCAACATCCAGAAACCAATGAAAACAGGAATAGTCTGTACAGAAGTGACACACTACAGTGTACTATTGGCCTGTATCCCTGTCTGTGACCACCCCCACTCGGCTTTCCTGGACCCCAATGTTTATTTGGGCAGTAGAGGTCTAGGGAGCTGTTGGTTTAAGGAGGCGGAGGAGGGCTGGTTTCACACTGGGGCGATCTGTTTAATGGGCTGTCAGATGATGGATGTTTCCCTCCCTCTGAAGTTATCTATCCAGCAGGATCACATTTCCCTCCTGAGCCGGACGTACGACGCCAAAAGCCACGAGTCGGGTGGAGGCCATTATTTATACAAACTTTCCTTCCCCCCGGTTTTTCACCCCTCTCAGAGACTTGTGTCTAATCTTCCCTCTTGCCCCCCCCTCTTTCTGCAAGACATGTTCTAAAACACGGCAGTATTAAAGTCCAGCATTGCCTGGGCTTCAAGGGTAATGAAGTGACCGCCAGGAGAGAAGCCCAACCAGTATGGGCAGCAGAAAGATCCTGGGTGACTACCTCTCTTGGTGGGGATGCTAGCAAAAGTGTGCTGCACAAGGGTAAGGCTGTGTATTGGGGTGCTGTTAGAACTGCAGAGTCATAGAACTGAGGCCATGTCCACATCATATATTTTAAGTGCTTTTTATACCACTTTAAGAGTCATGACTTCCCCTTAAAAATCCTGGAAACTCTGGTTTGTTAAGGGTGTAGAGAGTAGTTAAGGGACACATAAGTCTTTATATACGCAACAGGCCAAGAGAGGGATGTCTTTCAACTGAGGTTGACACAAATACAAAATCCACCTCTGCACAGGACCTTGCTATAGTGGCAATCCAAGACTGCAGCTCAATAAAGGCATTTCTTAGGGAAACTGGTGAGAGTTTGGTCAGATAACCATCTCTATAATGCTCCATTATTAGGAGTGCATACCAAGGGGATGTTTTGGTGTTTCTAATTACAGTAGTACCTTGGGTTACATACGCTTCAGGTTACATACGCTTCAGGTTACAGACTCCGCTAACCCAGAAATAGTGCTTCAGGTTAAGAACTTTGCTTCAGGATGAGAACAGAAATTCTGCTCCGGCAGCGTGGTGGCAGCGGGAGGCCCCATTAGCTAAATGGTGCTTCAGGTTAAGAACAGTTTCAGATTAAGAACGGACCTCCGGAACGAATTAAGTACTTAACCCGAGGTACCACTGTAGTTGGAAGTCCCTTCTGCATTCTATCCGGAAGAGCCAATCCCTTAGATGACACTTATTCAAGGTCAATGCAGAGCTCAGGTCTAGGAAATAATAATAGTCTAAAACATCTTGCTTCTTTCCAGAGTTGCTTATTACCCAATTCCATTTAGCACAGTGCAAGAAAATGCTCAACCGGCATAGTAGCAATTCTTTTAATATATTGTTACAGTTTTGGGGTAACAGAGCTTGGGGGCAAGGGGGCACCCATAACTGCTAGAGTTAGAGAATGAGAGAAATTAATACATTGTATAATTTAGATAATATTTGGAATATTGAAGGGAAGATGCCAGATGTTCAGTATGTACTGAACACCTCCAAGAGATTTTTGAGGTCAAATCAGGAAAGAGAGATGAGCACTAAACCATCTGCATACATCAAGATTGAGATATTTTCAGACTCTGGACTCATTGGTCTTGTGTCCCACTCCATCCCTTTAGATCAAGAGTGAGGAACCTGTGGCCCTCCATATGTTGTTGCTCCCATCATTCCCCACCATTGCTAGTTATTTATTTTTATGTTGATATCCCACCTTATGTCATGCATGACCCAACTTTTATTCTCACAATGACCCCATGAAGTAGGTTAGTCTGTGAGCTGGTCACTGGCAGTGAGTTTCCTGAATGAGAGAGCATTTGAACCCCGGTCCCCCCCCCACCACCACAAAGTTCCTAGAGGGGGCCACTCCTTTTCAGCCTGAAGGGTGTTGCTGCAGTCCAGCAATATCTTGAGGGGCCCAGGATCCCCATATGTGCTTTAAATAGTAACCTGTGAAATTTCACTTAATTCAAAAGAGGTTGAGCTAGCCTTGTGTAAGGTGGGGTGGTTGTGTTCCCTTCTGCTCATGCTGCTGAGTTCCTAGCCCTCTGCCATAAAAGTCCTGCCATGATGGCACTTATTATACACACATATTAAAGGTGCGATAGAACCCTGCCTTGGGTTACATCTGCTGGTATCTTTAACAATTCAACGCAGGTCACACCATCAATTTATAGCTCTCCATTCAGCCATGGCTGCCCCTCCCCGCAAGAATTCTAGGAGCTAATGTTTGCTAAGGGTACTGAGGGATGCAGGTGGCGCTGTGGTCTAAACCAGTGAGCCTCTTGGGCTTACTAGTCAGAAGGTTGGTGGTACGAATCCCCGTGACGGGGTGAGCTCCTGTTGCTCCAGTTCCTGCCAACCTAGCAGTTCAAAAGCATGCCAGTGCAAATAGAGAAATAGGTACCGCTGCGGTAGGAAGGTAAACGGCATTTCCGTGCGCTCTGATTTCTGTCCCGGTGTCCCGTTGCGCCAGAAGCACTTTAGTCATGCTGGCCACATGACCCAGAAAGCTGTCTGTGGACCAGCGCCAGCTCCCTTGGCCTGAAAGCAAGATGAGCACCACAACCCCATAGTCGCTTTTGACTGGACTTCACTGTCCAGGGCTCCTTTACCTTTACGGGTACTGAGAGTTGTTAAGGGAATCTTGTTCCCCCAGAGAGGTACAATTCCCACAGTTCCCTGTGAAGAGGGCTTGACTCTGGGAACTGTAGCATTGATGGGGGGGGCTAGGGACCTCCTAACAGCTCTCAGCACCCTTAACAAACTACAGAATTCTTGGAGGGGGGAGCCATGAGCGTGAAAGGGGCCTCATAGTTGTTTAAAATGGATGGCGCGAACGTGACAGCAGCGGAGAGAGATCCCTGCCTTTCTCCCTGTTGTTTAGTCGTTTAGTCGTGTCCGACTCTTCGTGGACCCATGGACCAGAGCAGCCAGGCACTCCTGTCTTCCACTGCCTCCCGCAGTTTGGTCAGACTCATGCTGGTAGCTTCGAGAACACTGCCCAACCATCTCATCCTCTATCGTCCCCTTCTCCTTGTGCCCTCCATCTTTCCCAACATCAGGGTCTTTTCCAGGG